>NC_059361.1:17777954-18091590 GCF_019703515.2 Myxocyprinus asiaticus
GACGGATGATGGGAGGCCATACAGTGCAGGGTCTTCTCAAATTCCTGATTAGCCCACTCCGCCTGCCCATTTGTCTGAGAATGAAACCCAGAGTACAAACTCACAGTAGCCATGAAAGCAGAAGACGTGGTTAATGACTGCCACCTCTGTCTCCCTCGCTGTGGGTAATTTGGGGAGGAGAATGAAGTGAGCCGCCTTTGAGAACTGGTCCACAACATTCAAAATGACTGTGTTAACATGGGTAGGGGGGAGAGCGGTAACAAAATCCATGGCTATGTGAGACCAGGGTCTCGAAGGGACTGACAGCAGTTGGAAAAGCCCGGCTGGGGGTTGACTGGAAGATTTATTTGAAGTGCCTAATTGAGCAAGCGGCTACGAACTGGCATACGTCTTGCACTAGTGATGGCCACCAGAATCTCTGTCTAATGAGCGCCTGGGTGCGAGCCACCCCTGGATGACAAGCGACATTGGATGAGTGGCCCCACTGTAGGATGTGCATCCGAACTGATTGCGGAACAAATTACAGACTCGCTGGGCATTTAGCGGTAGGAGCATTGTTACGTAGCGCAGCACAGACTTTAGACTCCACGTACCAGGATACCATGCCCACTACCAAAGTGGTGGGTAGAATGGTACCCGGTGGGATCGTAGATGTCTTGTCTTCAAAACATCGAGATAACGAATCAAGTTTAATGTTCTTAGAGCCTGGATGATACGAGAGAACGAAGTCGAACATGGTGAAAAACAGTGCCCAGCGAGCCTGTCTAGAATTAAGGCATTTTGCACTATGGATGTACTCTAGGTTCTTATGGTCATTCCAGACCACAAAAGGTACCCCTTAACACTTTAACCAGTGACACCACTCACCCAAAGCCATCTGGACAGCCAGCAATTCTCTGTTATCGATGTCGTAATTCCATTCAGCTGAAGTTAAGCGGTGCAAGAAAAAAGCACATGGATGCACCTTTCAGTCTGAGGAAGAGCACTGTGACAGAACCACTTTGACCCCAATGCATTCACCTCCACCACAAACTGACATGAAGGGTCAGGAGTACTAAGAATAGGGGCGGTGGTAAACTGCTTCTTTAATTTAGAAAATGCGGCTTCGGTCCGCGGAGACCAACCAAAGTCAGTGTGGGTGGAGGTGAGATCTGTAAGAGGTGTGGCGAGTTGGCTGTAGTTACGAATAAACCTATGATAAAAATTTGTGAACCCCAGAATCCTCTGCAAGGCCATGCGGGAATCTGGGGTTGGCCAATGATCTTGGAAAGGTCCATGCACACTCCCTTGGACAAAACGATGAACCCAGGAACTTAACCGACTCTGCATGAAAAGCACACTTCTCCGCTTTAACAAACAGCCGATTCTCTAGCAGTCGCTGAAGCACCTTCCTGGCATGCTGGACATGGTCCTGGATATTCTGGTAGAAGTTCAGAATATCATCTAGATAGACAAACACAAAACAGTCAACCATGTCTCTGAGCATGTCATTCATGAGCCCCTGGAAGACAGTTGGGGCATTGACCAATCCGTAAGGCATAAGCAAATAACAGAAGTGCCCCCTATGGGTGCTAAAAGCTGTCTTCCACTCATCCCCCTCCCTGATCCGTACAAGGTGATAAGCATTGTGTAAGTCCAACTTTGTAAAGACGGAAGCTCCCTGTAAAAGTTTGAAAGCTGAAGACATCAATGGAAAAGGAAAACGATTCTTCACCGTGATGTCATTCAGCCCCCGATAATCTATGCAAGGTCTAAGCGAGCCATCCTTCTTCTCCACGAAGAAGAACCCTGCCCCTGCCGGAGAAGAGGAAGGGCGGATGAGACCGGCCGCCAGAGAATCATTGATGTACCTGTTCATGGCCTCCCTCTCAGGTGCAGAGAGTGAAAACAGTCATTCTCGTGGAGGAGAAGTGGCAGGGAGCAAATCAATAGCACATTTGTACGGGCAATAAGGAGGAAGGGTCGCGGCGTGGGACTGGCTGAACACCGCCCTCAAGTCATGGTATGCCAATGGTACTCCAGATAAATCTGCTGATTCATCCTGAAATGAAACACATGTCTGGACATGGAAGGCAGCAGAGTTAAGACAGGGAGACCAACAGTACGAACTCCAAGCAAGAACAGTATTGGTTGACCAGTCTATGTGTGGGTTGTGCACTACCAACCAAGGATGCCTCAACACTACCGGAGCCAATGGAGTTTGGACCAGGTAGAAGAATAACTGTTCCGAATGAATGCAGGAGATGAAGGTAACTGGCTTGGTGAAATGGGTGATGATGGTCAGGGGCATGCTGCTGATGGTATGGGCTGTGATTGGTTTGTCCAACTGGATCACTGGAACTTGCCACTTGGAAGCCACGTTGATATCCATAAAGTTTCCTTCGGCTCCGGAATACACCAATGCGGAAACATTGTGACTGGTTGATCTGCACTGCAGTCGGGCCGGGAGAAGAGTACGTAGTCTGGGGGTTTTGCTCTGGGATTTTGCGCTCGCCAGTAACACCCTGCCTACTGACGAGTGGTGGCATTTACTAGACAGGAGGCGGAGACATGGCCAGGATATAAACAATATAATATGAGTCCATGGGTGAGCCATCGCTGCTTCTCCTCCGGAGAAAGCCAAGTCCTCCCGATCTGCATGGGCTCTGCCTCGGACCGTGATTCCGATGGCCTGGCCGGAACACTTGACTGAGTATGGCGGTCAGCTGCCTGGGCAGGTAGAGAACAGTTACGGCGGTGACACATGGTCAGGCGCTGATCCACTTGTCGAAGCGGGGAGGCAGGCCCAAGGCATAGATTTCATCCTGGATGTTGTCGGATAGCCCAAGCAGAAACCGGTCCCAATAGGTATGATCATTCCACTCACAAGATGTAGCGAGGGTGCAGAGCTCGATGGCATAGTCCGTGACCTGCCGTTTTCCCTGAGACAATCCAGATATAAACCTCAACACCTCATGACCTTGAGCCGAGCAATCGAACACTCGGTGGAGCTCCATGGAGAATGCTTAGAATGAAGCACAACAGGGATGTTCGTTGTCTCATATGGCGGTTCCCCATTCACCGGCCCATCCTGTGAGAAGTGTGATGGCGCATGCCACCTTCATTGTCTCCAACGGGAAAACAGAGGGCTGCAACGAGAAGTACAAGGAACATTGTGAAAGGAAGGTGGGGCAAGAACCTGCCTCACCTGAGAAGGGGGCTGGAGGATTGAGACGAGGCTCAGAGGTAATAGAATATTCCCACAGTGATTGGGCCAGCCCGGTGGTTCTGGTACCTAAGAGCGATGGCTCGGTCCAATTCTGTGTGGATTATAGGAAAGTTAACGCGGTGTTAAAATTTGATGCTTATACAATGCCTCATGTTGACGAACTGCTCGATCAATTGGGCACGGCTCGCTTTTATTCGACATTGGATTTAACAAAGGGATGTTGGCAGATCCCCTTAACACCAATGTCCCATGAAAAAATGGCCTTCTCCACACCGTTTGATTTACACCAATTTGTGACCCTTCTGTTTGTTTGGGGCCCCGGCTACATTTCAGCGTCTTATGGACAGGGTCCTCAGACCGCACGCTGCATATGCCACACATGCAGCATCTGGGGGCTGTTTTGAGATTGCTACGATGAGTGGGACTCACAGCAAATCCAAAGAAGTGCACAATTGGGCGAGTGGAGGTACGGTATCTGGGGTTCCACTTGGGTCATGGTCAGGTGCGGCCCCAAATTGATAAAACCATAGCGAATGCGACCTGCCCGAGACCCAAGACCAAAAACGTTTTATTCCCTCGGCCTGAGTCGGGCGGTGGGGGTATGTGGAGGCGAGGAAGCTGTAAGGGTTTTCACCTGAGATTAGTTGCTGGTAATTGCTGTTCCTTTGTTCACAGTGAGAGACGGGGGAAATAAAATGGGCCAGACAGAGTGAGAGGGAGAGAGCCCAGCTGATGCTTCGAGTGTGTTGGCAGCTGCCAATCCCACTAAATATAGCGTTTGAGTGTTTATATGAAGCTTTGCCATTACGCAGTCAAGCGAGCTTGTTTTTGTGTGAAAAATAAAATTTGAGTTGGATTTGCCATCTCCTGCTTCCTCATTCCTCGAACTTGTTACAGTCACTAACCTAGCAATCTCAAGCAAATTCTGTGATTATTTCATCCTCAAAAGTGCTCATTCTATCAACGTGGAACCTTGTGAACATAACTCGACTTCCAGGCAGACTGATAAAATGTTCTTTGTGCATCTACTGGTGAAAGTTCCATTGAATCAGCCAGTCAGAGTTGATTGAGAAAGCACTTTCTAGTTTTGTGTGCTATAAGCATCAGACAGTGAGAAAACAGGCTGTGGGCAGTCCGTGGGTGTGCCGTCTGAGGCTTAGACTAGGGCTACGTTCCACTTCAACTTTTTATTCCCTTCCCTCGCTAATCTGCCTCCGTCTAATGGACTCGGATGTACGTCATTGTTTACGTTGCTCGAGTGCCTAATTCTGGCGGAACCCATGCAGTAGGTTTAACTGAAACACCCTAAGCCCTTGATCACTGATGCTGATGTCATTTTGTTGAATTATTTAGTGATTTTCGCACCTGAGAAGACAACATTTTCAGAGATTGATACAATCACAGATTCAGGTAAAGTTTAGTTATAATTTCAGAGGCTTATGTATAAATCTTGTCTGTTCATATTTGCGAAAAGTTTAATCAAATTTTACAAAAACGAATATGGTAACTACAATGAACACATAGGCTGTGACTGTGTAACAAACAGTCAGATTAAGGTAGCTACAAGTATTATGCTGTTAAATGTTGATATAACTTCTCTAAACTCCTTAACTGACATAACTTCACTTCCAGCATACATAAGAGTAGTGTTGGGGTGGGGTAGGTTAAATGCGTTCTGTGCTGTGATGTCACAATCGAGTTGCAGTGTGGGATATGTAGCTGCCTGAAGTGTACATACAGTATGTGTAGGCTCGCTCCCTCTGTCAAAATCGAGGGGTTGAGGGATGGTCAGTAGAAACTTCCCTCATCCACTTATTGAAGTAGAACAGACTTCCAATATTGTGGTGGGGATTCCCTGAGGGGAAGTGCTTAGGGAAGTTAGCAAGTGGATGTTTAAAGTAAAGTGGAAAGCAGCCTAGCCTGAGTGTGGTTTGTTGTCTGTACAGCTGCCGTTGCCTATACAGCTTGAGTTTTGCTTACTGCCCCCTGCTGAAAACAGATGGTAGTTCAATCTTTAATTGCTTAGATGGTAAGAATATTCCTAATTATGGTCCGAGGACATGATTAATTGCGGTAATTTATTTATGTGTTATTTTTTATTAATTGCACTGAATTAACACATTAAATCAACAGCCCTAGTTATTACTTTTGTAAGTGATTGGATGAAAAATGGACAAATCTAATTATAAACATTTTGTTTTGCAGACACAGATGGAAAGCTGACCAAAGGAACACAGCTTGTTCACATGACCATGATGATGCATAACTGGGTTGTACCATCAAACATCTTCGCCCATAAGCTGCTTTCTTTATATCCTCCATCAAACCTCACTGCTCTGTTGTAAATGTGCTTCCCTCTAACTTATCTGAACCCTAATAGCAAAATATTTATTTACTCAACAGGTCCCAGAGCATTTGTGTCCTTCATGCATAGAACTGTTTTGGGTCACAGTCAGTCAAAGCACCATACAGCCTCACATGGCTCTTAATCCCACTGACAATGAAACAAGAGCTGCCCTATTTTGGTTTAGCCTATTTATTGGGGTGGATTATTTTGTTGTCTCACTTTAAGTCTTTCCTCCTTGACTTGTGATTACATATAAGGATTGTCCAGCAGAGAAGAGGGCACAAAGGCGCCCACAAATCTGCCAATTCATCAGGTTGGTGTATCCACTACATTCACATGCAATGGCGTAGGCGGGGGGAAATTGTGTGAAGTGAAATGTGTCTCTCCTCTCATCTCCTCTCCTCTCCTCTCTTAGGCAGTGGATTAGTCAGTTTCGGCTGATGTTTGAGGCAGACCCTCTATTAGAAAAAGTGATGGGAGATCTTTGGGATCTGGTCAGAGTTGAGGGGAATGACTCGCACTATCAGCTCTTCAACACACCTTACATGTGAGTCTGATGAACAATATAACACTGAAAGTATGGCCACTATTGTTGCTCATAATAAGGGTTATGGATTTTGTTTATCAAACCCTAACCCTACGTAAACTTAACCCTTAGTATTAAACTATTAAACTGTATGGTATTATTAGGTGATTCTCATGAACCTGTCAAGAAAATGTCCTGGTCATATATTACTCCAAAATAAAAAGAATAAATGATAAATTATATTTTGCATATATAGTAGAAAATTAGTCCTATTTTTAGGGCTATTAAGATTTTTTTATTATTATTATTATTTGTTTTTTACATTATTTTCATGACAATTAAGCACATTTTACCCCCTAATTCTCATTACCACAAAGTGAAAAAAATATAATATTATTTAAATTGTACAGTATTTTTACATCATAGTAGCTGATTTTAATGTAAAGAATTATTGTTAAAAAGTCTTTTTTTTGTAATGGACAAAGAAAATTACTGCAATACAGTAATGAGAATCATTATTAAAAAACAAATGGAAATAGTAAAAGTAAAATGGCTGGGTGCCTTACAGTAATGAGAGTTTTTTTTTTTTTTTAAATGTCCCGAAAATAATGTCACAATGCAAAAAAATCGTAATGCTCCTAAATGTAGTCTTTATGTAAACTATAACTGAATTATTATTATTTATTTATTTTTTTAAATTTGGGGTTTAATAGCACCAGGACATTTCCCTGACCAGTTTCGTGAGAATCACCCTAATAGTGCTAGAGACATGAATGAAAAATGTGGCAAAAAAAAAAAGAAATCCAGAAAATAATGTCACAATGCAACAAAATCTTAATGCTCCTAAATGTAGTCTTTATGTCAAATATAATGTAATTATTTTTATTTATTTTTTTTAATTTGGGGTTAAATAGCACCGGGACATTTCCCGGTTTCGTGAGAATCACCCTAAAACATGAATTAAACTGGGTGACTTGTTGTGGAGATGTGTGCTATTACTTTTGTAAGCAATCAAACTTTAATTTTAATTCAGCATTTGTGATAAAATCTTACATTGAATGAGGAACCCAGGCCTAGGGACCTAGCAATTCCCTAGCAATCACCCAAAACACCATAGCAACCTCATAGCAACATGCTAAAAAAAAAAAACTCTCAGAACATCTTAACAACCACAGAACAATGGCCTAGCAATCATTTGCAACACTCTAGCAATGTGATAGAGATTTTTAAATGAGCAAGCCTCCATCACATTTTCAGTACATACTGTATGTATTACTAGTTATAAATCTATTTTAAGTTATAGTCACCTATACTTTCTTAAAAAATTTCTGGTTATGATCCCATCTTCATGGGTCTGTTTTGTGACAAATCTTTGCTTTCTGTCTGTCCATCACTATCTCTGAAACCAGTAATCCTCCAGTGAATGTTTCCCAGACTCCCTCTCCCTCAGTGAAGAAAAGGAAAGTTTCCCTGCTGTTTGACCACATGGAACCAGACGAAATGGCTAAACATCTCAGCTACTTGGAGTTCAAAAACTTTTGTAACGTCTCAGTACGTCAGTCACCCCAAATGCTCAGTTTCACTTACATTTAATGCAGAAGTATTTTTGTTTTGAATCTTGAATTGATTTTAAAATAATAATAATAATAATAATAATAGTTTTTCAGAATATTTAGATTTTATTCTAAGTTTAGTATTTTAGTGCTGCCAAATTTAATGCGTTAACTGATATAAATTAAATATGTTTTGCACCATTACATTTCTAAGGGCCATCTAGTGTTATCGCTATCATTCTCACTGCTTTAGAATTGTATATCTGTGTATATAAAACTAAATAATTTGTGGCCATTTTTATTTTTTTATTTTTTTTAGAATCTTGAAAAAAACAATTGTTTCATGTTTTATTTTTATTTGAGTTACTAAAATCTTTTTAATTTAGTTCTAGTTTTTGGGTAATGATGATAACACTGGTTCACTGAAAAGACATTGCAGCGAAAACCAGTATAAATCTGCTGCTTGAGTTTATCTGACAGTCTAACAGCAGTATAGTACTATAGTGACAGAACAGACTCATAACGGAATGTCTGACTAATCAATCAACCACGATCACGCCCGCTGTACTCATACTTGGACGTGTCAGTTCTTATCAGAGTACAATTGTATCTTGATGTTCACATTTGTACATGCTTGGCACACCTGGATTGCAGGTGAACCTCTGACTGTTGTTGTGTTTTACGTTAGTTCCTGGACTACCGCAGTTACGTGGTACATGGCTCAGTGAGGGACAATCCAGCCCTCGAGCGTTCCGTCATGCTCTGCAATGGAGTCTCCCAATGGGTCCAGCTCATGATTCTCAACAGACACACCCCACAGCAGCGAGCAGAGGTCTTCACCAAGTTTATACATGTAGCACAGGTATTTACAACACACAAACACATGCAACAGAGTACAACAGTGGTGTTACGGAAATAAAAATCAAAGAAAAAAAGACTTTCATTTTTGAATTTTCATTTTTGGGTGAACTCAGTTAACTCAGATATCAGTTAATTTAAAAAATGTTTTTATGTAATTTCCAAATTCCTGGTGAAATACTACACTACCCATAATCCTAAAGAAAGACCTACCAATCAGAGATATCACTGTCACCATGGAAATTGCATTAACAGAGCTCAACAGTGACTGTGGCTGAAGCATTGCGAATGACATATTAGATTCAGTCTCCCTATACTCTCAAAGAATTTACTGTATATATGTATTTTTGACAGTTTTAAAATAACCTCCTTATACAGTATGTTGTTTTTAATACTATAATATTTGTTTTATATTTTTTGTAAACAGTATTTTATATACCATGACTGATCCGAGTAAATAATTCAAACATTTTTAAATACTTTTTGCTTAAAATAACGTTGTGATTCTTGGAGCTGAATTGTAAGGCTTAAGGCTGAGAACTCTTTTTTAAAGAATTGAACAAGTGCCTATGGAGATAATGAATGTGAAAAATACTTCTAGAACCAAGGCTGTTGAAAATGTGGCCAGTCATTGTTACCCTCTATTGTGGATGTAAAAATGAAAGGAGTGTACATGCTGAAATGCCTGTGTTTCAATAATCCTTTGCTCCAATATTGCAGTAACTTTCCACCAAACATTGACGTCAAATCTAGAGAAGCCCTGGCATGACAAAATATGTGGTTTCACTTAGGCCCTGCAGCAATTCATTTTTGACATTGCCTGTGATATCTTTTCTAGAAGTGGCTGACTCATTCTAAAACATTTTATAATGTGACGTTTGAGTCCTCTTCATCATTACAAATTTCAGTGTCACAGAAATATATAATTTCAGTTGATGACCAACACCTATTAAGACATGCCAATAAGGCAACTCACTTTGAGGAGGCCTAAAAGTAACCAGAGCTAACATTTGATTTATTTGTTCAGAGGAAATGATTACATCATATGTGCTTTGTGTACTGCCTGGGGTTTAACCACACAAATATAAATGTGTGAATAAGACAGCCCGAAGAAAACACCTAGGAAATAAGCAAATGCGTCAGATGATGTGATAGTGAGGAAATTTGATATGTGAAGTGTGCTATCAAGAGTAATATTCCTGTATTAGGAAATGATCTGGGACAACGGTTGCATAACTCTTGCATTCAAGTGCTATTTTACTGGAAACAGGATGTAGGCAGTCCTATGGTGCCATGCATTCATTGTGACAATTTAATGGTGTAATTCAAAAAAGCTCATGTACACTGTAAACTAGTTTGATCAGTTAACCTAAAATGTGCTTCATGTGGTTACATCTAAATTAACTAGTTTAATTCAAGTACTGTACATAATCAAAATATAATTTAATATGGTTGAATCAACCTGAATACATCAACAAAAGTCATTTTAAAGTGTTAGGTCAGGTTGAAATTGCTCTTTAAATTCAGTGATCATTTACTCATGTCATGTAATTTCATACCAGTATGACCAGTCTTATGTGGAACACAAAATAAAATGTTTAATGAATATTGTGGTGGTTGTGGATAGTGCCTTACTTTAAAGCTAAAAGCTAGCCTAAGTCACCATTTACTTTCATGGCTTTTTTCCCCATAAAATAAAAGTGAATAGTGACTGAGGTTAACATTCTGCCTAACATCAACTGCCCTTTCCTCATCTGTACCTCTGTATGTTTGAGCAGAAGCTGAGAGCCCTGCAGAATTTCAATACTCTGATGGCTGTGATTGGAGGGCTGTGTCATAGCTCTATCTCTCGTCTCAAAGATACAGCCAGCCTGCTTTCCTCTGATGTCACAAAGGTCAGTCTCACTCGTAAAATTGCTTTCCACACTCTTTAAGTTCACATGTATGCAATGACACAACCAATCATTTTTATAAAGAGTGTGTAAAATGTATACCAAAGACGAGCAAATTCACTATAGTGATCTTTAGCCATTGATCTTTTTGCTATTAATCTACATTGATCTTAAGCACTTGAACAATGCTGCTTTGATTAATTAGAAACACAATCAATATCATTCATTAGAGTTGACGAGACGCACAAACTGTACTACACTCATACTAATATGGAAACTAAAATTAACTTTAATCTCTTTGTGTATGAACAACATGAAAACACATTAAGTCGGCAAGTTGTTTCCGAAGGTTTCACTACGATAGGATCGGCAACATTATGCCAACTCACTGACAAACAGCATCTCCCATCAGACATGTTTGCATCGGCTTGGCTGTGTTTTCCTTCCTTAGTGGTGTGACTGGATTCCCCTTTGCTTTCAGAAGCGTGAGAGACCCAGGTTCGTATCCCACGATGAAACCAGAAAGTAATCATGTTTGCATAATCTGTGACAAGCACGATTTAGAGGCTTAAGTCTTGCAACAGTTGGATGTCAAATTCATACACCATGTTTGTTGTGTTTATTAGGAGTGCTGCAACAACCCTACACCTTTCCCTACCTGTTAACCTAACCCTTACCACATATATTTAAACAAATAAAAAATTAATAACATAACAATGTTAATAACATTAACATACCGCAACTTAAAAGTTCTACTGAATACAAGCATACCGCTGTATCAATAATTGGCTGTATCAGAGTGGAGAAATGTGATGAAAATAAAAAGAAGCTAGCTGTCTGCTAAGCTAATAGGCTAACCGGTTAGCTTGTAGGCTAACTGGAAAAAAGAGAACTGAGAAATGTTTAATTTGACCATTTATATCTTTAGTTTAATTATATAATATGTGATATATAATTTAAAAGTTTTTACCCAGGTAGCCAAAACGGTTTGGCCCGATAATGGCCCAGATCCGGCAGGCCAGAAGAAATAACTCGGCCCACTTGTGGTTGCCGGACTCTTGTGACACATGGCAATGAATGACGCCCGAGTCCGGGTGCTAAAACTAAGCATACACTGCCGGCATAGGGCCACAATCACGGCAACAAAAATTGTACACTTAGCCGGTACAGTCTGGGTACAAAAGGGAAATGTATATGAAATACAAAACTACATCTATTTAATAAGAACAACAAAAGACATTTTGCCAAAGCAATATTTGCTTGTTTGCTAAATTAAGTATATACTTGCACTTAATCTAAAACAGAATTGAAAACATTTTTTTGTGTTCAGTATAACTCTTCTTGTAATGAATTGTTTACCAAAAACTACTAAAATGTATGCTGTTTAATAAAGACTCCTTCCAGTTTTTATATCAAAACAGAGCTTTGAATAATTTTTGTCTAATGTTTTTCCACAAAACGACATTCCATTACCTTGTTAAAATCCTTAAGATGGCATCTACTTTCACCTTCTTAAAAAAAAAAACTTTTTAATGTCCTTGTTACATATGTTACATGTACTTAATGTAGTAATAACAGTAAATTATGCATAATTACATGCAACTAACCCTAAAGCAAACCGTATTCCTAACCCTAAGTACCGTAAGTACATGTTGTTAATTAATATTACTCTGTACTTAAATGTATAATTACACTGTAACAATGACACCTTAAAATAAATTGTAACCAAACTTAATATGCAAATATTTTTCATTTCAAAAGTTGAACTGCAGAATGGAAGCTTTTTTCAATGTAAAATCCATTCTCAGTGTTTGTGAGTCTTTGGAGGCTTTAAGTTTCACGCTTGTGTACTGTAGGCGTTATGCACTCAGAGCCTTCTGGCAACACTGAACATACAGTACGTCATTACATCAGCTTAAACATCTATATGAAGAAACAATAAGCAAAACAAACTGGAGTGGAGGGGGACTATAAGCTTGAACAAATTAGTTTATATTGGCCTTAAGAATTTTGAAAATATGTCAAGTTTACAAGGATTGAGGGTTTGGCCCTTTCACCCTTTTTTTTCCCCATGGCATCCCCACCTACTACCCCATGTATTACCCCACGCCTACCCCATAACATCTATATGTGCTCCTTTTCCCCAAGTAAAAATGACATCATGAAAATATGAGAAATATGAGAATTTATTTGAACCCTAACATTAACATACAGCTTTATATGAACTAGCAAAAAGTGGCATGAACAAATGCAAAACAAAAAAACTAGAAAACTTCAGGACCCTCCTCAAGTAAGTGTACCCTAAAAGAGAGACAAATTGACAGAAAGAGAGAGATAAGATGGGGCACAGACAATGACACATATGGTTAGTTAGTCAGAGAATCTCAGACTGAAGACATGAATGTTAACTCTGGTAAATGGTAACAACATTTGGAACATACCTTAGAAAGAATTTGCTTGCTTTAGGGCCCGCTCTCTTCTTCCCCCATCTCTGTCAGATGCAAGCTGCAGCCATCTTTTTATGAACTTTTCAGTGTCTCCGTCTGACACACTAGCAGTACTTGCATTTCTTCGCACAGATTCTTAAAAAAGAAAGAAAGAAAGAAAAATAATTGATCAATCAGGTGAATATGGCACAAGTTTACCTGTTCAAACATGAAGCTGGTTATCCTAACTTAGCATAAAGACTGGAAAAGATGGGAAAAAACTAGCAGTTTATGGGGTTATATAATCGTTTGAGAAAGTATTCAGATCCCTTCGCTTTTTGCAGACTTTGTGTTGTAGATTTTATTTTAAATGAATACAATTGACACATTTTATCATTTCAAAATGACAATAAAAAAAAAAGCCCATAACAAAAGTTTGGGCACCCTGCATGGTCAGTACTTTGTTAAGAATCACAGCCTGTAAATGGGTACATCATACAGCTATTTTAGTAATCAAGTATTCTACCGATTATTATATTGATTAACAGAGTAATCTGATAAGAAATACTTTTACTTTATTAAAGAGCTGTGTATATTGTTACAATTGTATCTTTATTTTATTGATATGCCTTATATGGTTCTTTATTGATACTCTTATTGGATATTTTTCATTACTAAATTGTCTTTATTATTATTATTTAAAAATGTATTATTATTTTACGAGCCGGCTCTACCTTTAAAGAAAGCGTAATGGTCAAGCTGGATGACGTCATGTAAACTAATCATATAAAGCACCAACGTCATTGGACGGCCTTCAGAGTTTTAATTTGATCAAAAACATATATTTTTATATACAAAATGTATTATTAAATTGTAATGCTACACATTTGTTGATATAGGCTGGTGGTAATTTCACAAATGAGCCCTACCTGTCGCAACATTCTCTACACCGCCTTGTCTTATTAAACAGCATTTTTATCGTAGCAAACTCTACATATAGTTCACTACAAAAGTATACTGTTTAGTGTAAAAAAATTTTGAAGATTAGCAGATAGGCGGTCGATTCATTAAGTGATAAGCTTTTAAATTGGCTATCATATTTCTCAAGAGTATATCTAGCGCTATATCAGCCAACCCACGATTTTAGTTTCCTTATAAATAAACATTACGTCGATATTATATGTGTAGAACGGTTTATTCAAATTATATTATATGTTAGATTATCACATATATACTCACCGCGGTAGCAAGCTAGAAGTTCTCTTGCTGATCTAGCGGTTAATGTAGCTGCTCCAGAAGCCCGCCAAGTGTCGTCACTAGATGTCGCAGCTAGTGCGCATGTCTTGAAACTCAGAGCAGAGATGATTTTACAGTTCCCTTAACCACTTTAAACTTGTTTGATTATATGAATTAAATAATTAATTACCAAATTTAGTTAAATTTTATGGATTACTTAAAGAAACAAACAACCTCCATGAAGAAATCACCAAAGTTAAGAAGAAAAAAAAAAAGAGAATGTGGGGGAAAAAAACTAAAAAATAAATGAATAATAGGAATTGAAATAAAAAATGAAATACAATAAATAACATAAAGTTGACAGGGAAAGGGCTTTACAACTGATCTTCCAAAGTATAATTTTTTAAACGATAAATATTTTTTAAAACTTTAAATCATTTTGCAATTTAGCCTAGTTAATTATGTGTCTGTGTGTGTGTGTGTGTGTGTATGTTATGTTAAAAGATATTACATTTAAGTTTAGGGGTCACTGCTACAGAATTTTATGACAAAGTCAGACCAATTTGCAACATTGTTAAAAGGTGACCCACCTTGAAAAGGCATCTCTACCCTACCCCGTGCCCCAGTCCCTGATCTGTCCATCCCCAGCACTCAACTTAAAATGGTCCAGGTCTGTATGGCTATATCTCACCCAAAATGAGGCCAGTTCTTATGGTCCATAGTCAGGCCAAATGTGGCTAAATGTGCCGTGTCTCAGCCCAAATTGCACATCCAAAACCTAACCAAATCTGGCAACCATTACTGGGCCAGATCTGGCTCACTTTTGGTGAGCCGCTGCCAGAACACAGCCGAGTGAGCCAACACTCAGCCACAATTGGTCCGATTGCGCTGGCTACCTGGGTATTTGTTTCATTTACACATTGAAGACAACATAAATCATGGAGCGACTGCATAGGATTTAAGTTCTTTTAGCCAATGGATTTGCTTTATGATCCAAGGGGATCGCCCTTGTAGTGGGTGTGTAGTGTAGCGGGTGTTCCTTGTCGTCTTGAGAGATACAGACAGATACACTTGGCAAAATAGAGCTCAACAGAGCTGTTCAGCTTGTAATCGAAAAACCTTGAAGAGGTTTTCTCTGATTTTCCTATGGGTTTTTAAAATGGGGTTTTATAACTTATGAGAAAAATAAGGTCTGCAGTAAACATTACTTGATACGTGGATGTTTTGTTCTACAAAATAAATTACACACAGTCATACCTCAAACGTGAATTTTGAATCCCTATTGAATTACATAGTTTTTTCCAAAAGTTATAAAATTCACGTTTAAGGTGTGACTGTTTGTAATTTATGTTGTAGAACAAAACATCCACGTATTGTAAAGTAATTTACTACAGACCTTATTTTAGACATAAGTTAAAAAAAAAAACATTAAAATAACCCATAGGAAAATCCAGAGGTAACCCATAGCGTATTCGTTTTCCGGGTTCGCCTACAAATTGACGTCACGGCTGAACAGCTCTATCGCGCCCATATGCACAACAACACTTACCACTTTGGCCATTGGGGTAGAGTTTCAAATTTCAGTCAGAATGGACCTATCTTTGACAAAGAAAAGTCAACCTACTCTTTCCGATTTGAGTGTGAGATCATGCCACTTTAGAATGTTACATTTTACAAAGCGAGCTGGTAGTCTCATTGTTAAGAATCTTGGCTCCTTACACAAAAGGTTGTTGGTGCTATTCTGGTTTTTGGGTAAAATATTCCTTTAAGCCATTCTCAAATTAAATGAATTTAATTACAATAGATAACTTAATATTAAACTAAGTGGCATCTGCAAACAAATTATGGTAAGTTTGACAACTAGAAAGTGTATTTTTTACACAAGTATTTTTGTCTTTAAGTGCCATATAAGTGCCACTGATATTTAGTTATTTAGTGACATATTTAGTGACATTCATACATTTTTAAGTGTGGATTAAGTGTCCAAATAGTTTTTGGGGCCAAGTTTACAATGCTTGCAAAGGCTGCTTCTCAGTCCTTGTTTTTCCTCTCTCACGCAGACTCTCAGTGAACTCACAGACCTGCTGTCATCCTACAGCAACTATTCAAACTACAGGCGGGTGTACAGCGAGTGCACTGGATTCAAGGTGCCTATCTTGGGTGTTCATCTCAAAGATCTCATCTCCCTCAATGAGGCTCTGCCAGACTACCTGGATGACGATAAGATCAACCTGGGAAAACTGCAGCATTTATACAGCAACATTAACGACTTGTTGGCCATCCATGACTTCACCCCACCGTTTGAGGCCAACAAAGACCTTCTGCACCTGCTAACGGTGAGCTAAAGGAAAAAAAATGGTGGTGTTTGATTGATTTGTTTTGGAAAGGGGAATAACAAGACCATTTTAACTGGAAAGCCACTGTTATTGGAAGTGTTTGTTTTGCCTCATGCTGTGGGGATAGTTGGTGTTTTGAATTCTGTGAATAAGACAGTACACGGAATGATTATTTTAGAAAACATACACATTTAGAGGCATGTAAATATGCCTCTATTTCATTTCCATAGAGTTCCTTCATCTATTTATAAGTCTACAAGAGTATTTTTAAAATCTCACTGAGATCCCTCATCTTTGTGGCTATGCTCTGTTGTTTGTTTGTGATACTGAGAGATGTGGACTGCAAACAGTGGGCGTACCCTCATGTGTAACGTTCTGCCCCACCTTATCCACAGCTTTCGCTAGACTTGTGTTACACAGAGGATGAGATATATGAGCTCTCCTATGCCAAGGAGCCCAAGAACCCCAAAATTCAGGTGAGGCCCGTACACTCTTTTTCTTGTTTGTAGTGCTTGCTAAGGCAAAATCACAATTACTATTGCTCATACTCATAGACAGGGAGTATCCCGTCTCAATGTGTGGGTACAGCGCACAGTGCACTCCTCTTTGTGCAAGCACACTTCAAAGAAAACCACAAAAAAGACATACAGTGCTAAAAGACACTTGATCGTTATCTTTATCCCTTTCAGTGTGGGTGTTGTTACATACAAGCATTTCTGATTAATTCCTATAAAGCGTCAGCCAGTGAACGTACCTGTGTTTTACAAATAAACCAGGTTCACTTGTACAATGTTTTTGCACTAACATTCCATAGTTGCTGATCTTTTGAGATGCAAAGTTGGTGTTGAATATCAAAACAAAAGTGTCAGGTCAGTTCTCTTTTTTTCTCTCTCCTCCTTTTCTGTAGCCTGTAGCTCCCGTGAAGCCCCCTGTGATAGCAGAATGGGGATCGGGAGTGACTCCTCGCTTGGATCCTGCTACCATCTCTAAACACGTTAAACAGATGGTTGATGTAAGTGAGAAACATATGCTCATTACCACTGTAAGGGCCAGTTCCTTACTCTGACACCATCATGTCCACTTTCACTTCCTTAAGTCCTTCACAACCAAATGTCACAAGTCAATTTCCTGCATCAGTAGATCAATATAATTGTGTCCCCCCCTACAGTCCATCATGAAGAACTACGATTTGAACATGGATGGCTTCATCTCACTAGAGGACTTTGAGAAGATTGCTGCAAATTTTCCTTTCTCTTTCTGCACACATGAGAGTGATAGGTAAGATGAGGAAAGGAACAATTCAATTCAAACTCTGATAGAGACAACTTCCTAGATGTCATAAACATTAAAGATTGTGTTTAGGGTAATGAAACTGACAAATTTTTAAAAACATTAATGGTGTGATGCTTATATTTGTCTGGATGTATTAATTTATTTACAAATAAATTAAACATCCATTTTGAAAAGACAGTGGCTGGAATCGTATATAATTATTTATAATTATTATTATTTTTTTTCTGAATTAAAATTCATTTGATTCATCGTTTGTTCATTTGATAAATTTTGTGTGGTGTGTGGGGTCTTTAAGTAAATGTGTGTGTATATATATATATATATATATATATATATAGATATATAGATATACACACACACACACACACACACACACACACACACACACACACATATATATATACACTGAACAAAATTATAAACGCAACACTTTTGTTTTTGCCCCCATTTTTCATGAGCTGAACTCAAAGATCTAAGACTTTTTCTGTCTACACAAAAGGCCTATTTCTCTCAAATATTGTTCACAAATCTGTCTAAATCTGTGTTAGTGAGCAATTCTCCTTTGCCGAGATACTCCATCCACCTCACAGGTGTGGCATATCAAGATGCTGATTAGACAGCATGATTATTGCACAGGTGTGCCTTAGGCTGGCCACAATAAAAGGCCACTCTAAAATGTGCAGTTTTACTGTATTGGGGGGTCCGGGGGGGTCCGAAAACCAGTCAGTATCTGGTGTGACCACCATTTGCCTCACGCAGTGCAACACATCTCCTTCGCATAGAGTTGATCAGGTTGTTGATTGTGGCCTGTGGAATGTTGGTCCACTCCTCTTCAATGGCTGTGCGAAGTTGCTGGATATTGGCAGGAACTGGAACACACTGTCGTATACGCCGATCCAGAGCATCCCAAACATGCTCAATGGGTGACATGTCCGGTGAGTATGCTGGCCATGCAAGAACTGGGATGTTTTCAGCTTCCAGGAATTGTGTACAGATCCTTGCAACATGGGGCCATGCATTATCATGCTGCAACATGAGGTGATGGTCATGGATGAATGGCACAACAATGGGCCTCAGGATCTCGTCACGGTATCTCTGTGCATTCAAAATGCCATCAATAAAATGCACCTGTGTTCGTTGTCCATAACATATGCCTGCCCATACCATAACCCCACCGCCACCATGGGCCACTCGATCCACAACGTTGACATGAGCAAACCACTCACCCACACGACGCCATACACGCTGTCTGCCATCTGCCCTGTACAGTGAAAACCGGGATTCATCCGTGAAGAGAACGCCATCGAATATGAGCATTTGCCCACTCAAGTCGGTTACGACGACGAACTGCAGTCAGGTCGAGACCCCGATGAGGACGACGAGCATGCAGATGAGCTTCCCTGAGACGGTTTCTGACAGTTTGTGCAGAAATTCTTTGGTTATGCAAACCGATTGTTGCAGCAGCTGTCCGGGTGGCTGGTCTCAGACGATCTTGGAGGTGAAGATGCTGGATGTGGAGGTCCTGGGCTGGTGTGGTTACACGTGGTCTGCGGTTGTGAGGCTGTTTGGATGTACTGCCAAATTCTCTGAAACGCCTTTGGAGATAGCTTATGGTAGAGAAATGAACATTCAATTCACGGGCAACAGCTCTGGTGGACATTCCTGCAGTCAGCATGCCAATTGCACACTCCCTCAAAATTGCAACATCTGTGGCATTGTGCTGTGTGATAAAACTGCACATTTTAGAGTAGCCTTTTATTGTGGCCAGCCTAAGGCACACCTGTGCAATAATCATGCTGTCTAATCAGCATCTTGATATGCCACACCTGTGAGGTGGATGGAGTATCTCGGCAAAGGAGAAGTGCTCACTAACACAGATTAAATCTTTGAGTTCAGCTCATGAAAAATGGGGGCAAAAACAAACGTTTATAATTTTGTTCAGTGTGTATATATATATATATAACATTTGAAAAACCTTTGTCCATCAGATCAAGGTAATTCTGAAAGTCTCTCTGTGTGTAAGAACTATTTAATTTTAAAACTTGAAAGCCAATATTTGAAGATTCTCTTGACAAACTTTCCTTTTCAAGTTTTTATTGGATTTCTTTCAGACCTGACTGGATAATGTGTGAGATTAACAGGGTAATGGAAAATCTGGAAATATCAGAACATTTTAAAATTGTGATTTTCCGTCCTGAAAACGTCATGGAATTGTATAATACCTTTACAATTCATGGAAAAATCATGGAAATTCCATAAGGGAATAGAATATAGTATTTCCTTGCTATGCTCAGCTCTAAAATGTTTCATCATCTAAAACAAAAATTCTTTTTGACTGCAAGTTTTAAAAAAAATGATATTAAAAATCACAAACAACTGGAAAAACAATGGAAATGTAAAGGTCAAAAAATTAATCAAATCAGGTCATCATACTCATCATAATTTGCTCTTTACTTTTCAGAGAAGGAGAGATCAGCAGAGAGGAAATAACTTCCTATTTCATGCGTGGGATGTCAGTGTGTGCTAAGCTTGGCTTCAACCTCCACAACCTGCATAATTTCCATGAGATCACATACAAAAGGCCCACATTCTGTGACACCTGTGGAGGATTTGTGAGTGTTTAATGAACCAATGTGTTGTGTGCAATATCAACACATTTGTGTATCTGTGCATCATCTAATGCTTTTTTCTCTACCCTCAAATAGTTATGGGGAGTGATAAAGCAAGGCTACCACTGCAGAGGTTTGAACATACTAATAAACCAATTTCTCTATATCAAAGAGATATTTGACACCTAGGCAACATCTTAACCCTGCTGCCCCTCTCACTCTCTTAAAGACTGTGGAGTGAACTGTCATAAGCACTGTAAGGATGTGGTGGGAATGGAGTGTATGAAGAGGTTCCAGGTGACCAGTAGCTCTTGTCCCTGCACACCAGGTCCTGGACCAAGCCTCCACACTAAGGGAAACAGCTGGAGTGAGTTTTCTTCTGTCATTCTAGTCATATCAGTAAGAGATTATGTACAGTCAGTGGTCATTATTGCAAAAAACAAAACAACAACAACAATAACAACAAGGTGATCAGGACTCTAATCATGAATATATTGAATGGGTTTATTTAGGAGTAATTACCTGCTGACTGTACACTACCAAACTTATTACACAGCTACATATCAAATAAGTACAGTTTTTCTTCACATTTCTCCAAACTCAGGTCACTGCTCTCAAAACAATTAGCACAGCCATCTAAACACTTTGTTTAATATTTTCAGCATTTTCACGAAACACTGCACACAATTTTCTCTGATCCAAGATTCATGCTTTCAAAACACTTAAAGGTGGATAAATGACTTGAGAGACATTAAATGGATGGTTCACCCAAAAATGAAAATTCTCTCATCATTTACTCACCCTCATGCTATCCCAGATGTGAATGACTTTCTTTATTCAGCAGAACATAAACAAAGATTTTTAGAAAAATATCTCAGCTCTGTAGGTCCATACAATGCAAGTGAATGGGTACCAACATTTTGAAGGTCCAAAAAGCATATAAAGGCAGCATAAAAATAATCCATTAAATTCCAGTGGTTAAATCCATGTCTTCTGAAGCGATATGATTGGTGTGGGTGAGAAACAGATCAATATTTAAGTCCTTTTTAACGATCAATCCCCACATTCACTTTCACATTCTTCTTCTTTTGTTTTTGGCAATTTGCATTCTTTGTACATATTGCCATATACTGGGCAGGGAAGAGAATTTATAGTAAAAAAATATTTTTGTATAATGTCCGCTAAACATTATATTTGAATGTAAATTGCAGCTAAATAAATTGCAGCTAATTAACTGCTTCAAAGTTATCCCTTACATAACAGAGAGCCGTGTAATAAGCCGATGCATGTATTTTAAGATCAGCTAAAAATGGTATTTAGCTTGGTGAAGTGATAATGGTAACACTTTGTGAAGCTAGCAGGTGGTTAAGCAGTCTGTTTTTGTGACCCCTTTTTATTGTCAATCAGGTTCTGAGGAGGAAGCGTTTGTCTTCCCTAATGGAAATGGATCTGAACACTCCAAGGGCCAAACCTCGTCGGACAGCGACGCAGAGGCGGCTACGTTATCCGACACATCCACTCAGACAGACCCAGCAGTGTGGACACCAGTGGCAAAACGAAAAGACCGTCTTAATTCTCAGAAACAACATCCACCCCTTGAAAAGGTATTGCCATGATGCATATGTTTTTTTTAAATCCATGACTTACTTTTCCACAGCAAATATGGTGGATAATTTCAAAATATATTGCATAGAATGCTAATTTGGTGAGTGAGACTGGATAGCTACTCAGAACATACATAAGTCTCGAGACGTGAATTGTAAGTCCTCGCTAACATTACCTACCTGCCTTATCACCCCAGAGCGCCACTCTACCAGCAAGGGTGCGAGGTACCTCTGCCTCTAGTTCTCTCCTACATGAGAAAATGGATGAACTGAAGCTGAACAAAGATAAAAGAAGAGAACCAGATTGAAGTTGTTGTTAATGTGGAGATGTGTTTGTGTTTGTGGTCTCACCGTAAAAACAGACAGATATTACCACTGTATTTCAATGTTTCTCTGTAACGATAAAGGAACTGTTTTACACTGGACAAACCAGACTCAAGAACATGTCCTCATATTCCTCGCAAATTGTCTTGTGCTATTGTCTTCAACAGATTGTTCATGACGTTCATTAAATGTGATGAAATTCTACCCAGAAGGACTAATGCAAGGAATTTTATTAAAGGAATTACAGAGGGCCCACTCCCTCAGGGCTCTTTTAAATCCCTAATGGAACTTTATGGTAAGAGCTCTCTTTGCACCAGCATCAACTGCCAATGAGGACCACATCAATGGACCTCACATTTCCACAGGTACCCAAAGGTGGACTGTCTGCTAAATCATTCATCTCACTACCAATCATCTTTGTAAAAGACTAATGGACTTTCTTGAATTTTGCCATTAAGAGGTGCTTTCTGCTAGAACTGTTTGAGTGCAAAACTGTGTCGTCGTAATATTTACACTGGTGGAAAATATACACTGTAATCAATTGAACAACACAATTTAAACTTGAACTGCAAGAATGTATCTCCTCTGTGAAGGGTTGTGTGATTTTGGTGCTGATATAATACTCACAATGCATCACTGTGCCTTATGCAATGAACAATTCACTTAGAGGAGACAAAGGGTATTATATCACTGGTTATATCAGACAATAGACCTGTCCCAATTCAAAATGATCACATTCTGTTTCATTAGTGCTCAATTTTGTGAGTGGAATAGATGAAACCAAGATCATGATTGACTGCACTCATCCAGCGCATTCGAGCATCAGCACTAATTAATGAGAGGAGAATGAGGTTAGGGTTGATGAAAACCTATTCATATGAACATTGTGGACCTATTTTAAGTTGTTTTTCTGATGTATTGTCTCTTAGATCTTATCATCTTCAACTTGAATGTCTGTTTTACTAAATCTTGCATTTAGGCTATAGGTTTTTATTTATTGAGAAATGATAAATCTGAATTATTTTCCTTAATAAAGCACTGCCTGATGTGATTGAAAAATAAAAGTGAAAAATTATGGTGTTTTTTTTTTTTTTCATCCCAGAAGAATCAGTGTTGGTTCAATTAAATTCCAAGAGTTTGACACATCGTGATATGTATCTGGCTCTAACAGCACTATTGTCCACTTCAAATAATCTGCAGAGGCATAGTGATGTTTTGTGATTAAATTCTCAAACCAAACATGGATTGGATAGACTTGGACAAACAATATTCACAAACACCAAATAAAACAACTAAAATATAGGCAATACTGTGTGTGCCAGTATAATGAACATTCTTAAAGGAATATTTCGGGTTCAATACAAGTTAAGCTCAATCAACAGCATGTGTGGCATAATGTTGATTACCACTGTAACAGTATAAGGACGGGCAAGGAGGAGGCAGGAACCGGCTGAAAAGTAAACATAAACTTTAATGGTAAACTTAAAACCAACATAGACAAACATGTGCGTCTCTCTCTCTCTCTCCGGCGTCTCCGGCCACCCCTTTATCTCGCTTTCCTGCTGATCATCTGATTCAGAGCTGGCTGTGCTCCATCACGCCCCGGCCACGCCCTCCTCATCACACTCCTCCCCTGCCCGATTCAGGCCGGGGCGCCACTGGTCTGACTAACTACCCCCCCCCCATCTCTGGGGGGAGAGACGCTGCTCTTCCGGCCGTTCTGTCAGCCAGTGGCCCACCCCACCTCCTGTAGAGACGAGTGGAGGTGTGGGGAGAGGGAAAGGGTGAGCGGAGACACAGAGAGAGAGAGAGGAGAGAGAGAAGAACTTGCTCGCCGACTCCCAGACACGCTGTCGCCCGGTCCTCAACCACTCCCCTGCCCTCTGGCGGACGTCAGCTCGCGCCTCCCCCGGCGGACAGCAGCGAGTCCTCCAGCCCCTGGCGAACAGAACCGCTCCTCCCCTTATCAGCAGACGGCTGTGGCTGCTCCCCTGGTGGATGGCAGCGGCGAGGGTTCCGTGACAGTGCATCCCTCCTCCCTCCCAGGTTTTGGCACCACTGTAACAGTATAAGGACGGGAAAGGAGGAGGCGGGAACCAGCTGAACAGTAAACATATACTTTAATGGTAAACTTAAAACCAACATAAACTTGCAGCGTGGCCGCATGTGTCTCTCTCTCTCTCCGGCGTCTCTAGCCACCCCTTTATCTCGCTCTCCCGCTGATCAGCTGACTCAGCGACGGCCCAGCCACACCCTCCTCCTCATCACAACCACATAAAATACCATCCTTTTCTTTAAAAAAAGCAAAAATTGAAGTTACAGTGAAGCATTTACAAAGGAAGTGAATGGGGGCAATGTTTTGAGGGTTTAACCCTCAGGGGTCGACGGACGCGCCAGTGCGTCCTGCTGGATTTTTTTCCTCATAATAGCGGAAACAACTTAAAATACTCCATCAATTTTGGGCATACAGATAAGTGTAAGACATCATTAGAGACTATAAAGGGTCTACTTTTATTTGTGTACACTCACAATAACAACAAAACCTTTTGTTTTTGTAAAATAAAGAAAATAAACAGGGTACGCTTTCAGCTGTCTCTGTCTCCACGAGCATCTTTCTGAAACACGTCACAAAAATGAACTGAAACTCCACAAATACTTACCAGACAAACATGAAACATTTGTCTAAAGAAAGCTTAAAACGTCTACTTTTAAATAAAACAATTCAAATTTAAAACAAATATTCTCCTGCAATGTAATCTGTATGAAACAAAGCGATGTACAGTTTCTCCTGGCTCAGCTAATTATCGCTAATGTGATCCCACCCACCAGCAGAGCACGCTATTCATACGGTAATGTGCTGAAGCGATCAATTCAAATGGTAAATCACAATATTCATGATCATTCACGCCTCCTCGCATATGGCCTTTCTAACACTAAAAGTGTCTTACAAAAGTTAAATGACTATATTGTTTAGTATGTGTTATATGGCCTTATTTCAGTGACTTAAAATGTTAGTTTTTTCAAAATCCACACATAAACATTATTTTCTCAAAAATTCAAACATGTACATACATGTTGCTCACATATTATTGTAGCCCAGTTCGTGCTGAATACAGTGTTATATACAGCAACTGAAACAAGCACAAATGTCAAGGCATGGCAGAACTTCTCCAGGGCTCAAACCACCCTCAGACCCCAGTGGGTTAAAGGCAGAAATATGAAGCTTATACATTATAAAAGCTCTTACATTCATTTTTCTGTTAAAACTTTTTATGTAAAAATAAAAATGTATTATTTAAGCTGTAAAGTTGTGTCAATCACAATTTTTACAGTCGTTTTAGGGTTTGTTGACATTACATCATCATGGCAATGAGGTTTTAAAATTGGTTATAACTTTACACAGAAAAGGTTAGTAAGCGATTTTATCACACTAAAATTATGTTAACATGCATATTGTTTACGTCTTGTGGCTATACTTTTGAAACAGTATGTATTTTAACGTTTATGGATTGGCCCCATTCATTTCCATTGTAAGTGCCTCACTGTGGCACAGATTTTTGCTTTTTTTAAAGAAAGTCAAAATTTATTTTTTGTTAATAAATATTATGCCACAAATGCTGTAGATTGAGCTTAACTTGTAATGAACCCGGAATATCCCTTTAAAATCCACTAAAATGTTATTAAAGAAGAATAAAACATTTCAAATGTTAACAAAAAAAATTCTCTTTATCCTATTGTTTGTGACAGGCCACATAACTACTACAATTTAAAAAAAAAAAAAAAAAAAATGGGAGTAAATAAACAAAAAAAATCTTTTACTTTTATTTCTTGTGAAAGTAATGATTTTCAGTCATACTGAAAGCTGTTATAGCAAAGGAATAAACATAACAACAAATAATTTAATTGTGCAATGTTAGGTTAACAAAGGCAGTATTTTGATTTCAGTGACAATAGTGCTTACACAACTGTATGGTGTTGAGCAAGCTGATCAAAAGTGCCCTGTGCACTTGCTCCACCTGCAGGATGTTTGTGGTACTATAACAACAAGCACCCTCAATAATACCTTCATATATTATTTTCAAATAGTCAGCAGTAAAGTGGTACACATACAGTATCAGTACAATTTTTACTAACTCACCCAGTTGAAGAACAATGAGCAACTTTATATCAACCAATATAAGTCTGCCCACTGTTACTTGAAAACAAGGCATAAAAGAGAAAATAAAAGAATAGTATTTAAAGGGTCAGATGCATGTCAAGTGGGTAAGTGTAGCATGGTCTGTATGTCTATAATTACAGAGATAATGTTAGAGCATAGCTGCATATTCATTGCAAAGAGCCGTATGAACTCTGGCTGTCTTGCTGTCCAGAGCAGTTCCCATACTGGCTCTGATTCTGTTAATACTGCTGCCACTGCAGATCATACTAAAAAAAACTTTTCAATGTATCTACAACTTTTACCTGTTCTATACAATACTACTGATCAAATTCATTGTTTAAATTGAATAATACCAGAAAATGAATAGCAATATCTTCAAGAAATTTTTTTGTTTTGACATACAAGTTAAGAATTAGCAACAGCATCTGTGGCTTGCTGTTGATTAGCACAGAAAATAACTGACTCGTCTCTCAGTTTGTAAAAAAAAAAAAAATCCACTTTCACTTTCACTTTTGCATTCTTGCCACCTATTTGGCTGGAAGGAGAATTTACAGTGAAAAAAATATTTAAATATTGATCTTATAAATATAAGTAAATATTGTTTTTTCACCCACACCTATCATGTTGCTTCTGGAGACATGGATGTGTAGGATCTGATGGGCAGAAGAATTGTTCAGTTCCACACTCAGAAGCCAGCAGTCACACTATGAAAATTCTCTCATCATTTACTCACCCTCATGCCATCCCAGATGTGAATGACTTTCTTTCTTCAGCAGAACATAAACAAAGATTTTTAGGAAAATATCTCAGCTCTGTAGGTCCATACAATGTAAGTGAATGGGTACCAACATTCTGAAGGTCCAAAAAGCATATAAAGGCAGCATAAAAATAATCCGTCATAAATTGAAGACTCTGCTCTGCTGGCTCCAAGAAGTCTAGCTAAAAGCGGCATCTGGCTAATGTTGACCATCTTGAGAACAAAGAAGTGTTCTGTGGAAGCACCAAGCTTCTTCCTCTTTATGTCATAAATCAGGAATGCCCTGATTGTCACATGACATCTTGACCATCTGCAAGAGACTCTCAGATGGATCTTATTTCCACACTCCTAGAACCCAACAACACACATTCCAAGAGATAGATAAAGAACAGTTGCCATGGAAACCCCATGGAAAGCTAAGATACTCCTTTGTCCTTCGACTTAACCAATCTGACTCACTTAAAATGAGACATTTCCTGTGCCACTTGCTTAAACTCTGTACAAGACGGGAGAGCTTGAAAACTGTCTTACTGTCTTTGGAAGGATCCCTTTGAACTCTTCTTAAATCCAGGAACTTTGACACAAACAAACTTTTCTTGGTTTTTTTCCCAATGCATATACATATTATGAACTATAACACTATAAAAGACTCCATTGTCTCATTCTACACTTCTGAGCACACATAGCCTGATTTTAATATGCTAAGATGCATCACATGATGCCTGAATGCGGTTAGAATCATAGAATGCATTAGTGCGCATATGATGCTCAATTATACAATGTATAATAATGTATATTCAAATGTTAATGTGTAGTGAAGTAACCATAAAGGGAAATATGTCATGTTTCATATGTAAATGCTTGCCCATTTATGTAGAGAATGTTGATGTTAACAGATGCCATGTCTCTTACACCGATTTCATTATTTAAAATGTATGATTAAAACATGTACTTTTTTTGAGCGGGAAAGGGGACAAAAAATAATAATCCCCTTCAGAAGGAGGAACAGAAAGATGATCACATGGTATCTGAAAAGGCACTTCTGATTGGCCCAGGGCACCTTTGGGGTAGAGTACAAAGCCTCCCCGCCTCAGACAAACCCTCTCTTCCTCTTCAACTCCCTTGATCCTCCGCGCTCTTGCCCTTGTGGTTATTAGCCCTCGCTCCGGCACCCCTCTGTCCTTGCACAATATACAGTCCAGAAAAGCTTGGAACGCAAAGTTCCAAGGAAGCACTTCTCAATCTCTGCTTTACGACTCACACACGTGACAGGAGTCACGAGTCTCCCGTGTGGGAGGCCTTGCTTTAAAGCCACCTCATCATTCCAGTAACAAACTGTCTGCGATCTTAACAGAGGTCCAAAACATAGATGGAACAACCAGAACTTTCTACTGGCACAGCCAAAGAACCAAAGCAATGCAAGGAAACACAATGACATGCAAGTACATCTCCAGACTTTTGCTGAAAATGCTGGCGTTTTATTTAAATACTTCAGGAAATCCGACTGCAAATCGAGTTAGACTCAAAGAAGTATCGAATGGTTCTCAAGGTATTGTCTATAGACTCCATAAATTTAATTTTCTCTGTACAGATCATTTCCATTCAAGTTACTCTGTTACAGTTCACTCACAACCTGTTTTTCATGTTTGTCTATGTGTTAGTTAGTTTTATGTTTTAGATTAGCAATAAAGTCTTGTTTGTATTCAAAGTTAATTTGACTGTGGTATATGTTGATAAATAATCTCGTCACTTGATTTTTCAAAGATCTGCGTACCTAAGCTCAAACCATATCTAAAATATTTGTGATATTATTTTCAATAAGCCATGAGAATAGTATTGCTTCAATAAGTGAATTAATCATAATTCCCTTATTAAAGCTAATTCCTTACAATAGAAATTGTGAGTGGATACAACGAGCCATTGTATTACATTTTAATGGTGGAGAATTTTATTCAGATTTCTATCTGATCATTTGTCATTTATCCTTCTTATAATGGTGGTCGAGAGCAGCTAATTCCATTATAAATCCCCTTACATATTAATGGTGAAGGTATGTGGGCACTTTAATCCATACCATGTACATTTATACTGCCATATGTTCCTACAGATATAACCTTTGGAGTCATATGGATTATTTTTATGCTACCTTTATGTGTTTTTTGGAGCTTAAAGGTTTAATAACCATTCACTTGCATTTTATGGACCTAAAGAGCCAAAAGATTCTTCTACAAATCCTCATTTGTGTTCAGCAGAAGAAATAAATTCATACACATCTGGGATGGCATGAGGGTGAGTAAATTATGAATTTTCATTTTTGGGTGAACTATTCCTTTAAGACCAGAAATGTGAGAATGTTTGCTATTTGAGCTACTATAGTTGTCTAAATCATCCTTTTAGGTTGGACTACTTTTCTAGGTAGGTGAACTGAAAATGTATATTCACAATAGAAATTTCCATGACTTTTAATATTGTGTTAATTTCCATGACTTTTCCAGGCCTAGCCAACACAATTTTGAAATTCCCTGATATTTCCAGGTTTTTCATGACTGGGAACCCAATACATAGTGTGCAACAGATGCTGTCATAAAGTTCAAGTTGTATTCAACCCAGGATATTCCTTTAAATCTCACCCATGTAAGCCTTTTATCTCACCTTTTGATACTGTTGATAATTTTGCTGGCTGTATGATTGCTCAAAACCTTGATTTTCATTGTAACTTTGCCCATAACCTGGGTATTGGCTGTAGCTGCCATAGACCAGTTATAGCCAATGGTTGTAGTTTATGGAGCTTATTTTTTGTAGTTGCCAATTTTAAATAAATAAAATTATAAAAATTAAAACCCCATTAACCACTTCCTACCCTTCATTTCTAAAACAGCATGATTGGGCTCATCCTTCCTCTCCTCATCAATTTGCTTAAACGTTTGTGTTTTAAATCCTCATCCATGGGACAAATTACAATAGCCTTGCATTAAAACCCTTCAAAAAGTCAAAAAAAAATTTGTCTCTGTGCTGATCAGTATACATTTGTCTAGCAACAGTTACAAGAGGGAAGCAGAAGTTGTTTAATACTGTTTATTTTGTGTTCTGGCTGTGGAGGAATTGCTGTTTTCCCAGGAGGACATCAGAAACCCTGCAATGAAGTGATGGTTTTTCTGTCCTTGTACCTGCTGATGGACCCTTACAGCACCTTACACTTACCATAAAAAGCTGTCTGTGATGAACTGGAACCTTGAAGAAAAACGTTATTAGTGACCCTTCTAGCTTTGCTTAAATGTTACCTTCAAGACATGATTGACTGTTTAAAAAAATATAAACCTATCTAATAAATATAATATTTAGGGTTCCAACTCTTGAGACTTTTGGAGGTTTCCATTTGTATGTCAGATACCAATACTTGGAATTAAATGATTTACAAAATTATCCTTTTTAGTGTACAAAATGTCTCCACAAACAAAAAAAACAACAAAACAAAACAAAAAAAAACAAAAACATGAGATTGGGTTGGACGATTCTTCATGAATAAGACCGCTTTTTAGTCCAAAAGTAACAGTTATTACCTCGTAACTTTTGCTGCCCAATATGACACACAATCAGTTACCCTCAAAATTTTGTATCCTTCACGTATGTTATCATGCTGTCTTGCTTGTGAGCAAATTTAACTTTTTACAAGCACTGACAAAGACCAGTTTACAGCCGATTACATTTTAGAGCAAACCATATCTAGAAACAATTATATATTCAATATAGAAATTTCTTGGACTTCTAGGACAATTTTAAATTCCATGTAACAGGACTAGTCATTGTAGGAACGAGGAAGCGGGTTCAGGTAATGTCACACTCTTTTATTTACTCAAAATACACTCTGTACAGATTGTAAACACTCTCATGCGTGCTATAGCTGTGTAGTTCTCCCTCTCTGGGCTCTGGTGTGGGCTCCTCTTATTGCTCTTCCTGAATAACTGCAACAAGAAACAGCTGTTAGACCTAATTGTCACCCAGGGATGAATCCTTACTGCTTCCCCTCTCCATGGACGGACACTCAACCACACCCTCGCCACATACCCCCCCACATACCCCCCCATGGAGCCATCCGGCCTGACCGCACAAACCCCCTCCCACCCTTTCTGGAGAGGAAATCCGTGACAGCCATCTGCGCCGCCAGCCTGTGGACCACCTCGAACTTAAAAGGCTGTAACGCCAGATACCAATGGGTGATCCACTCCTTAGTATCCTTCATGCAGTGGAGTAACTGGAGCAGGGCGTGATCTGAACAGAGGGTGAAGGCGCACCCCAACAGGTAGTAATGGAGAGTGAGGACTACCCACTTAATGGCCAAGCATTCCTTCTCCACGGTGCTGTACTTAGTCTCTTTCAAAGAGAGTTTCTGTCTAATGTACAGCACTGGCCGTTCCTCCTCCTCCACCAACTGTGAGAGCACCACCCCCAACCCCCTGTCTGAAGCGTTCCGTCTGTAAAACGAAAGGGAGAGAGAAGTCAGGTGTATGTAAAAGTGGCCTGCCACAAAGTACAGCTTTCACCTGCATAAATGCCTGTTGACATTGCCCCGTCCACTGGACTGGATCTGGTGCTGCCTTTTTAGTAAGATCAATCAGCGAGCTGATGACAATCGAATAGTTAGGTACAAACCTACAATAATAGCCAGCCAGCCCCAGGAATTGTCTTACCTCCTTTTTGGTCCACTACCGGGCTGGACCAGTCACTGTGGGATTCTTCTATTACTCCCATCTCAAGCATTGCATCCAATTCTTCTTGTGCCACTTTTTCCTTGGGCTCGGGAAGTCGGTAGGGATGAGTATGTACCACTTACCTGGGTGTAGTCTCAATGTGGTGCTGTATGAGGTTTGTACGACCAGGCAGAGGCGAGAACACGTCCGCAAATTCTTTCTGCAACTTAGCAATGTCTGTGAGTTGAGATGGTGAGAGGTGTTCTCCACAAGTGACTGAGAAGATTGTCTTTTAAGTTCACCTCCGGCCCGAGCTCCGCCCTCTCCGGAACCACCATTGCCTCCCTCCATAATTTCAGGAGGTTGAGATGGTATATTTGATGTGCGTCACCTCTATCTGTTCATTTTACCTCATAATCGAGATCTCCCACTCATTGTGTGACCTCAAAGGGCACTTGCCACTTGGCGAGTAATTTGGAGCTCGAAGTTGGGAGCAATACAAGCACTTTGTCTCCTGGTACAAATTCCCATATCCTATCATACAGCCGGCTTTGGCATTCTTGAGCTTGAAGCAAATTCTCCTGTTAGTTGACCCAAAGTGTGGAGTTTTGTTCTAAGATCAAGAACGTACTGAATTTCGTTTTTACTATTTGAAGGTAGTCAAATACCTCCTCCCAAGCTTCCCGCATGATGTCGAGCACGCCACATGGTTGATGCCCAAACAGTAGCTCGAATGGGGAAAACCCTGTGGAGGCTTGCGGAACCTCTCGAACTGCAAATAATAGGGGTTCGAGCCACTTATACCAATTCCTAGCGTCCTCATGCACAAACTTACGGTTCATATTTTTCAGGGTTTTATTAAATCATTCCACCAATCCATCTGTTTGTGGGTGATAAACACCGGTGCGAATCAATTTAATACCCAACAATTCGTATAGCTCGCATAGTGTATATGACATGAAAGTAGTGCCTTGATCAGTGAGGATTTCTTTCAGAATCCCCACTCGGGAGATAATTCTGAAGAGTGCCTCCGCAACACTGCATGCTGAGATGTTGCGAAAAGGTACTGCTTCCGGATATCGCACTGCGTAATCCACCAGAACTAAAACAAAGCGATGTCTGTGTGCCGTCTTTTCTAATGGCCAGACGAGGTTCATTCCAATTCTCTCAAAGGGGACCTCGATTAATGGCAGAGGGTGCAATGGGGCTCTTGAGGTGGCCTGTGGATTCACCAACTGACATTCACAGCATGCTGCACTCCACCTGCGAACATCCCCGTGAATGCCCGGCCAATAGAAATGGGCCATAAGACGGTTTTCTGTTTTTTCTCGCCCTAAGTGACCCACCATTGGATTATGATGAGCCATCTGGAATAGCATTTCCTGACAGCTCTTCAGTATTCAACAACTGGGTTGTATCTTCTTTTGTCTGAGCATCCTGCATTACTCGATACAACCTAACTCTAATAATTGAAAAGTACTCATAAGTGAGTGCAACATCTGGCTGGATACATTGACCATCAATCACTTTCATTTGATCAAAGGTGTGCCTAAGGGTCTCGTCACACCGCGACTACTCCAGAGAGAAATCCCCAGCAGGGAATCCTCTAAGGGCTGGGGAAGCCGAGACATCCCCCTCCCTTACATCATCCTGACGTGGAGCTGACGTAGACGGCCCTGGCTCAGCCTCCCAGCCAGCGAATCACACACCACACACCGATAAGCTTTGTTGAAGGATGGGTGATGCGGGAAATAACCGCAGCCTCGACACTATGATTTTGCCCCAGAAATTGAATAGTGACTACCCCTATAGGGTAACTTTGAATATCCCCATGCACACACCTCACCTTCACCTTCCACCCCGTGCCCAAAACCTTGTCTTGAACAAAACATTGGTTGATAGTGGTTTGATTACAACAGGTATCCACCAAGGCTTGATATGTACTTCCCCTGATACTCGCAGGTATGCAGGGGGCGGCCCATGGGGTGTCAGGGACTTGGACCAATACCCCCAGTTCCATCACGGGGCATTGGTCCTGGAAGTGCCCCGGCTCCCTGCAACTCCAACAAGCCGGCCCAGACGTTATGCCCGCACCCGCAGCAGCAGATTCACCAACATGGGGGGAAAAGCGAGAAGAGACAGCAGTATATACAACAATTTACACGAATGTAAAACGCCATACCACCTCCCAGTGGCTAATTTTTTTAATATTTTGCACAGAACTCTTGGGCCAAGAGACAAATAGGACTTCCAGGTTTCATTCCAATCTCCCTTATTTAACGCTATATAAAAGCTGCTGAAACCTGATTGGTCGATGGCGGCCATGTTTTTCAAAATTGTCCTCATAGACCTTGAGGACACTATGGATAAATAAACTGCATGCAAAATTTCAAGTCAATCGAACCATTGGTTCCATAGTTAGAGCCATTTTTATGTTTTTAATTATTATAGCGCCCCCAAGAGGCAGAGGTGCATTTTTGTGTGTGTGTCCTCAGAATGACCTCATACATAAGTGCACCAAATTTTGTGATAATATCTCATTCCGTTCAAGAGTTATAACCATTTTAGTAAAAGTGGCCCTGCCCACTTGGCATACTGTTTGACAATGAATAAAAATGTAAAAATTCCTTTGATAACTTTTCATATTGGGATGTTGCTGAATCTATCTGCACTGGTTTGATTCCGATCAGGCGAACGGCCTAGGACGAATTTGTTTTTTAATTTTTTTCAAACAATCCAAAATAGCAGGAAATCGAAGGGGTGAAGCAAACATTTGATGCAAGGAATCACAGGAAAAAATAATTTTGTTTCTAGCCCTTACGATTCAAGAGTTATGGCCCAAAATGTGATTTTTGTTTGTTTTGTTCACAATAGCGCCACCTAGTGTCCAACGGATGTGTGTCTGTATGCAGGGCCAGAGTAGGATTCATATTCAGCCCGGGATGTCGTGTCCAAGTCAGCACACACCCAAAAGGGGGATTGGAGGTGAAGATGATAACAATAAAACAAGATCACAGCAAAAATATGCAATATATGTAATTACTTGAAAATTATTTAAGCTCTCCATGTCATTATACCACATACGGCATTCACTACGATTTTCACTTTGTCGTAAGACATCACTGTATGTGTTGTAAATATAAGTGAATGTTAAAGGGATATTTGATCATTTCCTCACCCTCATGCCATCCCAGATGTGTATGACTTTCTTTTGCAGAACATGAATGAAGATGTTTAGAAGAACTGTTGGTCCATTCAGTGCAAGTAAATGAGAAGCGGTGAGAAACAGATCAATAATTAAGTCATTTTTTACTATAAATCTCCACTTTCACTTTCACAAGCACTCTTCTCTCATAAGTTCTTCTTCTGTTTTTGGTGATTTACATAAGCATATCGCCCCCTACTGGGCAGGGAGGAGAATTTATAGTAAAAAAAAAAAAGAAAACTTAAATATTGATCTGTTTCTCACCCACACCTATCATATCGCTTCTGAAGACATAGATTAAACCACTGGAGTTGTATGGATTACTTTTATGCTGCATTTATGTGATTTTTGTACCTTCTGAGTTCTGATCACCATTCACTTGCATTGAAAGGACCAACAGAACTGAGAAATTCTTCTAAAAAGCTTCATTTGTGTTCAGCAGAAGACAGAAGGTCATACACATCTGGGATGGCATGAGGGTGAGTAAATGATGAGAGAAATTTCATTTTTGGGTAAACTAAGTTTATTTTAAAGACTATCTAGGCACATAATAACACTATAGAACTGTAAATGTTTATAACTCTTTCAAGATGTACATGCTCACACTTTAAATGGTCAGTGCTTTGTATTTTAGATCATTAAAATAGCAACAGATCCAGTGAAACAATTAAAGTTCAGTGATTGTTTTTAAATTTTTACATGCCATTCAAAAACATGCCATTTTACAATGATAAGAGTGAAACAAAAGACTAAAAATAACACATTTGTACTTTTCTTTTACTTGGAATATAAATGTTCAGGACAAAGGCAAAATGGTTACTGTCTCTTTAAGAGGGTTTTATCGCATTATACAACATTGAAGGCACTCTGTGCAATTTGTTTCATTGAGTTTAATCTTTTGAGAGCTGTAAAGTCCCATTATTTTCGTACCGTGTCGTGCTGTTGCATCTGTATACATTTACTTTAAGTATTCTATTATTTTGTGACAAAAAATAATTTTGCTATTATCATTCTGCACTGCTAGGGAAGAGGATTTCAGAGATTAATTGAGATTGTGAGACTGCAGTCAGTATTAAACTTGTGATGATCTTGTAGACTACCTAAAGCACGTTCATCCATTCAGCTATTAGTAGCCTATCTGTTCTCGATGGATCTTCCGTGATCCTTCCCGCGCTGTCAAGTGAAGCGGCGCAACATCAGTTTCGTCTCTCACATGCTACTCTCTCATTTGTTTGGGTGTGAGATGATAAAATACAGACTGCGTCCGCTATAATTCGGAACGCAATTCTGATCCTTTGAATACCGGATGTTACGGACTGTTGGCAATTGTTATGCGACATATGATGAAAGTTTGTCAATCAACATGCGGATCTAACCAGACCAATTTTTGACCGGCCCAGCGGGAATTCTCCCGATCTTCCCTATTGCCACTCCGGCCCTGTCTGTATGCCTGAGTGGTGAGGGGGATTTGGAAACATCCTGCCGAATTTGGGGTCTCTACAACCTACGGTTTCTGACGCCCAGAAACTTTTAGTGCAGAAAAAAGAATAATAATAATAATAATAAATATAGCCACAAGCGGCTATTGTCAGGGTCCAAGCAGGTTTGGGAACCATAACAATCAAATTTGAAAGAATAGATACTGTGCATGCTGTGCATACACTGTGTATGAGCCTACGGTAACCGATGTGTAGACACAATTTGCAGTTCAATACTTTGCAAATCCATAAGTACCTTAAGCATCTTTTTTTTTTTTTTTTTTTTACAAATATGTATTTCTATAATAAACATATGTGGCCCTCTAACTTATGTAATTTTGTGAACTGTTGTGTTTAACCTATAATGTGCAATGTTTTTATAGAACTGAGACTACAACCAAATAAACAATTTAATATCTAAATTATCAGCTCAACTGGGTACACAGCTTTTGTGTTTTTGTACATTGCTAACTCAAATGAAACTGCTTACTGGTGTGCATAAAACACCAAATACATACTCTAAGAGACATGAAATGTATGAAATTGGATAAAAAAAATGTTTGCTGGGTGCAGACTGGGTTTGGGAGTCAGGGGCTTGATAGGGGTAATATAATTCTTTATTAAAATTTGTATAAATGTACTAAAATACTCCAGTAGAAAATGCAGGCTCCTCTATTGCTCAATTTATGAATTTAGCATCATAAGCATTGTTATATGGAATCAATGTAGATATAGTATACATATTGATATAATCACTGGATATAGCTTCTAGGTATGAACACAAAACTGTGCAGAATTCACAGACTGCTCTCTTCCATACAATGAAAGTGAATGGGGACAGATGTTGTCAAGCTTCAAATTGACAATGCACCATAAAAGTAGCCCATACAACCTGTGTGCTATATCCTTATGTTTTCTTAAGCCATACAATAGCTTTGTGTGAGGAGCAGATGGAAATTCAAATCCTTATTTGTTGAAAATGTTCAGCTTCATTTTAGCTCTCAAATCTAATTTATTCTTGTGCATAGTCAAACTTGCCACCCCAGTTCATATAATGTCGGATTTGAAATCAATGAAAATCCGTCAAGGAACATGGAACAAGAACGAATTACTTTGATTTTAATGACATCTATGACATCAAACCCGGCGCGATGCATCTTAATGCACCATATTATATTATAAACGGGATTCGAACCGTTATCCACTTGGGCGCACTAACAAGGAGGCTAAAGGCTACAGCCCCTAGCGTCAGTCGCTAGTGCGCCTCTTGAGACCAAGGGAGTGAAGTTTACATACTGCACAGATACCCAAGAGCTGGCTACCATTACATATACAAGCCAAATGAGATTTGATCTCATATTACTTCAGAAGACTTGGAATATAGCACATAGGTCGTATAGACTACTTTGGTGGTGATTTTTGTTATTTTTGGAGCATGGCAGACCTCATCCACTTGTATTATATGAAAAAGAACAGCAGGAAAATTCTGCCTTACATGTAATTTCTGTGTTCCACAGAAGAAATAAAGTTTAGGTGTGGAATGACATGAGGGTAAGTAAATGACAACACTTTTATATTATTGTGTGAACGATCCCTTTAAGCTGATTTTCAAGTTAACTAGCAAGAATTACCCTCATTTCATAGCAAACAGGCCCCTTGCTTATACCATATGTGGCTCGTGCTCCAGACCACATGTTTGCAAAACCTTCAGTAGTCAATGAGTAGCCACTGCAGCAGTCTTGAGAGACTTTTAAGTGCAAGTCACAATTATCTGTTGAAGTTTAGAGAGAATATTCCACTATTATGACCATTTCAGAGATATAATTCCATTTGATTTCACAATGACAAAACAAACCCTCACGTACAAGTGCCAACCAGTGAGCCATCAAAGCTTTCTTCCTCTTCAGCAGGAGACTGTGTCGAATGAGCCCTATAATCAAAAACAGAAAAATTACAATGAGCATAAAGCTTATTTAATTGCATCAAAATTGTGGAGGGGGATGTAGTCGTGTGTCTGTCAGTGGGGAGAGAGGAAGCGGTAAGAGCCATCACCTGGGGCCTCATATATAAAACTTTGTGTAGATTTCATCCTTAAAGTGTGTGTAAGCACAAAAGTCAGATTTTGCCTACGCACAAAAAAAATTAGATTTATAAAACCGTACGTACGCCAGAACCTGCGCATAGCTCCCTTAATAAATCCCTGCTAGCGGAAGCTTGCGTGTACATGCACGTGATTCATTCCCGTCTCCTCCCCAATATAACCATATATGGAGTGCCTGTTTTTACTATGCATATCCTCATCTGCATACAATTACCATATGCATTTCACCATCCAAACACGTGATTACTAGGTTTAACGGTACGAGAAACTGTATTATAAGAGATACGACTGTAAATGTCACATGTATCCAAAGGTTAGATGATGCACCATGAAGAAACATTATTTATTAAGATATGAACTTGTTTTCAAAGAATATATTTTGAATATCCCTTGGCAAAATGTTTTTATCTTTGCAGACATAAATCTAACCTAATCAGTTTTGCTTCTCAGAAAACCTTTTAAATCGTTTTAAGGGTGTTTTTACTGAGAAGTTAAATATTTAGTACTGGAAACAAAACGAAACTTATTACAATTATTTGTGCAGCATTGTCTGATATCATCGGATTACTAAGATGTTATATTTGACTGGTATTTTATATTCAATAAACAGCTGAATATGGCAAATGTACTTTTCATAATGTTTTTATTAGACTAGAATGGGGGTTTCATTGCGATGAGGGTCAGGATGAAGTGGAGCATGCAGCACATTTGATGCACATTTTATGTGCATTTCTGTACCTGTTTGCAGCTGTACAATACTGTTTCTGATTAGACATGTCTCTCCAATGGTCCGTTCGACTACTGAATGTGTCCAGCAGTGACTGTCTTTTAGCTACTGTCCATTTTACCGAGCCATTTAAGTCAAGTGCGCATCGCATTACAGATAATCTTTATTCAAAGGCTGTACTTATCTCAGTACATGATTGCAATAGAACAGAAAATATCTCAAACTAAGAAATCTTTGCTGTCATTTTTAGTTACTGTATGTTCCTTCTCTGTGATGACACTGGAAAGTTCTCCAAACGCAGCGCATCCCAAATCAATATTTCCCTGTTACAGCTTACATTTGAATGCCTTTTCAATTAGTTACATACAAATAATTTAGCCTACTATTGGCTTGATAACGATTACTTCTGTTTCAAGTGCTTAACCACATACTTTTTTATTCTAAATGTGAATTAAATGAAAATCAGAGTTTATAATCAGTCTGTTCAGTTCATTATTTGACCAGCTGGAGTCGTCAGTTCACACACACACCAGTAAAAGAGTGCGTGCACTCTTAAAAATTGCTGTTAATTTACTTTAAAATATCAACAGTATAATCCTGTTATTTTTAAATGCAGTACATTACTGTTCATTTTGGTTGGTTAAATGACTTAGACGTAATATTACGGTATTTTACAGTATTGATTGCTCAAAGGAAAGAAAACAGTACTTTACAGTATTTTTTGCATTGCATTTTGGGAACACAAGACTACAGTGAGCCCACACGTGTTTAAGGGTGATTTTTTTCACCCATCTTCATCTTCTGAATTAATAGGAGAGTACCCTTTTGAATTGCTTTTTAGCATAGCCATAAAACATTACATTTATGTTCAACTCATATTGTGCTGTGATTATGATTTTGGTAGCCTACCTGCCATCAGATCCCAATATCAACTAAATAAGCTGTTTGTAAAGTTATATTTCTGTCTTTAAGCCCAAGATCTTTGTTTCTTTTACTAAAATTGTTTTCTTTAAGTGATTTGTTGTCAGGTTGAATAATGCACTGGATTTGGGTTGATTTGTTAATTTGCATGTCAGATTTGAGATTGGAGTCTGAGCTGACACACAAAACAGTGCAGAAACACCTCACTCAAGTGGTCAGTGTGGTCAGATAACGTTAACAACTTTAACGTTCAGATTTGGGCTGCAAATCGCAAAAGCATTGTAAGCTTAAATAGGTTGTAGAAACCATTGGTTACAATACTTTCTACAATCTACTTATGATGAAGTCGAAGCATACAACGCTTTTGGGAAACGCAGCTGTACAGCTGATAATGTTAAGTTTTATGCAGTGATGCATGATATTCCTTCTCTTTTAATCTGAAAACATTGGTGATACTGGAATTGTATCTAACTTTTTAAACACTTGTTTCAGTGGGAAACCAACTGGAACTGTGACACCGAGTGCAGCTGGATTTCTGAAACAGATCTTCCATATTACAGGGTGAGATTCATAAAAACGTAACTTCTTTTTATTCTGCGAAGTGCAGCCTTCAAACAACGTTGCAAATTTTATTTAAATAATGTTCCATTGTTGTCTCTGTAGCACGCTGAAATGACAGGCATCTTCGTTTGTGTTCTGATGATGATAGAAAATCATACACATCTGGCATGGCATTAAGGTGAGTAAATGATGATTTAATTTTTATATTTGGGTGATCTATTCCTTTAAGAAAGCTCTCCTGACACTAATTATGAATACACACATTTGTTTTTCAGGCGTTTCATTGGGATAAATCCTGAGAGAGGCACCAAGGCTGGACGAGGCAAAGTCCTGTCAAAGCGTACGGGGAAAGTTGCCCAGAAAAAGATGACATCAGTCAACCCTCGTGTCTCCAGTCTACTAAAGAAACTAATGGACTTTGAGTGGGACTTTATATAAGTCAGTGAACCCAGTCATTCACACACACACACACACTCACTCAACTCACTCAAACTCACATATGAACGCTATCTCACACACACACACTCAACACACACAAACTCACACAAACACTCTCTCTCTCTCTCTCTCTCTCTCACACACACACACACACACACACACACACACACACACACACACACACACACACACACTCAACACACACAAACTCACACAAACACTCTCTCACACACACTCAACACACACAAACTCACACAAACACTCTCACACACACTCAACACACACAAATTCACACAAGCACTCACACACACACACACACACACACACACACACTCTCTCTCTCACACACACACACTCAGTACACACAACCACTCTCACACACACACACACACACACACACTCAATACACACAAACTCACACAAACACTCTCTCACACACACTCAACACACACAAACTCACACAAACACTCTCTCTCTCTCACAAACACACACACACACTCAACACACACAAACTCACACACAAACACTCTCTCACACACACACACACACACACAAACTCACACAAACAATCTCACACACACAAACAGTCTCACACACACACTCAGCACACACTCTCTCTCTCTCTCACACACACACACTCAATACACACAAACTCACACAAACACTCACACACACACAAACACTCACACACAAACACATGCACACACACACAAACTCACACAAACACTTTCTCGGACACTCACACACACTGTTTTAGTCATTCATTCAGCCACTTTCTCTGTTATTTACTGAGTGTTTGTGTCCAGAGTTCAGTGTTTGGACAGACAGAGATTTGTTATTATTTATTATAATATATATATTTATTATTTATATGGCTGAAATGTAAGTTTATTTACCCAAATCAGCTTTGGGCTTTGTTTTACCAATTGCCTTATAATTTTGTACAGATGTTTTGCAAGAATGGTGTTTTGCAAATAAAAAAAGACGTTTTGAAAAGACACTTTGAAGCTGTATTATTTGTCTTAAAAGTTTAAGTCACTATTTCAAAGGCTACATTTATACACTATTAAAACATGGTATTTTTTATTGCAAGACTAAGGAATAATTTATTAAATCACAAGGTTTAGAAAAAAAGTAAACACATTGTAGTCCTTTTTGCTAGCAGTCCATTGCTCAATAGCTTATACAGTAGCATGTAGTGTATTTTTACTGTAGTTTATAGTAAAATCCTGCAAATATACCTCTTGTGAAAAAGTGTAAATAAACAGTAATTAACTGCTAATCCTTTTGTCAGTATTTTACTGTAAAGGTAGTAAAATAACAGCTTTATGCTGTATTTGCAAAAACAGTAGCAAACTGTAAATTTCAGCTACAGCAAGATACTGTTAATTTTACAGTAACTTGCTGGCAACCCTGCTGCCAGTTCTTTACTGTTTTTTTATGGGAAAATTTTTAACAGTGTACGCACAGTCAAGAGTGCACATATTTATGCTAAGTTTATTATTATTTTTTTTTTTATAAATCAGTGGTGGCTCAGTGGTTAAGGCTCTGGGTTACTGATCAGAAGGTCAGGGGTTCAAGCCCCAGCACCGCCAAGATGCCACTGTTGGGCCCTTGAGCAAGGCCCTTGACCCTAACTGCTCCAGGGGTGCCGTATCATGGCTGACCCCAGCTTAGCTGGGATATGTGAAAAAAAAAGAATTTCACTGTATATGTGCAAATGTATAATGTGTGAAAAATAAATATAATTAAATTAAAAATTAAATTAAAATCCCGATATGTGCGTGGAAAATTGCGTACGCACATTTCAATGCCTGTTTTGTGCATACGCAGCGTTTATACATCAGGCTCTAGTGATTATTGACTCTAAAAACCTGTGTCTAATTTTAGTGACAGAGGAGACAGGCTTTAAAAGGCCGTCGGAACGCCATATAACACTGTTACTGTATGGCTTAAAAAGTTTTCCACAGATCGGCTCTAAATTTACCTTCTATGTTCATAATCGCTATAACCATAGCGTTCATCGTAGTGCCTCTTGCGGCTATAATGTGCATGACTGTCCTGTTTAAATCTTATATTTTACAATCTGCTCGTTCTCCAGTTCTTCCCATTCGCTGACAGGTTTACATTGCTGCAGTTCTTGATGCCCTGCCTCTACCTTATCCTCATTTTACAGCCATCACTCCAACACGTTATCCTTGAGTATACACTACAGTCTTCAAATACAAAGGACAACTACCTCTAACAAGGACAGAAAGAGATGTGGAAGGCCAGATGTACAACCTCTTAAAGAGGATAAGTACATCAGAGTGTCTAGTTTGAGAAATGGACACCTCACATGTCCTCAGCTGACAGCTTCATTGAACTCTACCTGCTCAACACCAGTTTCATGTACCACAGTAAAGAGAAGACTCAGGGGTGCAGGCCTTATGGGAAGAATTGCAAAGAAAAAGCCACTTTTGAAACAGAAAAACAAAAAGTTAGAGTGGGCAAAGAAACACAGACATTGGACAACAGATAATTGGAAGAGTGTTGTGGATCTTAACCCCATTGAGCTTTTGTGGGATCAGCTAGACTGTAAGGTGATTGAGAAGTGCCCAACAAGACCGCCACATCTATGGCAAGTGCTACAGGAAGCGTGGGGTGAAATGTCACCTGAGTATCTGGACAAACTGACAGCTAGAATGCCTGGATCTGCAAAACTGTCACTGCTGCACGTGGAGGATTTTTTGATGAGAACTCTTTGAAGTAGTTTAAGAAGTTCTGATTTTTTTTTTTTTTTTTTTAAATTGTAATTGTAATTTTTCACATTATTAATGCCCTGACTATACATTGTGATAAGCTGAATGCCACTTTGGTGAATAAAAGTACCAATTTCTTTCCATAAGTGCAAAATCTGTACATTATTCCAAACTTTTGGCCACCAGTGTATCACCTACTTCTATGTTTTTTTTTTTAGTTTTTTTTTTTGGCGCTTGACAGGCATGGTCACTATAGATAAACAGTTGTTAGTTGCTAGTTAATAATGACAGATTTTTTACTTTTTTTCCATCAATCAGCAGTGGTTCCATTTCAACTTTTTCTTGTTGTCCCTCCACAGTCTCTGATTTGTTGTCACTTTTAGGGAATTCAGAATCAATGTCCATATCAGAGTCCATATCAGTGCACTCTCTCTCACCGGCCATCTGCCCTGGGTCAGACTGCTCATCATACCCTGCCTCTGAAACACCTGTCATAGGTAAACATGAATTGAGATCATGTTTAATGCTTCATTGCATGCACTGTAAACATTATTAGTTAACAAATGCTTTAAATGAGGAATTCATCAAAATTCATTCAAAGTCTAGTACCCGTTTCCAGCTTATATGAAGTATCATCGCATGTGGGAGACCCCAAGGATCTCTCCTCTTCTTCAGCCTCCAGAGCCGCCTGCAACTGCTCCGCCAGATCCGCTTTGAGGCCTCTGGGGTCCAACCCGTGCTTCTGCAACTATTCTTTCAACTCGTTCACTATCAAAGTCCACACTCATCATGCATGACACAACGTGGAGCACCCACCTGTCAAAATGGTAGTAAGTCGTCTAATATTATATCCAAAACATAAATAAATGGAGGTGCACCACACGAATAACTGGCTACACATAATTTGTTTGGGAAAGGCATCAAAAAACTAATGTACACGAAATGCATTCATAATATGCGGAGACATAGTACACAATGACACATGCATGGATGTAAGTTCAGCTAACTGAGCTCAGCTATACTCCGAGTCATGCAAATGGACATGTATTTATCTAAGGCAAACACTAAAATTTCAGTACAGAAAGTGTCAGAAACTTACCACAGCAGAACATCTGTGTGTAGTTTAAAGAGAGTGTTTGAAGACTGTAAACAAGTCTAAAACTGCGAGGATTTCAGTACTGGACCAGTTGTCGTGATCATCTTCGCAAACTAAAATAGTGCATTACCACCACCTTCTGTTTGCAAGGACCAGAGACTATTCCTTCCAACTACTGCTCCCTCCTCCCAGAACCATCAGGGCTCCAGTTTCAGTTGGCGCTGCATGTTCAGCTCCTCCATCCTCCACTTAGAGCCCCTCACAGTCCCAGGATCAGCAGGATGTAGAAGAAGAAGAAAAAACGACATACTATCACCTATATCTGACACTCTAATTATTATGCTATACTAGTGTAAAACCATTTAACCTATACCTTCCTATCTGCATACACATATATTAGCACATATACTACATACTGACAAACCTACATATACATACATGCAGTACCTACATATCTCTATATCCGATTTATTAAACTTGTAGATTTCAGAAACTGTATCAGTGCTGAACTGGTTCCCATTTCTGGCTTTAAAATATTCCTTAAAGGTGCACTAAGTAATTTTTTTACTCATTAAAAAAAGTTTAACTCCTAAAGACATGAATTTAAATTTGGAATATATGTAGGAAATCATGACCAGTCACATCAAAATGAAGACTCTTATCAGTAACCATATAAAAGCTGTTTTATTCTACATGGAGGGGGTCTGCACATGGGGGCTGCCAGGTTAGAATCACATGACCAGCCGAATACTACTCTCATAGTAACTGTCCTGTAATTTGACACTTTCACTCAATGATTAAAATAAGTGAATTTTAAATTTCTACAGTGGCATCTGAAACTGAAAACTACTTATTTTAAATGCTACATCCAAGCCGCTAGGTGTCAGTGTAAGTCCAAGATGACACAAAGACAAAAGATACTGAGTGCACCTTTAATGTTAGCATTTCCCCTCCTTGCTTACTCACCTCCTCCATTAATTTCTTTCCCCTATTCACCTAATGCGCTAGAGAAAAAAGTTTGGAATAATGTACAGATTTTGCTTTTATGGGAAGAAATTGGTACTTTTATTCACCAAAGTGGCATTCAACTTATCACAACGTATAGTCAGGACTTAAACTACTTCAAAGAGTTCTCATCCAAAAATCCTCCACGTGCAGCAATGACAGCTTTGCAGATCCAGGCATTCTAGCTGTCAGTTTGTCCAGATACTCAGGTGACATTTCACCCCACGCTTCCTGTTGCACTTGCCATAGATGTGGCTGTCTTGTCGGGCACTTCTCATGCACCTTACAATCTAGCCGATCCCACAAAAGCTCAATGGGGTTAAGATCCATAACTCTTTTCCAATTATCTGTTGTCCAATGTCTGTGTTTCTTTGCCCACTCTAAATTTTCTTTTTGTTTTTCTGTTTCAAACATGGCTTTTTCTTTGCAATTCTTCCCATAAGTCCTGCACCCCTGAGTCTTCTCTTTACTGTTGTACATGAAACTGGTGTTGAGCAGGTAGAATTCAATGAAGCTGTCAGCTGAGGACATGTGAGGCATCCATTTATCAAACAAGAGACTCTGATGTACTTATCCTCTTGTTTAGTTGTATATCTGGCCTTCCACATCTCTTTCTGTCCTTGTTAGAGCCAGTTGTCCTTTGTATTTGAAGACTGTAGTGTACACCTTTGTATGAAATCTTCAGTTTTTTGGCAATTTCAAGCATTGTATAGCCTTCATTCCTCAAAACAATGATTGACTGATGAGTTTCTAGAGAAAGCTGTTTCTTTTTTGCCATTTTTGACCTAATATTGACCTAAAAACATGCCAGTCTATTGCATACTATGGCAACTCAAAAACAAAACACAAAGACAATGTTAAGCTTTATTTAACAAACCAAATAGCTTTCAGCTGTGTTTGATATAATGGCAAGTGATGGTCTAGTACCAAATTAGCAATTTAGCATGATTACTCAAGGAAAAGGTATTGGAGTGATGGCTGCTGGAAATGGGGCCTGTCTAGATTTGATAAAAAATGACTTTTTTCAAATAGTGATGGTGCAGTTTTTTACATCAGTAATGTCCTGACTATACTTTGTGATCAGCTGAATGCCACTTTGGTGAATTAAAGTACCAATTTCCTTCCGAAACAGCAAAATCTGTAAATTATTCCAAACTTTTGGCCACCAGAGTATTATATATATATATATATATATATATATGTGTGTGTGTGTGTGTGTTTCCCTCATTATTGCTGGTGTTCAGTAATTTTGCAGCGGATAACTTGCAAAATGCAAGCTAACTGAAAACACGTAGAACAAGAAATATTTAATTTCACGATCTAGCTTTGGTTATATACTATTATGTGCAACATATGATTTACCAGTCATTAGATGTCATATTTACAAAATTATATTGATATCATTAAAGGATTTTGTAGGATTTTACTCAGACAGTGAGTACAGTACTCATGAGAAGACGTTCTATGAGCCAATGGAATAGCTATTACATTGCGTGGGGACTCGATTTCACGGGCGGTTTTGATTGAAGTTGGATCAGAGATTATTTAGCAGAGATGAGACACTCCAATTAAAATTAATGGGAGAAATTGGAACGCTCAACCAAGAGGCTTTGTGTGCCCAAAGGTCAACGAATGTAGAATGGAAGTCCCGCTTACAGTTAAAAGAGCCAATCACCTTTTAGATACAGACATCACTGGTCAATCAACTTTCGAACGTGCATTAGCTATACAAGCCGGGAGAATTGCGTTTTTTAGCGTACTATGTGAAAAAGTAAAAAAAAAAAAAAAAATCACAATTTATGATTCCAGTATTGTCAGATTTTATTTTTGAAAGATTTTTGATCGTAATCTTGACCAACCGTTTTTGAAATTTCAGTGTTCCCCCATTCAAGTAGATAGGAGCCGCACTAGAATGACTGGAAATAGCCTCCCGAGAGCGTTCCAAAAATGGCCGATAGTGGACTGACTAGCTAGAACGACTTTGGTTGGACCAAAGTATTTTTAGCAAATCAAGTCCACTCGGCGCCATCTTTGGAATGCTCCCGGGCAGCTGTTTTTATATGAAAACAAACGGCATACAAGTGCAGCTCTTATATAATTGAATGCCGAAAGACTGAAATCTCCAAAACTGTTGGTCAAGATTACAATAAAAGTGATGTCTGTATCTAAAAGATGATTAGCTCTTTTACCTGTAAAGCGAGACTATCTTTGTAAATCCGTTGACCGTTGGTTGTTCCAATTTCTCATTCATTTGAATAAAGTGGCCCATCTCTGCTGGTTGGACTCTTTTCACCAGTTATAATGTTATGACACCTTTCCGCCTTGTTTAACAAGTTAACAAAGTTAATCTAGCAAACTGTTTGTATATTTGCAATTTTTTAATTATTTAGTCAATGTATATAATTTTTCTTTATATTATATTACCCTGGAATAAGTTTTAATGAATGAGTTAGCACAGATGTGTTAAGTGACAGAAAATGTGGCCTCTTTCTCTCTTCTGACTGCTGTAATCCACTGCTCTCTATTTTTTCTTCTTATGGAAACCTATGACAGCGGTGAAAGTTATTTGCTGTGGTCACCCATTCACCACTATACAAATTTACCCTGCTATCACTAGCATTTCTAACCTAGATATGTGAAAAGGGTCCAAAACGAACAAATTATAAAGACCTTATTCAGAGTGGCGACATCTTTGATTTTTGACGGGAATGAAAACGAGGCTGTTGGGGATAGACTAACTGTATCTTCAAAGACATTCACTGTATAAAGCTAACAAAAAGCTCCTAGATCACACCTAATTTTCCACAACTCATGTTGTCTAGAGTTTTTTTTTTTTGTATACTCACATTTTTCATCAGCAGAATGATCAAAAAACACTTTAAACAACTGTACAAGACATTGAAAAGACTGTGCTGCTGTGTAATCGTGGTAAATAATGTCTATTGTACTTCATCCATCCCAATGAATGTGTACTGATGATACTGTATTTTCTATACAAATAAATTAAGAGTCTTAATGGGGTTTTAAGGCATACTTAAAACATTAAGCTCCTACAAATGGTCAGTTAGTTTATGTCCTCGAATCTGATTGGACAAATGGCATTGCACTGCGATGCTTTACTATTTGTAACAGTCTGCTTCTCCATGTTCGTGGCTTTCCAAATAGCGGTGAGCATTTTGATTCATTCTTCATTTTCGATTTCATTCTGATTTGTTCAGCGACCATTTCTGAATATTGCATATTTACTTGAGTAGGTGGCGACAAATGAGTCTTGTTGCGAGTTATTAAATCATTGAGCACATTTACATGCATGTTCTTACAATTGTGCTTAATAAGCCGACAACGCATGCAGCCATGTAAACATAATAAACCACGTTCCTTTATCGGCGTAAAGGCCATAAACAGCTTATGAATAACCCGGTCGATACGGGTAGATTTTTGCCCATTACGCCGATTTCGCATGCCATGTAAACACCTTACCTGGTGTTACTGGCTCATTCAATGTGCACAAGTGTTGAGCGCATGCCTCTTCAAGGTTTGCCGTCAAACGTAGAGAATAACGTGATTATTTCAAATGTCATGTAAACGCTGATTTGTTGCCTTATCAGATGTTTTAAATAAGCTGATTTTAGAGAGTAATCAGCGTATTGGTGATAACAGAAGTGAACAAGAACGATTGTATCACTTAAAAGAATTGTTCAAAAACAGGGATTTGTTTACTAACTAACCACTAGTTCAAAACCAGAATATTAGAGCAGTGCAGAGAGCTATGACTGATACTTTGGCTTCTTTTGGAAATGTTTTAGCTGGTGGAAAAGAAATGCACAAACTAACTGGCCAATATTATTTACTTGTTTGTTGAACTATAATATAAAACAATATTACACTTGCAATCGTGCAGTTGTTACATATATCAGCATGGCTGTGATTCTGCCGCAGAAAACCACAGCTGTGCTGATCTATGGAACAACAGCACTCTTGCTAGTGATATTGCTTATTTAAGACCCACTGACCCCAAGAATATTTCAGACCAAATGTTACTTCAAAATTTCTCTCAAACTTGCTTTAGTTTTTGTATACAGGATTCAGCGCTGTGAATGAAATAAAAATGGCTAAAGTTTTCTTATGTGAAAATGAACTGTAATGGCACTCCACAAGCACAAAATGTTTCCACAATTTAATACAAGATACAAAAACAACCATTCTAGAATATTTCACTTTATTTTACAATGATAAATATACACCCATATACACAAGGCATATTAAACACAGCAGTCTTTTATGCAACAGGGATTTTTTCACAACACGCGAAGAGACAGTGTCTCTGTTTCCTATGTTGGGGGACAGATCCATATTTACACTATGGAATATGTCATTCAAGTATTCCCAATTCAAGTGCATTTTCAGATCACTTTTATGGGATTTACCGCTCACTACAAAGGAAATCAATGCCAAACCCCAAAAGCATAATCCTTTTTTTACTTTAATTTGTGACCATTTCATCCAAAATGAAAAAGAATCACTGAAATGTTATGGCATCACATGTCTAAGCAGGTCTTGATATGCAGGTTAATAAGTGGTCAAAACAAAGGACTAGTTCACTCAAAATGGAAAATTCTGTCATTATTTAACTCTCATGGGTTTTGAACAACATGAGGGTGAGTAAATGATGACAGAAATTTTTGACAGTTTGACAGTGTCATCAAATAACTAAATCTGTCATGTGAAAAATACATAATTCAACCAAACAAATTAAGCATGAGAACCTTTATGTTATGCTGGTGACCAGCCACTTATCACACACACTTACACAGAGATCTATGTTCCTTCCTCATTTTTCCATAGCCTGGGTGTCAACATGTCAGCAAGGAGAGTTGAGCTGTAGAATACTGCCTCAGACTACACTCAGAGCTCTGTGTGTGTGTATAGCAGGGCCTAAACAAGACTATGTACATGTATATATGGCAGTGCTGCACAATCAGATGTCCCCATAAACCAGCCTCTTTACCCTTCTTAGTTAGGGTGTTTACTTTAGTGATGCATATTGTTATTTGTGACTTGTGGCAGTTGGAAAGGACAACAGAATTCTGTTAACCTCTCTGATTTGGGCATCTAGTGTCTCTGTCGCTAGTGCAAGCTCTCCTAGTTGCGTCTGAAGATTGCTAATGTTTTGTGCAAGCTCCTCTTCCTTGCGTCTGGCGTTGGCGGCCTGCCGGCTGTACTCAAGCACCATGCAGCCCCCACCGATGATGAAAATTATACCCTCGCCGAGCAACTCTGCTCCAAGCTCCGCAGCTGCCTCCTCATTCAGGGGCTTGATAGTAGAGCCACGGAAACCCATGATCCTCATCTTTGTTCTCATCTCGATCCAGTGGTATGCTTTGGAGAGAGCATAAGATCACAGGGAATCATTTAACAAATTCATTTGAACAGTTCACTGAGGGAAAAAATTGTATGAATCACTTTGGAGGCAAGAAACATTTTGGCACTACTTTCAGGTCTTGCAATCTTGCTGGAAGCGACCCAGGTAATAGAGACTAGTATATGGAAATAACAACAATTTAAAGCTGAAGTGTGTAATTTCTGCAACACTAGCACTACCTAACGGAATTATGTATATATAGTTTAGTTGTCGTTGTCTCTGCATAATAATCTGTAATAGGAGAAATATTTTAACACATAAGTTGGGGGTAATAGTAACACTTTAATAACACCTCACCTCACAATGTAGTAACATCAATGCTTTAATTAATACTCATTAATATTGCAAGCCTATTCATTATTTTAGTTGTCAATAGTGTTAAATGCAAAAGTTTAAAGGGGTCACGACATGTGGAATCAAATTTCCCTTGATCTTTTGATATATAAAAGTTCATTGTACTATAAAAACATACTGTAAGTTTCAGAACTGAAAACTTCCTTCTTAATAGAAAAAGAGCATTTATTTAAACCAAGCAGCAAAAATGTCCTGTTTGGAAATCGTGGAACTTGTGATGTCACAAGGACCAAATACATCTGAATATGCAATGCATATTTTTTCATCATTGCACCCTTGGCCTCACCCACTGGTGCTCAGTCAGTCACACAGATGAAGAGGAGAGAGACGGGCTGTCATGGGAGATTCATCCAAAGTGGACTTACACAGGGCACCTTCATGTGTCTATCTGGATTTTAATGTTTTTCTATATAAACGTGCACTAGACAAATGGCTTTGACCATTATCATACATATTGCACTGCTTTAGAAGACGCAACGTCAAAATGGTCTAAAATGGAGACCCCCATTGTGTTTCATTCAGCTGCCTTGTCATGCTGTTTTGAAGGCGTCCTGGACCGTTTTGCACCCTTCTGTGCTATTTTTAATTTTTGGCCTTCTGTAAATATGGATATCTTTGATCGTATTGGTGCCTTTCCGCACAACACCGGCAATGTGCGCTGCGTTTTAAGAGCGTACAAGCACAACTTTTAAAAGTGCGTTCTGCTGCTGTCACTGGATGGGTAAAACACATGCAGTCCTGTGTGTAAAGAAACACATAAGATGTGAGATGTGAAGACCAGCGTCTCTGCTTTGGCCTGTTTAAGTGCCCAACATCATGGAATGTATTACAGTCACAATATGATTCAAGCTTTGCAAAGGAACTGTTACTCAAGGATGGGGCATTTAAAACACTATTGGACTGCAAATCAGTAAGTAAACTATTTTATTCATGAATATTTCATATGTCATGACTGTTTAATATTTTACGGTACTACTTGAGTGAACAGTTTAATATAATAGGATGAAATGTGTTGGGTGTATCTTATGTGTTAATTCTGAAATGTAGTGTGGAGTTAGATTTTTTTGTTTCTTTTCAGACTGTGTTTCAAATATAGCTGTACTGGAAAGGCTGCAGGATGTTAGCCAATCAAAACAGTGGCCTTAAAGGGCCAGACAGCTTAAAATCAAGCGTTTCAGACAGAGGGCCAGAATTATTATATATGACTAAATTATAACTGTTTTGGTGCAAAAAAAACTATACTAAAATGATAAGTGTATCTCAGGGAAGATAAAATTATATATATATATATATATATATATATATATATATATATATATATATATAAAATTATATATATATATATATATATATATATATATATATATATATATATATATATATATATATATATATATATAGAGAGAGAGAGAGAGAGAGAGAGAGAGAGAGAGAGAGAGAGAGAGAGAGAGAGAGAGAGAGAGAGAGAGAGAGAATGTCTTAATCCCTTTAAGGGTGTTTTCACACTTGCTCTGTTTCAGGGGTCCGAGTGTGGTTCGCGAGATTTTTGGCCCATATGTGAACAATCCAAACGATCTCAGACCCCTTTAAAGCTAACCGAACCAAGACCATCTCAGGAGGTGGTCTGAGTATGGTTCGCCTATAGCCTGCGGTTAGGTTCGCTTATAACGTGCATTGTGAACACAAAGCACTCTGGGCTCCAAACATGTTTGACCCTGACAGGTTACCGTCCACCAGTAATGATGACGCGCAGAGAAGAGATGTGACGAGCCGCTTATTCTGTTTCTATGGAGAGTAAGTTGCTGATGAAAACTATTTAAACTTCTCACAAAACAAACTCAAAAATCTTTCTTCAGTGTTCTGTGCAAATGAAGACTCGAGGGTTTAACTGGACCGCATTGCAACAGCGTGTGACAGTAAAGAGATTACAATACGAATATATTACTATTGTTTTCAATGAATGGACGTTGCCCAGGGCCGGCCCGTCCTACAGGCGATACAGGTAGCCACCTAGGGCCCTGACATGCCTGAGGAGCCCCGCGAACACATGCAAATTAAATTAACAAGTCATATGATTAAGAAACCTTGATGACTTTTTATTTTGAAATTCTCCGCATTGGTTACAATTGCGCAGACACTCAGGAGAGCGTGCAACACCTGTGAACCTGATAATTTAACTTACAAATCACAATGATGGTGAAAACTAAAAACAACATATGTATAAAATAAGCTCTGAATAATCACAAAAAAAAACAAAAAACTGAAAGTTACAACAAATAACAGCTGTATATCTAAAATCGGCAAGAATTAAAGCTAAGCAGTACACACTAATCTGCATAATTTATTCATAATGCAAAGCATTGCTGAGAACTGGAGGGTGGCTTCTTATAATAGTTATTAGACACAGATCGCACATCTTGCTGAATAATGCACACGCCTGACAAAAATGCAGGAAGTAAGTTATTAAAAATATTGCTTTGTGGCTATTTGAGTCTTTGAGGCTTATTTAGTGTAAATGATAGCAGAAACAGTGCTTGTCAAATCATTAGGTCTTTTCTTGTTTTCTCAAGAATAATCTGCTGGGGAAGGAATTCAGACACTGTCGATATACAGACGCAAATAAACTCACATAGAGTGAAAATATGAGCAATTACTCTGGAAAATAACCAAACCATCCTATCTGCAAAGATCTCTGCTCTCTAAGAGGTATAAGTTTATTCTTTACATTTGTTTACAAATACATATTTCGAGATGTTGTGTTTATAGGCCATATAAACACAAATAACTGCCCCATTTCCCATCAAATGAATCCCAGATCCCCAGCCTTCTTTATGACACCTCCTCGAAAGCAGCCACCCTCCCCATCTCCATGCACCACTCCCGAAATGAGGGCGCTCCAGCCGACTTTCATCCCCTAAAAACAATTTGTTTGGCGATCATAACACTAGTTAGGACCCAATTTTGTGTGTTATTGCCTATATTGATGACCGCCCCATCGCCTAAAATACAGAGTCTGGGGCAAAACAAAACCCGACTGCCAAACACATCACACACAAAACTCTGAACCTTCAACCAAAATTCTTGGATCTTAACATGCCCCAAAAAACATGGGTTGTGTCTCCATCTTCTGATTGGCATCGCCAGCAGGTGGGTGTGTCTTTAAGACCAAGCCTATACAATCTACAGTGGTGGCCAAAAATATTGGCACCCTTGGTAAATATGAGCAAAGAAGGCTGTGACAAAAATCTGCATTGTTTATCCTTTTGATCTTTCATTAAAGAAAAGTACAAATCTAACCTTTAATTGAAGTAAAACAATTGAAACGGGAAATATCTCATTATTAAATAAATATTTTTCTCCAAAACACGATGGCCACAATTATTGGCAGCCCTAATTCTTATGAGTAAAATATATCTAAGTATATTCCCATTCACATTTTAAATTTTTTAGTGCACCTGGGTGACTAGGAACGTGAAATTGTTCAGCCACGAATTTCTGTTTCACAGGGGTATAAATATGAGGTAACACAAATTCCCAAATTCCCTTAATCATCAATCACAGTGGGTTAGACTAAAGAATATAGTTCTGATGTGCGGCAAAAAGTTGTTGAGTTTCACAAAATGGGAATTGGCTAGAAGAAAATTTCCAGCAAGAAGGAAGCGGGGAGCAGTAGCAATCCAGGTAGTACAGCTTTTATTCAAGCGTTTTCAGCTTCACAAACAAGGCACAGGCTTTTCAGCTTCACAAACAAGGCACAGGCTTTTCAGCTACACAAACAGCAAACATGCTTTTCAGCTACACAAATAAAGTTTAGCTTCACAAATAAAGATTAGGCTTTTCAGCTTCACAAATAAAGATAGAGCTTCACAAATGAAATGGTTGTTCAACTTCAGGCAACTCTCTCCTCACTGACGTTCTCGGTGGCCTTTTCAAGCCCATCTCCGTCATCACTGTAACGAGACACAGGTGTTACTTATCAATCACCAGTTGATGGCCCTTACTGCTTCCTCTCTCCCAGCAACAGACACGACCACGTCCCGCTCCACATGCCCATTTCCACCATCAAGGCAAAATGTACAAGTTCCAATCAACTGGAGGTCTTAAAAATCGGCCTGGAAAAGGACGCATGTCTATATTGACTCCACGCACAGTGAGGAGGATGGTTCAAATGGCCAAAGAATCTCCAAGGATCACAGCTGGAGAAATGCAGAAATTAGTTGGGTCTTGGGGTCAGAAAGTCTAAAAACAAAATATCACACATCACCTACATCACCACAAGTTGTTTGGAGGGTTTCAAGACACTACTGGAACTTCAAATGCAACCGGGTTCTATGGTCAGATGAAACAAACCAAAAAAAAAAAGAAAAAAAAAAAAAGAAAAAGAGCTTTTTGGCAGCAAACACCAGAGATGGGTTTGGCGCACACAGAGATTAAGTAGTTCCCAATGCCCATGGTTAAATGTGGTGCTGGATCTTTAATGTTGTGGGGTTTTTCTGCCAGAGGTCCTGGACATCTTGTTCGGATACATGGCATAAATGGACTCTATCAAATACCAACATATAAAAAAATCAAAACCTGGCTGCCTCTGCCAGAAAGCTTAAAATGGGCCCTAGTTGGATCTTCCAGCAGGACAATGATCCAAAACATCAAAATCAACACAAAAATGGTTCATTGACCACAAAATCAAGGTTCTGCCATGGCCATCCCAGTACCCTGACCTGAACCCCACTGAAAATTTGTGAGGTGAACTGAAGAGGAGAATCCACCAACATGGACCTTTGAACTTGAAGGATCTCAAGAGATTTTGTATGGAGGAATGGTCTCAGATCCCTTGCCAGGTGTTCTCCAACCTCATTAGGCATTATTAGAGAAGACTCAGAGCTGTTATCTTGGCCTAGGGAGGTTGCAAAAGGTATTGAATAAAAGGGTGCCAATAATTATGGCCAATGCATTTTGGAGAAAAATGTTTATTTAATAATGAGATATTTCCCATTTCAATTGTTTTACTTCAATTAAAGGTTAGATTTGTACTTTTCTTTAATGAAAGATCAAAAGGATAAACAATGCAGATTTTTGTCACAGCCTTCTTTGCTCATATTTACCAAGGGTGCCAATATTTTTGGCCACCACTGTAGAGGGGGTCCAATAGAATCTATGTAAAATCTTGAATTGCATAAGGCGCACCCTTGCATCTCTAGATACAGACTTGATGTTTTTTTTAGAATCCTAGCCCACACTCCCTCCTCCAATACCAAGTTTAAATCTTTCTCCCATAATCTCTTGATAGAAGTTAAAGCTCCGTCCCCCAGACTCTGAATTAGCAGGGAGTAATACACTGATGACTCATGACCTTTTCCAAAAGCAGTAATCACCACTCCCAAAGTATCTGCCACTTTAGGGGGGTGTATGCTACTCCCAAAACTAGTACAGAGCAGATGGCGCAGCTGTAAATACCTAAAGAACTGAGATCTGGGGATCCCAAAATGTTGAACCAAAGTTTTAAAGGATCTCAACACTCCACTCTCATATAGGTCACCGAGTGTATTAACCTCCCTCACAATCCACTCTGACCAGCAGAAAGGGGACTTTATACATAATTTTGGGTTCAGACATATGCTTGAGGCAGCATTTAAATAAATGTCCAAATTAAACACTCTGGACACTTTTGCACATACCAAGTGCAAATGCGAGATAACGGGGTGTAACTTCTCAGATTAGTTTGATAGAAAGGCTTTGCAATAGGGAAATAGGGGCAAGAACTTCCTGTTCAATACAAAACCAGGGAGGGGCTCTTTCAGGTGGAAGCGACCAATGTGCCAAATGTCTGAGACCGAATCAACATAAAACTAAATCTTGGGTAGGCCTAGCCCACCTTTGTCAATCGGCCTATGTAACTTACTGAAATGTAATCTGGGACACTTACCATTCCAAATGAAGGACTTCGCTATGCTATCAAATTGCTTGAAATAAGAAAGGGGGACATCTACAGGGACAGATTGTAGCAAGTGGTTGAATTTTGGAATACAATTCATTTTTAATAAAATTAACCTTCCCAATCATAGATAAATGTAATGAAGCCCACCTGCCCACATCGCTCGAAAACCTTTTTATTAAGGAGTCAAAACTAACTCTAAATAAATCACACAAATTTGCTGGGAATAAAATGCCCAAATACTTAATGCCCTGTTTGGGCCACTGGAAGATGCCCGGCTGAAAAGCCATCACTGGACAGTATGCTGTCAGAACCAAAGCTTCGGATTTAGACCAATTGACTCTGTATCCTGACAACTTAGAAAAGGAATTAATTCATCTGTGGAGGCAAGACACAGATCTAGTGGGGTTGGAGACAAATAATAAAATATCATCTGCGTAGAGCAAAAGCTTATGTGCCATACCTCCCGCCACCACCCCCGGAAAATCATCTTCCTTTCTTATCGTGGCTGCTAATGGTTCCAGGGCAAGACAGAACAGTAATGGGGAAAGAGGTCAACCCTACTGGGTGCCCCTATCCAGAGTAAAATAATCTGAAATTAATCCATTTGTTTGTACCACTGCTACTGGGTGTCTATAAAGTATTCCCAAACCTGTATATTTCCAAAATCTTAAAAAGATAATCCCGTTCTACCATAACAAACACCTTTTTGGCATCAAGTGAGATGGCATCGACCGGAGTCTGATCATTTGCCACTGACCACATGATATTGATGAAACGCCTAATGTTATCAGAAGAGCTACGACCCCGAATAAACCCCACCTGATCTATATGTATAAGAGATGTCATAACTTAATTGGTTAGCCAGAATTTATGACAATATTTTTACAGCTAGCTGGATCAGGGAAATTGGATGGTAACACTTGGATCTTTGTCCTTTTTACGAATCAGACTGATCCGGGCTTGTATCATGGTTGGCGGAAGCTTTCCATTCTTTAATGATTCCGTATAAACTTCTAACAAAAGTGGAGCCAATTCTGTAGCATAAGATCTAAAAAATTCTGCTGCAAAGCCATCTGGCCCTAGAGCCTTGCTTGTAGGCAAGGCCTTAATTTCCTCACCAAACACTTCCAAGGTTATCTCAGAATCAAGAAAAACATTTTGCTCATTCATCAGTTTAGGGAGTTCTAATGATTCCACAAAGTTCATATCAAAGTAACATCTTCATCAGTAGACGAAGACGTGGAACTATAGAGATCAAGATAGAATTCTTTAAAAGCATTATTAATATCAATGGCCGAGGTAAATATTTTACCACCAGCAGATTTCACTTAGGGAATGGTAGAAAAAGACTCTCTCTGCTTTATAAATCTAGCCAAAAGCTTCCCTGCTTTCTCCCCCATCTCAAAGTATTACTGTCTTGCCCTGAATAGCCAAAACTCCACTTTCCATGACAAAATAGTATTATATCTGTATTTCAATAGAGTCAATTCTCTGAGACCATCAGACAACATTCTGCGCTTCAGCTCTGCCGCGGCACTTTTAATGTTCCCTTCCAACTCCACGAGTTCTCGTACTTTGAATTTTTTGACGAATGAGGCATCCTTTATGATCCGACCCCTAAGAACCGCCTTAAGTGCCTCCCAAGCCACGCCCACAGAGGATACTGAGGACCAGTTGGTCTCCATATAAACATTGATTTTAGCCTTTAACATTTGTTGGAATTCATGATTTTGCAAAAGGGATATATTAAAGCAGCAACTATATGATTTCTTTTTCTCCATATGTGGCAGCATCTCTAAACTCACCAGGGTGTGATCTCAGACTAAGATATTTCCAACTGAGCAATCAACAACAGATGAAATGAGGGACTTAGATATAAAAAAAAAAAATCTATTCTAGAATAAATCTTAGGGACTGATGAAAAGAATGTATAGTCCCTACCAGATGGGTTCAAAAGTCTCCAAATATCTGTAAGACCAAAATTTGTACACATCCTGTGAAGTGTCAATGTTGCTCTAGGGGGCTTACACACTTTTGCTTCACTATGATCAAGGACTGAGTCCGTCAATAGATTAAAGTCTCCTCCCAATATTATATCATGAGGGGTGCCAGCGGCTTGCAACATCCCTTCAAGATCTATAAAAAAGCCCTGATCATCAGCGTTAGGTGTGTAAATATTCGGCTGCAATGTGATTACCAAAAAAATAACTTCCTCACTCCACTGACTTTATGAAGAACATGGCTTGCTGGGGACATGTAAATATTTTGTGGCCATCCTTAGCTTCTATTCTCAATTTGGCCGGGAACATCAGTGCCAAAGTGACCTTCTGCTGATGTAAGAGTTTCTTGCATTCCTTGAATCGATCACGTTTCTCTCTTGTCGAATTCGTAAAGTCTTGGAACAAGAAAACGTTGTGGTTCTTCCAAGAAAGCTTTCCTTTACTCCTTACCTCGCGTAAGACAAGATCTTTATTGGATGATCTCAGAAATTTGGCCAGAATTGATCGGGGCCTCTCTCCCTCAGCGGATCGCCGAGCTGGAACTCTGTGAGCTCACTCAATTTCCAGCTTGTGGCCTGTTATGTTGAGCAGACTCGGAGAGAGCCCACCCAGGAATTCCACCATATTCTGACCCTCTGCTACCTCAGGAATTCCAACAATTCAGATGTTTTTCTGCCGGTTACGATTCTCCATATCTTCCAATTTTTCCCAGACACGCTCCAAATCCGCCTTGGTTGCTAGTGGATTAGCAGTTAATTCCCTCTCCGATGACTCCAGATAATTGCTCCGTTTCTCAACATCCACCACTCTTGTAATCACCTCAGTGAATTTAATCTCCATAGCAGTGATCGATCGACGTATTACAGCAAGATCCTCCAAGTCAGCAACGACCTTCATCAGCATTGCCGACACGTTCATCAGTTGTCACCGAATTTCCTTCATCTCACCAGCCAAATTGACTCCCAGGCTTTTAATGTCTCCAGAGCCCGAGGATTTTGAATTCTTTGACAAACTGTCTTCCTAGAACAGTTAAAAAAATCAAGGTGTATTGAATCTCACCGGTTTATGACACAAAAAGTATTAAAACTAGGAAAGTGCGCAGAGCTCGCCGTTCACACGTCCGAACCTCGCATGGCGCCACGCGACTCCGCACAATAAACAATACTTAATAATCATGGTTAATGTTAATTTCGACATATGCTAGACAATTTTTAAGATTAAAATGTTATAAGTTAACATTAGTTAATACAATATGAACTAACATGAACAAACAATAAACAATTGTATTTTTATTAATTGACATTAGCAAACAAACTATATATTTTAACTAACATGAACAAACAATAAACAATTGTATTTTTATAAATTGACATTAGCCAAGATTAATAAATGCTGGAAAATTATATTATACATTATTAATGTTACCTAATGCAAACCTTATTATAAAATGTTACCCAGTAATTATCATACTTGCAGTTCACATGAACTCATATTAATTGAGACATTGGTTTATTTGTACTTCTAGAAAAAAGTTTAAAGGCGATCAAAATAAGGTGATAAAATGGTGACTTGTCACTGCATCTAAAATACAAATATTCCCTTATGCATGCATGTATATTTTAACCTAACATCTTCATGTTGGGAAAAAAAGCTACTGAACACTTTATTTGTTATCTACCGAGCTATAAGGTATAGTTCTTCTTTTTTAGTGCTTTCTATTTAAAAAAATCTGCTCATCATGTTTTATGTCGTTTTATGGATGTTACAAAGTTATGACAATTTTCACACTGGGGGGCCCATTTTCTTGATTTTGCCTGGGGCCCCACGGGCCGGCCCTGATGTTGCCCAAGGCTGTCAATAGATAAAACCATGATCAATCGTATTTTCTGTTGGTAATACGACCAATCTACAGTTGCAATCTAAATTATTCAAACCCCCAAGACAGTAAGGATTTACAAAGTTACGCTTTTCTGATGACCCAGAATTTTTAAACTTTACATCTATATCAGTTGAGTGACACATTCAAACTCATAGTGTGAATATATATATTTGTAAATAGCAGGATTTTTTTTAAAATACAGCCATGTCATAATTACTCAATCCCTATTGCATGTAGCTGTTTCTTAAATATGTAAGGCTACACAAGTAATTGTTTTAAAACAAAATTAAGTCATCAGTCTGCAATGGCACTTAAGTTTTAAAATGTAAGTTTAGCGTAAACAAAAATGTATTTCTATGCAAAAAATGCAATTAAAAATAAGCTGTCTCAAAAGGTAATAGAGGAGATTATTTCATTACACAAGAAAGGTCATAGCTAAAAGTACATTTCCAAGGCACTTCAATTTCCAATAGACAAAGTTGGCAGCACCATTCATAAATTTTTTAAATATGGTACAACAGCAAACTTCTTGGAGTGTGGAAGAAAGCAAAACAATACAAAACAAAACAAAACAAAATTCCTTTGGAAATATTTCCAAGGGAAATATTGACTTGAATATTCAAGAAGTAGGAAAGACCTGTGGAGTCCTGGAAGAAGTTTTTTTAGACGTATGACACTAAACTGAAAATGAATTTTAGACCCATGGGTCAGCAGTACGTCTGGAGTAAGATGACAAGGTGATGACATGAACGACACCATCCCCACAGTCAAGCATGGAGGTGGGTCAGTCCTGTTATGGGGGTGTTTTGTGGCTGCAGGAAACGGCTATCCTGACTATGTGACAGACACCATGGATTCTTTCAGGTATCAGGCCATTTTGGCATGAAAAATGTGATGCCTTCAGTGTGTAAATTGAAGCTCGGTGATCACTGGACTTTCCAGCAAGACAATAACACCAAGAATACATCCAAGTTGTTCAAAATCTGGTTCAGGGCTAGGTCGTGGAATGTCCTTAAATGGCCCTTTCAGTCCATCATTAAAATCCCATTGCAAACCTTTGTTGGGATTTCAAGGAAGCAGTGGCAGCACAGAAACCAAAGAATGTCAATGAGCTGGAAGCTTTTGCTCATGAGAAATGTGTAAAAATTATAATAGAGAGGTGTACGAATCCTGAGAACACTTACCTGAAACATTTATTTGCTGTTATTAAGGATAAAGGATGCTCCACAAATGATTGACTGTGGGGGTAGAATATTTTTGACATGACATTTGTGGACAGAATTAGTTATTTTTTATTTAAAAATGTGGGTAAACTGAACTCTTTGTTCTCAAAATCACTCAAATGTGTATTAAAAACTTACTTTGACTGTTTATTGAGGTTTTAGTTGATGTGTTTTAATTCACATCACCAGAATGTATTGCTGGTTGGGGGGGGCGGTTGAATAATTTTGATTGCAACTGTACCACAATCCATGATTGGATTTCTTGAATTTTGTCTCTAAATACAGTATTATTAATGTCAAAATACAATGCCATCAGTTTAATGCACTGGTTTTCCCTCTTAATTGTTTTTAAAATAAAAAACAAAATATTATATATTTACACTATGTAATACAGTTCTTTTTAGATGCAGAAGATCAATAAAATAGGATTTATTGAACAAAGAAACCTGTATGAGTGCTAATTATTCATTCTAAGTGTATTAAACATGTTTAATAATATAGTATATATAGAGATATAGTAGACGGAGTATAATTCTAGCTCCCCACAGCACACAGCCATCTCCGACACTTAACTCAGTTCTCTTCTGATGGAAAGACTGAAACTCTAGCACTCTAGCACTTTTGGTCATCCACTCTGGACATATTCACGAACCTTGGACATCATGACATCACGGGATGTCCAGCGTCTAATTTGAGGGGTATCCACAGGTGCATCACCTGACACCTCCAGCATTAGTACCTGTTCATCTCTCTTTTCCTCCTTTGCATTTTCCTTAATGGGTAATTACTTAAAGCATTAGCTTTGGCATTAGCGTTACCAGGCTTGAAAACCATGGTGTATTCGTAGGCACTCAAGAGCACGGCCCATCTTTGTACTCTTGGAGAACCCATCTGCGGAATTGGTTTCTCTTCATTGAAAAGAGAAATCAAAGGTTTGTGGTCTGTACAGACAATGATCTTCCATACAGGTATTTGTGAAACTTCTGTATGCCAAACACTACTGCCAGTCCCTCTTTATCCAGCTGCGGGTATCTTTTCGCCACGGCTGAATGCGTGCATGACATGAAACTTAGTGGTTGTTTGCTGCCATCTTCCATTTTGTGTGACAACAAGGCCCCCACCCCGTAGGGCGATGCATCACACGCCAGCACCAGATCTCTGTCTGCAGAATAATGTACCAGGACGTTAGCAGATTGCAGCAGCCTCTCTGAATGCTGGAAGGCCTTTTCTTGTTCTGTCATCCACTCCCAGTGCTTTCCCTTTTTTAAAAGCTCATACAGTGGTGCCAGGCAGGTTGCTAGATTTGGAAGAAATTTCCCATAGTAGTTCAATAACCCTAGACAGGCTTTTAACTCTAACACATTAGTAGGAGATGGTGCCTCTACTATAGCCTTCACTTTCTTTTTCACGGGTTGGAGTCCTTGGGCATTCATATTATCACACACTTGACTTCATCCTGCAGCAACACGCATTTCTCTCTTTTGAGCTTCAACCATGCATCAGCCAACACTGTACTCAGATTCTCTAAGCACTCTGCTGTATCTATGCCCATTATCAAGATATTGTCTAGATAAACTGCTTCTTTGGAAATCTCCTGCACCAAACCTTCCATTATTCTTTGAAATATGGCATTTTGACTGTTCAATTTCCCTGTGTATTCTCTAATGCAACCCAGTGTGAATGTATCACCAGAATCATCGCTGTCACTTTCCCACGCTTTGTTTGCACGATGACATCCAGGGCTCTTTTTATTTATTTATTTTTTAATCTCTGCTGTTGCTCTCTCTCCCTCTACTGGCTGTTTTACTTTTATTTCTACAAGCTCTCTAACACCCTTAGGTGGGACCTACAACTTTTTAAATCAGTAATACAATTTTTGTTTCATAACTAGAGTTACAATTGTTACAAAATGTTAAATGTTAAACTTTAGACAGCAGAGAAAAATACTGCACATCGAATAAGTTATTTTTTTATTTAAAAATATATATTTTATTCACAACGTATTTTTTATCATCACAACGTAAAACGTAGTTCTATTACACAGAGGGGGAATGGAGAATTTTACTGAGCATATGCTGAGTCATTACTCTAGTTTATTTGTTATTAAGGAAATACATATACAGTATATAAAAATATAGTAACAATATGTACGATAACTATAATGTTAGAAGAAACAAATTTAGCAATAAGCAGCAAAAGGAACTTTCAGGCGTTCACTGTGCTCTCAATGAAAGAAGACTCCCGCCCACTCCACACATTTCGAATCTCATTTGTCTATCGGGGAAAAACTTCTAATATCTCATTGGTCTACTGGTAAATTTGTTGTTCCAAATATCCAATGACAACATCGCAGAATTCATGATTGGCTAAACATCAGTGCAGGGCAATGTCTATTGGCTGTGTGTTCCTTCAATATATCCGCCTACAGACACCTTCAGCATCGACTGATGTCATATCGTTAAACACGAACAGCCAAATATCAACTTACCTTGGGCCGGAGGAAGGCAGATATAATTCTTAAAGAATTCACTCCTCCGTGCGCCTGCTTTTATCCGGTTGGCCACCGGTTTGCTCAACTGTCGTACTCCCAGATAGAGGAGCTTTGCGATTGGAAAGGCACCGACAACCATCTTGGCGGAAATGTGTCATCTGAGGAGGCGGGATGAGGAAAAGAACGTCAAGTCACGACGCATATATTTTAAAATTAATGACGCTACATTAATATTCATGAGAAGTAGAAGACACATCCTCCAAACTACTCTAAAACTTTTAAATTTTTAGTAAAAAAAAATATTATTTTGGTCATTCTTCCGTTTTTTTATTTTTTAAAGCTTTTATTTTACTATTACTCTACTATATATATATATATATATATATATATATATATATATATATATATATATATATATTTTTTTTTTTTTTTTTTTTTTTTGTACAACGTGGAGATTTTTTCTACAAAAGTCATTCTAAATAGCTTATGATATGATACGTATAATATAACCATAATAAAAATAAGCGACAAATGAAACAAATATTTCTGGTTGGCATTTTTAGCTCATTGTTTACCTGCGGCAGCTGTGCGACTGAAACACCTTGGGTCGGGTTTCAGTAGCGGTGGGCTGGACTGTGAATGATACACAGGCAAGAGTTAAACACCGTTGAAATGTTTTCCAAGAAGTCATGTAACATCCGTGCTGAGTGGAACTAAGTTCTAGCGGTTTACGGTAAGAAAGCCTTCGATAATATCACAGCTGTTTAAGGCACAGTAATGTATTTTTATCTTCTTTTGCTTAATAGTTCAGATCACAGTTTTTCTTGGCTTTGAGGGGGCGATGTTCGACTGCACAATGGACTCGGTCGTGTCCATTTCCATTCTGTCAGACTATTTCTATGCGAGTCATCAAGCCTTGTTAGCTTGTAAAAACTTGTGCTGTGTATTTCGATAGGGTGTTAAGAAGCCTTTGTGTTACGAAGAGACTCTTCTGGAGTGTTAATGGAAATCATATGTCTTCAAAGCGCACGCAGAGCAGGGCTGAAAGTTTTTTGAAGTCATTTAACTGTCTGCTGAACAACATGCACTTCATAATTCAACCTGATTGAAGTCTTTGAATAAATGAAAAGGCTACTTGTGCTCTTATATATTTAGTAATAATGTACTTTTTTTGTGGATAGCTGGATAGCTACATAAAATTAAGTAAAGCCCTGTCAACATGAAAGACAATTATTTTTAGATAGAGATGTTTGTTTTGTGAGAATAGTCTGATTACAGATAACGCTGTTACTTATTATTTAGATTCTTGTTTAAATTTATGAGGCTGAAACCATAAAAGAATTGACCTTCTACACATACACCAAATATCTTTGGATCAACAAAATGGATGTGACCTAGGATGCTGTCAGAACCAGCTGAACTGCATAGCTCTGTCTGATTCCTGTCCTGCCACAACACGCTATGAGCTTTTCTTGCTCTATGATCCATTTTGCACTCTATAATCACACACAGATTTGCATGATAGTTGAATCGCATAGTAATCTGCCCTTGTCTGTACTGTGGTGTATGTTTTATTGAAATAAGTCACGGGTGGATGTTGGATATCTTGTGTGATGCCTGGGGAATGTTAAGCTTTTGAAGACTTGAGAGATTCCTGAGGCAACTGTTATTCAAGACAAATCTTCAGGGTGCCCTTAGGGTAGAGCTGTACACACACACACAAAAAAAACATTCCCTTGAAAAACAGCACTAGCTGGTATTAGGCCAGAAGGATCTGTGAGTTTTACACCCAGTGAAAACCCACCCTTAGTATCTGGATGACTAACAAGGTATAGTCAGTGTGTGCTGGTGAGGCCATCGTTGTCTTATATTTAACCTGACACTCCCTATTGCTGGAATCTTGTATATCAACCCAAATCTCTTCAGATGTTTTGATTTTTGAGTTGATTTTACATTACAACATGGTACAGTGGTGAAAGATACAGTTGGCTTGCAACGTGTTGATCTGTGTGTTTTTGGAGCTGGATTTTTTATGTTTTTGGTAATTCTTCAGTCATAGGAGTTTAAGCAAGCTTGGTCACAGGAATTTTCCACCCACTGTTTTAGGAGTGAATCAGTGTGAGAATGAGGTGAGGTTCATAAAATCCAAATGTTTTGTATTCAGTCATTGGTCCATGTCATGATAGACGGTGATGAGATCAGAAGCAGCTAATGTGAGTGTTCACTTCCTCTCAAATAGTAGCTTTTCTGTGTTTCACAAATAATGTTCCATTATTCCAGCTATGCAGAAAATGTCAAAACCCATTAGATTTATTTTTCATAGGCTTTGTAATATAAAGATGTTTGCAATCAATATTAGCAGTACTGTAAATAGCATGAATAGTACAGAGTGCACTTATGTTAGTTAAACTATTTTCAGTTGGCCAGTGTTCAAACTTTGCATACTTGTGTAATTGATTTTTATGTTTTTCTGGAGAACCTGCATCCTGCTTCATCTTAGCTGATAATAACAGTCATTTTACTGCCTTAGCAAGGTCCTGCATGAAGTCGAAACCTGTTACTCACCATCTGGATTCATGCACTCGATCATTTGTTCTTATCAGCTAGACTAACACACCTTACACCCTCTAAAATAGTAGTTTTGAATGGTCTCAATGAAGTGAGGTATTGTAATTTTAGGTAGCCTCCTATTCAACACTTTATTTTAAGAAAGGAAATGTCAGTGAACAAAATTGGTTACTGATATGGCCTATGTCAGTAACATGTACAGTAATACGCTTCCCTTGTCTCATTCCAAACCTCCATGTTTTCTTTCTTCAGTGGTACACAAAAATTATTTTCCTATTAACATAATGGTTAGGTTTAGGGTTTTGGTAATGGGTTAGACTTTACGGTAAGGTTAGGTTTAGGGGTAAAACTTAGTGAAAAAAAATCGTAATAACATTGTCTGTTGGTTTGATTATTTTTCTTTATGGGAGTTGTACTGTACATTTTTTTGTACGAGACTACACTATCTCGTACTATTATGACTTGTCATGATACAAGGTTGGTCTGTTACTACTGTGACATAATTGGCCATCTATAGAACAGAATTCTGGAGGAGATTAAGCCAACTTATCTAAATGAAGCAATCCAGCCTAACTTGTTGTTTCAAGTTTCTTGTGACTTCTGCAGATACAGTATTTATAGTTACATGTATAGTTATATATTATATAGTTGTAATTAAATATATAGTTGATATAGCAGGGCTGGGAAATTTAAGTTAATTTTTGCAATTTAATAGTTAACTGTTTAATGCTTTAAAATTGGTATATCAAAATTTCCAGGAGGTACACGCTCGACTGCACATCTTAGTACAGAAACTGATTGAGTGGAGCAGTGCACGCTTATTCATTATGAACGACGCATTATAAACATGGGAGCAGATTTACTGTACAGAGAATGGAGACTTCACCCGGAAGTGGTAAACCAGGTGTGGGAGAGATACAGGCAAGCTGCCGTATCTCTTTACATTGCCCAAAAATGCTCACTTTTCAAAAGCGTATGAGAGAGACCAAGTGTATGAGTGATAGAGACTGAATGGCAGCCAGAGAAAATAATATTTTGGAGATTTTAATCTTCAGCAAATTAAACTTAAATTTAATTTGTATCTGTATATATAGGTTCTAATAATGAATTGGCAATGTACACTTAAGTTTATCTTGCCAATAAAGTTTGATATGAATTGAATCTGTCAATTTGATCCTATTTAAAAAAAAAAAAAAAAGTCCACTGGAAAATGGCAGAAGAATTTACCCAGCTTTTAATAACAGCATGTCCACTGATATTATGGCATGCATACATATACTTGAATCAAAAATGTATATCTGTAAAATGGGTCTAATTAACTCTCTAAAAAAAAAAAAAAATAAACAATGACAAACCAATTACTTGCAAGTTCTTTGAGACAATGTACTGTATAAAGTAAATATATTTATGATTATGTTTTAATATTTGTTTTAATGTACCATGTTCCATGATTGATAGCAATTAATCTGTGATAAATGTGTGATTAATTAGTTAAAATGTTTTAATCGATTCACAGCCCTAATATATACTGTAGTAATATATGGTTACAAAACCAAGGTTTTTGTTGCTATCACAAGATGAAGCTTGTCTACATATAAACCTGTTACGAGATGAAGCCTGCCTACATATTAACTCACCAACAATATTTTAAATTATATTTTTATCAATAGTCTCATAGAATGAACATTTCTATAACTACATTTTTGCAACCTGATTTTTACATGCTGCATTCTACGTTTAGTTGCAGTTTCCTGGTGAAATTAACACTAGAGACGCTGTGCGTTTTATACACATTCACACAAATCACAAGTACAATGTCTGATTATGACTTTATAAACACTTATTTTTCACTCTATTACTCACAAACTGCTATGTTATGAAATCAGATCACTTTAACGCATAATTTGAAAAGCGTTACATTTTAGCGCTTATATTATAGACTCGCCTACATTAAGACACTTATTCCAACATGATTAGCATGTGCAGTATCTCACCTGATAGAGTGTTGGACTTTGGACTTTGAGAACCAAGGCTGGAGACCAGCCAAACACATAAACTGACATGCGAGCCAAAAGTGTCAGATGAGTGACATGAAATGATGTGGTTGCTTCAGAAAACATGCTTTTCATGTCGCATTGCTTTTAGGACATAATCGCTTAGGTTTAGGTATTGGTTTAGGGTAAGGATGTCTTGTTATCTCTTTTATCTTTTAGGACACTATTGGGTAGGTTTTGGTTAAATATTTAGGTTAGAGATGTACTTTTTACTCATTAATACCTGCATCTAACATGTACCTTAAAAACCTCATCTAATTACGACACCATTTCACTCGCTTTTGGCGCCCCTCGCTGGACATTTAACTGGGAAACTGCAGCAAAATGTGCAATGAAGCACATAATAGTTTTGCCAAAATTTTGCCACATAATTTTCATGAGATCTGACTGATTTTGATAGTAAACTACTAAGATTTGGAATACTATACATGAACAAGGATTTAGGAATTTGGAAGATGTAAATAAATGACATATTATGGCAAAGGCAAATGATGCAAACCAGGGCTGTGGGCTGGCATAGCAACTTATTGAGAAACTGAGTTGAGAGTGTAATTGTGAACAAATGGTTTCTCTCGCCACACCTCAGTCTGTTAGTAAACAGCATTGTTGTGTTAATCCTGTAATCATTCTGTTTCTGCCTCACTTCTTATCACCATGTCAGAGAGTTATTATTAACTAGCCTCACTCTACCCCACTGCATTCCAGGCACTTTATACCAGGCACAAATGTAACGGCACTGCAGCAAAAGTGCTAAATTATCAGTCACACTAAGGCTAAACCTCTCAATCAGATAGTGACTGTTGAGCTGTGAATGAGGGGTGGAGATTAGTGATTAAGGTCAGATTCATAAAGGGAGTATGTGAGAGGAATGATAGAGCAAATATCAGGACAAACCAGGGGGTGACAATTTCAGCAGTGTTCCTTTAGCAAGAAAAGGGTCTGTTAAGTGAGTTGTGACTCACCAATAATAGTTTGATAAGGTGATTTAGATGATACCATAACATCTTTGCATAAATCAGTAAGTCAGTGCGAGTTAGTAGACCATTGATTTTCTTGACCAAACAAACAAAATGGAGGGGCATGAGGCAGTGCCCTTTTATACTTGTGCTGTATGAAAAAGAAAATGCACATACTGTACAAGTCTCATTTAATACAGTTTTTCATTACAAATTATATTATCAGCATAACAATTTGAGGAAAAAGTTAAATTGAAAAATGTACATGAATTTCTCCACCCTTTTTCTTTAATGACAATATGCGCTCGAGCTGGTATGGACTAGGGATGTGCGCTAGGACTAATTTGACTGTTGTTAAAACTGAAGTTTTGTAACCGACTAGTCGACTAGTCTAAAGAGAAACCAACCTTCAGAAAACAGTAAAAAAAAAAAAAATACTTAATCTATTCCAAATCCGATGCTAAATTCCACGAAAAGGGGCATTTATCTGCGACATCCTCGCCTTGAATTATGATCATTGTACATTAAATATAGAACATGACATGCATTCACTGAATCAACATTAGCAAATATTTAACAGACATATTTATTGAAAACAATTGAATGAATAGTGCAGGACCAATAGAGCAACTCAGCCTGTTTTAAATGGAATTCACCAAGTAAAAGTTACTTAACATATTAAAACAGTCAGGACATTGTTGAAAATAATTAACAGGTAGCCGCGAGTGAGAGAGGGAAGAAGCACGCGCAGCCTGAGGTGAAATAAAACTCTGTATCTGCTCCAGAAATCCTCTTTTTAAAATAATATTTGTATTATTAATTCTATTTAAAATATGTAACATTAATATGACAGTAATTTAAGTGCAGCCTCTGTAAAAATATAAAGCCAAACGTAAATGTGTAAAAATTATGATCAGTTTAATGGGGGAAATATTAACCGACTAGTAATTCCAGTGTCGACTACCAGCATCAGAACCGTTTAGTCGACTAGTCTCGCACATCCCTAGTATGGACTCCACAAGTTTGTGCAAAACCTGATGATCCATGTTATCCCATCCTGATTTGAGAATGTTCCAAAGGAAATCTGACCTTTCGTAGAAAGAAGTTATCACTTTCAATGTAAGAAAAATGTTCTTACATTTGATTAGTGACATAGAAATTGTCTAGAAAATATTAAATACTTAAATAGCTCTTATTCATTCTAAATCATAATATTTCTTTGTTTTACATTTTTCAAAGTCCTAAAACTTTCTATTTATTTCCAGGTTTAAATGAGATGTTCAATCCTAGATTTCCAATGTGGACTCGAGTTTTTGAGTTTTAGGAGTTTTTGAACCCTGCTGTACATAAGTAGTTTATCACATAATGAAAGTGACAGAACAGAGTCTTCTGGGAGTGAACGAGTGCCTAGTAACCAATTTAAGCAGTGGTAACTAATATAAAGCCATTAATGAATGTTTGACATACATTTGCCAAAACTACATTGTAAAAAGTAGTAGCAGTTGTTAACTTAAAGGGTTAGTTCACCCAAAAATTTAAATTCTCTCATCATTTACTCACCCTCATGCCAGATGTGTATGACTTTCTTTCTTCTGCTGAAGATTTTTAGAAGAATATTTCAGCACTGTAGGTCCATACGATGCAAGTCAATGGTGATCAGGCCTTTGAAGCTCCAAAAAGGAGATAAAGTTAGCATTAAAGTGTTTTAATCATTGTTTTCTGAAGCGATCCAGTTGGTTTTGGTTGAGAACAGACCAAAATATAACTCCTTTTTCACTGTACATCTTGCCATTGCAGTCTTTTGGCACCATTGTGATTTCAAGCTTGATTACACTTCCTAGTGCTTGACGCATGCACAGAGTGCTAGATGGCGCTATAGGAAGTGTAATCGAGCTTGAAATCATGATCGCCAAGGAGGCTGATGTCAAGATCTTCAGTGAAATAGGAGTTATATTTTGGTCTGTTCTCAACCAAAACCAACTGGATCGCAAGACATTAATTAAACAACTGGAGTCTGATGGATTTTGTTTTGTTGATGCTGACTTTATCTGCTTTTTGGATCTTCAAAGGCCTGGTCACCATTCACTTGCATTGTATAGACCTACAGAGCTGAGAAATTCTTCTAAAAATCTCAGTTTGTGTTCAGCAGAAGAAAGAAAGTCATACACATTTTAAATGGCATGAGGGTGATTAAATGATGAGAGAATTTTCATTTTTTGGTGAACTAACACTTTAAGAAGCTTTTTCTAGCTGTGTAACCTAATGCTTTCAGGTTAATTCGGTGATGTTAAATCAAACCTGTTAATTTAGATGTTACCACTTGAACCACATTTTTAGGTTAACATTTTTATCTTTGTAAGCATCAAGTGGGTGCTTAATGTATAAATCATTACATTGTTTAAAGGCCAACACTGACATGTCACATGAGTGATGTTTTTCTACACATATAGGCTGGGTTTGATACAAGCTTTACATGACCTTGTGTGTGGGAGAAGATATTCTAGCAGTTTGATGACTCTGCATTGAATAAGCCAGAAGAACTGACTAGCTTATTAAAACTACACAGAGAACAGGCATAAATTATAAACTGTAGTCTGTCAGTGTTCTACCATGAAGCACATCAAGTACCATATCAAAGAACAAAAATAAACAGTTATCAAAACGCATTGTTTCTACTGAATTGAATTTTTACAACAGCGAGGAAAAGTCTAACAGGAAGTGTCTTCCGTGATCCATAACCCATGTATCCATGTGTCTATATACATAGCCCTTATGTATATACACTCACAGACACGTTGTGTCACATGGACCTAATCAGCTTGCAAAAGACACAAATGATAAAGTTCCTAGTGTCACTGGCCTGAGGGTCTTAGCTCTTCATTCAGCTGCCTTCAGGACACAGTTAATTATAAGTAGGAGTTGTAGAAACAGATGTGTGTGGATAGCAGATCACTTTATAAATCACAAAGAGGGAGTTTCCCTGCTTTTAATATATTATAGGCAGTATTTGAACTCAAGGCAGCCAGAAATTGGAATGCATAAGGAAGACTTGCTTGCCTATATGTATTCCTATTTGAGCTGACATTTCAGTAGGCAAAGCGTGATTTGTCCGTGCACTGTTGCTAAATATTACCTTGGGGCATGTAGGCACTACAAATTTGTTGGAAAGACAACCACATTTAAATGCGTGAACGAATCAAGAAGAGCATAGCTCCAAAAAGGGGTGGGAGCTGCAAACTGCCAGCAAAGATATAGGGAGCCCCTAACCTTAACCATGCGTGGAAGTGACACCCACTTTTGGAGTTGGCGCAACCCCCTTTTGGAGTAACCCCACCCCCATTTGGAGATCTCCGCCTGCAGCTATTCCTACTGGAGCGAATCACCTAAATAATAATTTCGGTTGTTTAAAGAATACAGGAGTCACTTCTTAAATTGAATGGTTGGTTGAAATAGTAATAATCAGAGGAACATTGTGGCTTCTGGAGGCTGTAAAAAAGAAACATGGATGCCAACATTTTAACCTGTTTGGTCTGTTAGCTGTTGTTTCTTGAAGTAATATTAGTGACCAGAGATATATTACTGTCTGTCACGTTTAAAAACAAAACAAAACAAAAACAACAACAACAACAACAAAAACACCGTAGACTTCGCTCTCTCTAGCAGGGCTGGTGGGAGGAACTTGCAAAAATGTCACTTTTCTATGATTTTCAAGCATTGCACTTCAGATGGGATCTCACAAAAGAGAGTGCCATCACTATGTTAACAACTAGTTTTTGAGTTCCATTTTATACACACTACATGGTAAATGCAAGATGAAATTTTGGAGAGAATTTGGTTGCAGAATGCACTTGTCACTCCCATAAATAACCAATTTCTGTGTGTACAGAATGTGATTAAGCACTTAGAAAAGGAGTGTAGCCATTATACATGATGAATGTAGATATATGCATGACCATACTTATATATTTACTGTGTACACATAAATGACTTGTGTAACTGTATTATTGATAGAATAAACACTGGTGCAACACAGTTGGAATTGCTTTGAGTAAAGAAGCACTTGCCTCATTCAGCACAAAATAAAATGGAGTGCCTCTGCAGCAAATAAACACAGCAAAGTTAGTAACCTAAAACAATAGAATGTAAAATAATTGGTTGGAAATTGTATTGAGACAGAAACCACATGGGCTTCCAAACAATGACAAGACTGGACAATAAAGTGTGACCGATCTGCTCTTCCTCTTTTCACTCAGGCAGTGTATTGAATGAATTGGAGGTCAAACCCACAGTAAACAGACATCATGAACTCCCAGAGCAGTTTTGGGAGCAACTATATGTGTGAGTACTGTCATATAATTAATTGAACAATAATAATGTTTAGTTCCTATTTAACTCCTATGTAGGCATCTTACATGTTCACACTTGCTAATATCTTCTCAGTCTTTTGTTGTGTCTTTACTCAAGGTTTGTGTTTGTTGTGTGTTGTAGTTCAATCCATCAATGATGAACTAAGTGCTTCTTTGGCCACAGCAGACGAGCTCTCACGGGAGTTCAGCTCTCTCCTGCAGGAAGCCACTCCTGTTGTGCAAACCACCACTGAACAGGTACAGAACACAAAACTGAGCTGTTCTTAGTCCAGTCAAGCTGTTGTTGTACCTTAATTACAACTCTAAAATGCCATCTTATAAGAACCAAAACCAGAGATTCCAGGCTGTTTTGATCTTTGGCCAGATTTGATGAACACTGGGTCTCATTCTCTAACCGTGCTTATGCACGTATTTGTGTGTAAAACCCATGTGTGAATGTTTTCACACAGAAAACATGATTGATTAAAAAAAGCCTTTATATGGAGATTGTTTGAAGATGCATTATGCTAATTATCTGGATTCATCAACTTAGAACAAATTTATGTGCATACACCCCTGTTGTGAATCTGGTGAATATTTTGTGTGAGAATCTTTTCTGCGCGCACAAGTAAAAACACTTGTAAGCAATTCTTAGCAAATGAGATCCACTTTCTAAATAAAAAACATCTTTATCTCAGAAATGTTCAATACATTTTTCACTTATATCCAGTGTGAATTTTAGATGGTGAAGATGTAGCTACACATTCCTGTTCTACTGTATTTTGACACCTACATCATGGCCTTTGTGTTGTAGAGTTCTGGCCTCAAACCCCAGAATGGCAGCAATGGCAGCAGCAGTTTGTACAGCACAAACAAAAATGGCAGTGAGAGCATTCAGGGGAGCTCCACGAGCAGCCTGACCACAGTTCCCAGCCAACATTCCCTGGACTCCACCCTCAGCAGGAAAGACTCTAGCCTGGACTTACCTCCTGCCATCATGTTTAGGCCGTCATCTCCTATACCTAAAATGGACACAACTCCTGGCAAGAATTTTAGGCCTTCATCTCCTAGCCCTTTAACCCAGCAGCACTCCCCATTTTCGTCTCCGGGTACTACTAGACGAGCATCGCCAATGCCCCCGAGGCCTCAAGATTCAAGAGGATCACTGGGCTTTAGGGAGCAGCCCCCCATTTTCAGCCCCACCTATGACAACAAAACATCTCGCAGCTTGCTGCAGCCCTCAGCTAATCCCTTGGCTAAGTCTGACTCTTCAAGTCTCAGGTCTCCAAGGGTGGACAGAACTCCTTCCCCTCAACCATTCAGTCAACCAGCAGCCAGTACACTACCACGCAATTTCCAGCCATTTAGACCCTTGGGTAATTGATCATTGAAGGTTCACTTTATAGCCAATACATGTGTATACTACCTAAACAAGTTCACCTTGAACCTAAAATGTATTTGTCAAAACATGATATTGCATTATTTTGGTATGTCAGTCTGACTTCGCAAAATCGGTCTGTTGTATGATTTTAGTCGGACTAAAATGTGTACATGAGTCATGACATTTTAAAATGACGAATTATTGTTTTAGTCCAACTGAAATTGAACTTGTAAAGTGCATGCAAACTTACTGAGTGTGGGTCAACACCGTTGGATACAAAAAATAATGGAATCCAAATTTAGTTTTAAGGTTTTTAGGAAAAATGAATCTTAAACACCTTATTTAACTCAACCTACAGTAACTAAACCTGGCTCCCACCATGAATATAGCCATAGAAGCTGGCATGGCGTAAAAAATGAACAAACAAACAAACAAAAAATAATGGGCCGAATTCACTAAACAGTTATGCCACTTTTGCACATGGTATTTCAGTGTAAAAACCTGCATCTTATTCCCTAACCTCCCGCAATCTAGTTTAAGCAGGCACAATATGTGCTGAAATAGCGCTGCCTTTTGAGTATTTAAATGAAGTCATTGTCATGCCTTTATGTGCACACACGCCTCCTTTCTATGTAAATTAGGCTTATCATAGATTGTGCTTCGTTTACAAAACTCTGTATTATTTGCCTGGCTCAATAAACATTGTGCTGTTACTGCCCAAGGAGAGCAGATGGTAAACTGATTTTAATTCAGAAGAGATGTTTGTGTACATTTTCTATAAATCATGGCAGCAGTAATTCATCAAATAATGATCAAATGATAGGAAGAGCATTAAAACTGGGATGAGGTTCAGCTGGTTTCTTTACTAAAATGTAACGCCTCTCTGTTTTGTCCTTTGCTGGCTTCCTCATTGGTTCTGTCTGCTTTCTTCTTTCAGAAGAGGGAATGCAGAGGCAGAAGAGCCCCAATAAGTGGAACGAGACAGACCTGGATGTGACATACGATAGAAAATCTCACCACACTTATGACAGTAAGTACATAACTATAAGAATATATTAATTAAGAGTAGCCCAGTCCTCTCTCAGTGTCAGTGCCTTCTTCTTTTTCTAGAGAATGAATGGATAAGACCATCTGTACCCAACAGCAACTGGAAAGAATCTAACCTGGATGCACCTCCTTCCTCTAAGAAGGTTTGCAAATTTTTGTGGTGTGTGTGTGTGAGATTTTGTGGTACATCTGCCTGTCTAATTTTGCCCAAGGCACAATTACAGCTGTATTTTCTTGTTGAATTACCTTGAGCAATTGAAAACATGGATCTGGGCCAAGTAGTTTTTAGAACAAAACCATTGATTTGTTCTCTGTAACTTCTATACTCTTTCTCTTCCACATAATAAACTCATTTTGATGGGACAAACTTGTTGAGGAACTTTTTGAGGTCTCTTGAATGCCTCATGTGTTTTGGTCTCTTTCTGGTTGTTTATTGCAGATTGGTTAACCACCTTGTTTTTATATATAATTATATTTAAACACCTTCCAAAGAAACCATGAAACAGGCAACAGCTTCTTGTATGTCATTCTTATTTGTCTTGCGCTCTCCCTCTCTCTCAACCTTCATTCATTAATGCTTCCTCTTTCTCTTTCATCAGGATACTTTACCCCATCAGCTCTCGTCCTCTCTCAGCTCACTTCCGCGGAACACCCGTATCTCAGTGCCTCCTGATCAGGCCTCAACCACCAGCTCTCCTTATTTTCCTCAGCCAATCATTTCCCGTATCTCCATTCCACCTGCAATCTCTAGAGCCCGGCAGCATAGGCCCATCCCACTGTCCGTCATTATGAGGCTCCAAAACCCCTACTATGCTGCGGTTGACTCCAGATACTCCCCTGGACCAGTGGAAGACCCACAGCAAGGATTTTACCACCAACGTCCCCTTCCCCTGCCCCGAGAGTACTTGCAGCAAGGTCAGATCCCTCAACCTCAGCAACCTCAAAGACAGCCTGCCTACTACAGAGAAGGTACCCTGCAACCATTATTTCTGTTTGTGTATATTTATCTGGATAGTTCTAGACTTTCTTTCTTCCGTGGAACAAAAAAGTTGATGCTAGGCAGAATGGCATGTCTCAGTCACCATTCACTTTCACTGCATGTTTTTTCCCCATACAATGAAAGTAATGGTGACTGAGACTAATATTCTGTGTTACATCACCTCTTGTGTGTTTCATGGAAGGAAGAAAGACATATGGGTTTTGGAAGAACATGAGGGTGACTAAATAATAAAAATAAAAAAATCTGTTATTGGGTAAATTATCCCTTTAACTTTGTTTTAAATGCAAAAAAAAAAACAAATTCTAAGCAGTTCTTCATTCTGGAGATGTTGAAGCTGAGCTGAACAGACAGGATAACACTACAATAGGAGGCCCTGTGTGCTTGACTGACCAAAGCAAAAAACCAGGAGGAGAGGGTAAAGATGATCCAGAAATGCCCCCACGCCCTCTCAGCCCCACACGCCTACAGCCTGTGATCGCCCCCCAGGCAGAATTAGTCGGAGACCTAGAGGAGCTGATGCGAATCCGGGCTGAGTTCCCCAGGGCCCTGAAGAAACGGGGCTCAGTTGAAATTTCTCAGCCTCGGAAAGAGTTGCCCATTTCCCAGCCCAACTATTACAAGCAGATGATGGATAAACTGCTTCACAGGACGACTAACCGCATAAAGGAGGAACAATTAGTCGCAGAAAGTGGCAGCTCTTCAGAAGGAGAAGAGAGTCCCAAATCTTCAAATGCACCTCCCTTACCAATCACAGAGATCCAGGTCTCATCTGAATATAAGGTAAAGGGAGATAGATTAAATATTCAGAAACTGTAGAAAATAGTCACTATTAAAAAGATATTTGATTTTAATCTGGTTTTCTCTTTTACCTGCTCTGTCAGGGTTATCACTCTATTTTGCGGAAGGCCAGTAAAGCCAAATCCTCCAGCCGTAGAGCTCATCTGAGCCCACTGGTGCTGATGTTGGATGGAGCTTTAGTAGGAGAATTAGAAACTGTACAGAGGGCTGCACAGGAGGTAAGTCACAATGCTTATGTTTAAAGTCCCCTCGAAGTGCTTTGATGAGTGTGATTCGATTTTGTGTTTTTAAGATATACCCTACTGAAACAGGAAGTGGGGATGGGACATGTTGAACGACTCGTCCCATTTTTAAAAATAGCTTTAGTTTACAGCCACACACACATACACTTTTCCACCATGCTGCTCATGTCAGAGCCGCTTAACGGGGAAACTTGAGAAGCGATCTCAATACCAGCCATCCTTTGAGAATGTTTAGTTGATCTAACTAACTCCGTTACTGCATAACAAGCCCTAAAACAAGCAGTGCATCACAGTCTTTGGCTACGATGAGGCTGGAGCCAGTGCCATACAGATGAATAAGAAACAAGTGAGTAAAAGATAATATAGTCTTGTTTTGTATTACAATACACTAAGGATAAAGAATAAATAACACTTACTCGAGCTGTACATCCCAAGAAACCTCCAGTTTATATAAATAAACTCGAGCAATTTTCCTTGCGTGCCGCTCCAGCATTGGCGCGTCATATTCAGAGGTGATCATCCCAATGCCCTATTCCTCTCCAAAAAAATTACCCTCCACTGTGAGAGCTTCAGATGGTTGAAAGGTGATAAGCGATTCTTATTGGAAAATCTGTTTGGAACAACTCTATAGCATGGATTGGGTTCCTTTCATGCGAAGGCATGATCAGTGCCAGTTAAAACACAGCCAGACATGCTAAACAGTTGTAGGGGGAGGGTGCATTTTAGTTCAAGAAAGCATTTGATTAGTCAAGGTTCCTGAACCTCTATGTGAGTCATGGATTTTCCTGAGTCTTTTTAGCCAGAAGAGAGAGACTGCAGATTTGAAATGCTTATATCTTCTGAAAACAAATTGTATCAACATTTAGAAGTATACTAGCATATAGATGACCTTAAAGCTAATAGATATGGACTAAAAGCTGCAAAACTTAAATGTTTTATTTTATGGGATCTTTAAGGATGTTCACAAATACCAGAGTATATGGAAATTACAGCAATCATTGATTATTAAAACACATTAATTGCTTGACTTGATTTTTTTAAACTTCAAAACATTTGGGTGGACCACCGATTAAATTCCAGAAACAATTATATGCAAATGTGCCCAAATGGGGCCTCAGTTCTAATTGTGTGAGATGTTAAACTGGTCTTTAGGGTGGTGCTTTGCACATTACTTGCTAAAAAAACAGGCAGATGGAATGCAATGAAACAGAATGCAGGGTTTGTTTACCTGCCGGCCCTGGAAAGTAAGTGAGAGACCCATCACAGTTTTACAAATTTTAACTAATTGTAACTTTACACACCATTTAAAAAATGCAACACCCATGCCGCAAGATGCTGAGAAACACTGAGATGCAAAACAACCCCTGAAGACGTCCATCTTACAAATGTGTACAAAGACCAACAATTAAAGAAATAGCACAAACAAGTCCCCAAGTACTTGATTGATTTATCAAATCAATTTAACCAAAATGTAAATCCCTACTTGCAGTATACTGATTGACCAGAGAAAGCAGTATGTAATTGTTTCATAATTCCTCAGTTCGTCATGCTAAGAGTAGACTTATGTGTCCCCTATAGATGAGTGACCCAAGCCAGGCTAATGATGAAGGCATCACGGCCCTTCACAATGCCATCTGTGGTGGACATTTCCCAGTGGTTGAGTTCCTGGTGCGGATAGGGGCTAACATTAGCGCTCCAGACAGCCACGGCTGGTGAGCATATCAATTTAACAAGAACGTATGTATGTGTATGAGTATTTGCATTTGTGTGTACAGTACGTTCACTCTGGTCTCATTGGCAGGACACCTCTGCACTGTGCTGCATCCTGTAATGACCGGAAAATATGCGAGTTCTTGGTGCGGAATGGGGCAGCGGTGATGGCAGTAACAGACAGCGATGGTGCCACAGCAGCACAGAAGTGTGACCCGTACGCCCTGGGCTTCGATGAGTGTGAGAGCTTCTTGAGAGGTGAGGATGATGTCATGAGAAAATGATGTAAGTAAACTCATGTAAGTTACTCGTGTACAGGTTAAAAGAGGTAAACCACGTGATTAAACACAAGTTTTATCAGCCATAACGCCTACATGTGCATTAACGTCCATCGTTATATTTAGAATGTTACAATAAGCTGTACATTCCTGAGTTAATAGTGTCATGCACCCATATGGGTTGGAAAGGATGTCAGTTATAGTGAGCTAATTCATAAATTATAGGGTGGAGGTTAAATGTAATACACCCTTATTAAAAGACAAACAGTAAAAATTTGAGCTTGAAATTGAGCAAGGTGGTGTATTTTATGCACCAGGTAGTTGATGCATAACATGTCCATGTTTTTAAATCATCAAGATTTTTGGTTATCCTTTTATACAGTATGAATATAACTGTGACTGATCCACATTTCAGTTAAGTTTTAAGGTAACACTTTACAATAATGTTCCATTCGTTAACATTAGTTAATGCATTAGGTATCACGAACAAACAATTAACAATACATTGTTTACAGCATTTATTAATCTTTGTTAATGTTAGCTAATAAAAAATACAATTGTTCATTGTTAGTCCATGTTAGATCATAGTGTATTAACTAATGTTAACAAACACAACTTTTGATTTTAAAAATGAATTTGTATGTTAAAATTAACATTAACCAAGATTAGTAAACTCTGTAAAAGTATTGTTCACTAACATTAACAAATGGAACCTTTTGTAAAGTGTTACCAGTTTTAACCATAATTATTCGCCCTTTTGTCTTCTGGTCCTGTGACAAATCACTTTTTAAAAGTGCTAATATTACATGTAGTTTCTCAATTAATGAGGTCATAAAAATGGCATGCATAATAATTAAATAATTTGCAAAATTATTAAAATAAATTAAATCCAGAAAATAATTAGCAAAGTGCTGTTTAAAATTGTTTTAGATGAGAATATAGCATATCACACTGTAAGACATGTCAATTTCCCAAAAGTATTTCATCTGAACTACCTGCCAACAATTCTTCAGCTTCATGAAGTTTGTTTTTGGTTAGGCGTTGAGGAAGCGATGGGCGTGGAGAACAGTGGGGTGGTGTACGCTCTATGGGGATATCCTGCCCAGGCTCCAGATGAGCTGAGCTTCAGAGAAGGAGACATGGTCACCATCCTGCAGAAGCCTGAGGGGGTGGACTGGTGGTGGGCTTCACTATGTGGCAGAGAGGGCTTCGTACCAAACAACTACTTTGGGGTAAGAGGTGCCTGTTTACAAAAAAACGTAACAAATATCCAGCTAATGGATTAGTTAGCCAAACACATGTCCTAGTTTCTAAATTTTAACAGTATTTTGTATATGAGTGCAATAACCCTGCTAAAATCTAGCTAAAACAGCTTCTGATGATAGCTGGTTGTACATGGTTTCTATTTGGTCCAAACTGGTCATTTATTGTAATTAGCTGGTCCAAGATGGTTTAGATGGTTGACAATTCTGGCTACCAGGTGGTGGGGTCCAGATCAACCTGAAAGATCACCTTGGACTAGCAACAAACCAGCTTAACCACCTTAAAGGTATAGTTCCATGTAAATGAAAATTCTGTCATCATTTACTCATCCAAAATGTTTGTTTTCCAGATGCATCGCGATCTTCATTTGAACAATCCCGATATCTATTCTTAAATCCCAAGATTGATCTTTTACTTTATTTGCAACCCTCTTCTACAATGAGAGGAAATGACTCGCATTTGCAACTACATTTTGCAATATGCGACAATTTTCTTTTTATATTTAGCAGCTGGTAGGTAGATGTTTAGATTTCACTTAACAGTGAATGAATTGTGCAGTATAGTGGTGGAGTATTTGGCAGCGAGATCCTTTCACTGCATGTTGAGAATAAAAGTTGTTCCGAGTGTGTCCAAAGACAAGATGCACACAACCGATTTGTCATTGAATAATGTCTCTTTTAATACCCTTTCTGCTCTTTACAGACAGTTGTTGATCAAAAACAACAAAAGAGAAACATTTAATTGTAATCAAGCATAGCACAGATGAGATAAAGCCATTTGAGTCTCTCTCATTAACATGCGCTACTTTAAAGACACTGTTTACAGAAATGCTGGATTTCCTTAAAGAGACAGTACTGGTTTTTAGCACGTGTTCAACAAATCAATGTAAATACCTGTAAGTAGTACAAATTATGCAATTAAACAATATATATGTAACAAAATATAATATATGAAATATAATATCATATTTATTGATTAAATACATTGATTTGTTCATTTTTAAAAAGCTAAAATGTGACCAAAATGATGAAAAACTAAAAAAATATAATTAGTAAAATTTATATTTTCATATTGTGCCTAGTTAGAATGTCCCCTTAATAATTAACAACATTAGCTGGGAGATCATTTATTCATATGTAAGCAAAAGGGACATTATAACTAAAATATATCCATATGAATCAATATTGAATCGAATCGGAATCGAAACGAGAGCTTGTGAATTCGAATCTGCATACATTCCCACTAATTTTAACTTGGCATTTAAAGGTCATATATTGTATGTCTGCTTGAATATCATACTATTACAACCATGCAGTGGACACTGAGGTTTAGCAGAACTTCATGGAACCTTGTTCTCATGGTTTTTTCTCTCTTTCTCTTTCTTTCTCCACTGTGCAGCTTTTTCCAAAAGTGCGGCCTAAGTCACTGTGCTAAAACACAGAATCCATCCACAGACTTCAGACAGAAGGGGAATATGTAACAGCCTCTGATACATGCTTGGCAAATCTGAGATAACATTGTTTTTTTGTTTTTTTTCAAACAGCGTTGTTGTTTTTTTCTCTCCTTCTAAACTGCATATTGAGACAGTTACGATGAGATTCTAAACTTTTACACGGTAGCAATTTAGTTGTGTCGTTGATATATTCCAAATTTCTGAATCATTTCTCAACCAAACCAGGCTACCATAAATACTTCTACCTTAAATCACAGTGACCAGAAGTCATTTCACTGGCAGTCCTGAATATATTCCTAAACACGCTTACTAGCTAAGGACAAACTGACGTTAAGAGCACATTTTTGTAGGAATTTACAATTTATGGTTAGTCTGGTTCAGTCTCATTCCTTTGTTGTTGTTTGGAGAGACAAATTTTCTGTCTTGATCTGTGGGATTGAGCAAGGAAGAAAAGAATTCATCAGTTTGTCAGTATTACTTTTGTCCATGCGTGAGTTGTTTATCAGTTAATAGTAATGATACATAGGAACAAAGATATGTTAAAGATGAGTTTGAATGATTGGTGCCCTAACTCTGCTTCTGATAACAGTATTTCACCATACATCTAGCCTTTTACCTTTATGTAACATGTTAAATGTTTTATTTGCTACCTATTTCTCCATTGTTGTCACAGTGATCTTTAGATATGAAATATGTGTTATACGTTATAATATAAGTTTTCTCCTCAAAATAATACATACTGTACTCTGTATGTGGGTTGTGTATTATGTATTTGATGCTTTGATGAGGGAAGATTTATAAGGTGAGTTTGTTTTAGAGGTGTGTGCGTGCGTGCGTGCGTGCGTGTGCCTTTTTGTGCCTTGTTGAATCAATTGACTGTGATTTACAATGACAAATATTATTCTCTGTAATACCCTAGCACAAAAAGAACTTAAATAAATATTAATTGCTCATATGTGTTGTGTTTGATACTTTACAGCATGACAGAATGAATGGGGATTAAGTTAAAAGAAAGATAACATTATAATTCCTGATAAAACTCTTTGCACTCAGGATTACATACTGAATGTGAGTGTACAATGGAAGCTACCAGCAGACGGCAAAGCTGAGTCAGTCTAAATAGCACACCACCAAACACATTTGCACACATGACCCCCCTAGTGGTCACTTAACCAGATTTTTATTTTTTGGTGAGGGTACTGCATATGAAATATGAGCATAATTTTCTTGACTGTCTTGGTCAGGTATAAATCCAATATTATATTTTCTGTATTTTGATTAATGATAGTTTTAAACTGCACTTTATAGAGTTGGGCAAGTGCAATTTGAAGCATATTTGATTAATCAATTATCTAGCACAAATATGTTTACTTGGGTCTAATTAAGGAAAAAGCAGGCTAGTAATTCATCTTTTAAATTAAGTTCCAGAGGATTCTTTTGATCTGTCTCCTATGAAAGAAAAGACAAGCTTGTTCATCCCTCAACAAACCGGCAAAAGATTTATGCCAGCATTATGTGTGGAAATGAATTATTACATACACTCATGCAAATTTAATTCTGGGTATAACCTTAAAACAAACAATGCAGACGAGAAGGCACTTGGGCCTAAACTATAAACATTTTCAGTTTGTATCTGCAATTTCCTTGTAATGTTTTTATGCTTGAGGTAAAATTACATAAGCCTTAAGGGGCTTTTTTCTTTTCTTTTCTTTTTTTTGCATGAATGCAGTGTTTAGAGAAATAAACATCACTGTGTACTATGGTCACAGCTGGGTACTTGTGTATTGAGAGGAGAGCAAATAAATACTTGTATAACAAAGCCAGATGTCCTCAGTGCATGTTGCATAGTGAGATACAGGTCACTTTATACTGTATGCCTTTGGTATATTCTTTGGTTATTTTGCAAAGAGCATAACAAAGCAAATGTTGTTTATACATTTTTAACAGTACAATTCTATAGATTACATAAAGTGTTATTGTTCATATACAGGTATACACATACATACCAAATGAATGTTCATCCTTCCTTGCTAGAGGTCTGTTTGATGTAGGATTGTTATTTGCAGCAGTCAGCAGTAGTGATTGTATGAAGGTAGAACTCATTTGATGCCTCATTGGAACACCATTATGATGGAGAAGAGTGAAAATACAGGATTTCTAAGGCCTCAAACAAAGCAAGCATGACCTCTCTCAGAAACAAACCTCATAGCCACAGCCACACCTGAATGCTTTTCAGCTTTTGTTTTTTATGGTCTTCCCCCCTTCCTGACCTCATCCCTTTATTTCCCATACCTCGTTTTTTTTTTTTTTTTTTTGCCTTGAGTTCCACTCCACTGCCAGCCATCGTCTGCTTCATTCCCTCTTGATTTTCTCTAGCACACTGTCTTGCTCATTTTGTTTTTTCATCTTTCTGTCTGCATTTCTTTCCCCATTTCTTCCTCCCTTTTCTCAGACCCATACTGTTAGTCTAGAGAGGAGTTGGCCCGTCAGCTCCTGCAAGGCCCGCTTGATGTGACAGGACAGCGTACATGCACCCCAAAACAAATTAATCTGTAATCAGCCTCTAACAGATGGGCCTTTCCAATACTACTTCCTTGTGATGAAAAAAAGTTGAAAATGAGTGGAAAAATGGCATGGTAGAAATGAAAAGCTGTAAATGTTCTTTTTTATCTGTCCGTCCATCCATCAGTCCAATCAAAATCATTTACTTACATGCTTCTCGAAACTTGAGTCACATTTTCCCCACTGTGAAACACTAAAGGTGTTACAAACAGGTAGAAACATTGTACTTTTAGGCTAAGACAAATAAATTGCTACTAAGTTGTTTTTTTTATTTATTTATTTATTTTTTTTGCCTATAGGGCACCAGGTGACACAAGCCTGCCAATGATGAATGCTTGAAATTAGCCTAGGTGCTGACTGATTTGGAAGGGCATGAGAATGCACCAAAAGGACCAACACAGTAGACACATTGTGCCTAAACAGCCACTTACAGCCACACAAAGCACTCATGCCAAAAGTACAAAGTGAAGCATCAAGGCTCACAGAAGCTTTCACACATATCACTCCCTGAGCCAACCTGTATGGCCCTTGCTCTCACAAGCCCTGGGGTCATAAATGTTGAAAGTCTTGTCTTTTTTTCAAAGGATTAAAGGTTGTGTGTTGAGTAATTACTGCAGAAGTTATTACCAGATCAACTCCTGGGAAATCTCTGTGTAAACAATCACATTACTCAACACTTAAGGCACAGCAAGTGTCACACAAATATGCATGGATGGGGCTCCTCCTAGTACGAGACAGACTTACACAAATGCACATCTGATTGACACTTTAATCATATACTTAATCATTTATTATATGGCAGTGTAATGTTTTGCCTCATTACTGAGTAAGTGTAACGTCTGCTAACCAGAATGACTGCAAATATGCTGTTGTTGCATGTGTGTGCTATGTATATGTTTACATCTGTATAATCCATTACATCCATTAGTTTATATCCATAAAAGATATTGAATATAATTAGATGAAAAAAAAAAGATATTTAGAAAAATAGCAGAGCCGAATAACAAAAGGAATTTATTTCTCACAATTTATGATTTGTCTCGTGCACATCTTTTGCGCAACTGTCTTAAAATCTTTTTAAACAAATCCCTTATGTTTAGTGTCATATACAGTACTGTGCAAAAGTTTTTTATTGGGAAAAATGTTGCATAGTGAGGATGTCTTCAAAAATAATGCACATTATACATTATACAAAGTCCAGTAAACATAAAAAAAGCAAAATCAATATTTGGTGTGACCACCTTTGCCTTCAAAACAGCACCAATTCTCCTAGGTACACCTGGACACAGTTTTTCTTGGTTGTTGGCAGATAGGATGTTCCAAGCTTCTTGGAGAATTCGCCACAGTTCTTCTATCTATTTAGGCTGTCTCAATTGTTTCTGTCTCTTCATGTAATCCCAGACTTAGTGTTCAGTGGGGGGCTCTCTGGGGACCAGGCCATCTGTTGCAGGGCTCCCTGTTCTTCTATTATATTCTATTTGCAAATGGAATATTTGGGAGTCTAAAATTTATATTTCCTTATTGACACACTAAAGTTGAAGATATAAATAACCATCTTAAGAGAAATGTTTTTGTGAAACATCATATGTTCCTTTTGCACAGTACTCTACATGTGATATGTAAATCTATAATAAAGTAATAAACAATTACAATTATTATGTTTTGTCGATATTCCATCCAATAAGCTGTGTCGGATAAGTGCTTTAGCTGCCAACTGTTGCTATGGTTACCTCCTCCTGTTCACGACTCGCAAGCATTTATTTGGTGCAAGGTGAAAATACACACTCTGACTGAGTCTTGTGATCTAAATTTTGTCGATATGTTATTGTTATTAATTTTTAGCGCTATTAATCTAAACAAAACAATCTGCTTCAAGAATATAGTTTTTGTTTTAAAGACATTTTTTAAATATATTCAATTCAACAACACTCAGAGTAAACTTAATCAAGAGGCCTAGATTGTGTGTCAGTTGTATTCATGATACAACTCCATTATGAGACTCAGGGCCCTATTTTAAGAGCTCTAGCACTAAGCGCAGCACAATACTTTAAGTCATATGTGCAAAGTCAGTGTGCATGGCCATGAAGTTTTGGTATTTTCATGCAAGCATGCGCTGAGTATAGGCGCAGGTATGTTTGGTGAAATAGCATGCACAAGGCACTAATAGGCTAGGTCATTGCAGTTATTGCAGTGGCTGTATCCTATAATATATATATAAATATATAATTACCTAATTCTCATTTAAAATTAACACTCTCACGAAAGTTACGTTACGCACGGTCGTAGTGTGTAGTGCTGCGCTTTGCATGCGTGTGAAAATAGAGCCCTTAAACTTCAAGAAAAACTTTCTGGTCTAGAGTTAGTTTTCCATACAATTCCATGCATTCTAAATCATTCCTCATTTGTAAGTCACTTTAGAGAAATTGTCTACTACTGTAAGTGAATAACTGTAAATATGTCACTGTAGACACTTCACTACAATAAGTAGACACGTTCCCCCAATCCTTAATATGTGGTTTGGCAAGTTATTCAGGCTTTATTTAGAGAAATCAGATCCCCCAAATCTCCCTTTAATTTGCACTTTTCTCCCTACCATTTCAAATCATGTTTGCACTCAACAAACATGCACATCATGCAGGCCAGCATATAGACTCTGAGTGCTAAATAAAAATATCTTCCTCCTCTTCTTTTTCTTTTTTCCTCTTTATCTCTCCAGACTTGCACTTCATACCCTCATGTCCCTCTTTCTGTTCCCCTGGAGTAATGAATAATAGAGGGATACTTGTTTTCTCTCCCTGCTCTGGTAAATCAGGCCTCGCCTTGCTGCCCTCTCCAACCCTCCTTTCCTCTCTCTCAACCGTTATTTAATAAATCATTCAGAGTTTCAGGACGACAGGACCATCAGCAGCAGCAAGTTGAGGAGAATGCCACTAAAGACCCCCACATCCACCAATTTCCTCTTCCCCTCTCTCTCTCTCTCTCTTTTATTTTTCTTTTCTTTTATGTCTCTCATGAGACACGTTGCCATCTACTACTCTTCCTCAGCTGTCCAACACTATGTCACGGTCCTGTCACTCTGTCAGTTTGGGTTTTTGTCTGACAGGACCGTCATCTTCCCATATCTGTCTTGTGTTTCATTGTCTGTCTTTGTGTGAGCGCATGGTTTCTGTGAATTCCCTGCCATGTGCTCTTCATGTCTTGTTGTGAGCTTTCTTGTGTTTTATGTCCGGAGCATGGTGTCTGGATCCTGACTTCCCTGTCTGGTTCAGTTTCAGTCTGTGTCAGCATCCGGACACTGCTCCATGTTCTGTGTCTGTCTCTCACGACTGCGGATGCGCGTTGCGCTCACTTTGCGCTGCGCGCCTGGTTTGCGAGCTGTCTTCATATTGTGCTGAGATTTGGTCTCTTCAGTCAGGTGTCCTGTCTTGTTTTTGTCGCCTGTTGCGTGCATCGCGTGGCATTTGCCTCGTGATGTACGCTCAGTTTTTGTTTATTGTGAGAATGCGTGGCATCGCTTTGTTTGGCATTGCTACGCATTCTCTTGTCTTATTTGTTGGTTGGAATGGGCGTATATTGCCTTATTGTCTTGGCGATGTGCGCTCATGCTATTCGGGTGTTTTGTTGTCTTGTGAGAGCATGTGGCTTTGTTTTGTGTCTGCATGTCTCTCTGTCTTACTTCATACCCCGCCTCCAAGTTTGCTTATTATTAGTTCATTTGCCTCAACTGTCCCCTGTTAACCCATTTGATTTCTCTCCCTATTTTAGCCTCTTCGTGTGTGCTGTCCAGGGCCAGTTCATCTTGTGTACCTAGTCGGTCTTGTGTGTTTGTTCGGTTCCAGTTGGTCTTGTTGTCGGTTTATTCCCTGTCCCTACCTGGTCCGGTTGGTCCTGCCTCCAGTTTCCTCTGCCCCAGTCTGGATTACTTTTCCCCCTACGGGGTAGTTTATGTTTTGTTTTTTGTTTTATTTTTGTATAAATAAATACTTTGGCTTTTTAAATTCTGCACTTGGGTCCTGAGCCATTCATTGTCCGCACATCCTGACGCACTAATCACATTTGAACATTAACACTAATATCCAAGTTTCTCTCTTTTTACCCTATCTCTCTCTCTAAAAATTAAAATCCTATCATAACCAAAATCACCCTCATTCCAAACCCATAACTTTTCCATGCAACACAAAAGGACAAATTTTAACAATGTTAATGCCTCTCTTTTCCTTCCAACAAAAGTGCACAGTTACCAAGTTGGTCAAGCTCCAAAAAGGACAAGAATAAATAAATACATACATAAAAATAATAAATAAATAAATATCAAACACATATTCCCGCATGCATTTTTTGGAAGGCAAATGTAGTAGTGAGAAAACAGATCTCATTCTCTCTGATCCCGCATTAAGCAAGCCAGGAAAGAGATCCTTTTAAAGGATGTGCTAGAATGTTTGAGAGACATCATTCCATATGCACTTTTCTCATTCACCTTTTAATCACTCTGCCTCTCATTAAAGTCCAGCTCTCTCACTCTCTGATTCCCTCTATCTACATACTGCATTGATTTAAACTTTTCTCCCTCCATTGGTTTCTCTCCATGTCTCTCTTTCTTTATCTGACACTATCTGCCTTTCCTTCTCCTTCTCCTGCAGGGTCAGGTTCTGTGACAATTACTTTTAATCTGCCCCATTAACAAATCTCCTCTTCCATTCTTTGGTTCACAGTATTAAACTCTTTAATTGGTACTGAGTCTGGACATACACCACTTTCAACCTCTTCTCAAAGGTGCTCCCTTTGTGAGTCTGATCCCCTTAAATGACCACTTCAGTTTTTAATTCATTATTTCTTATCTTCTTCACAGTCATCAGAATCCCACTAAACCCTACAAATTCCCCTGCATGTGTGACTGAGTATGTGTGGTAGACAGTTTTGGGTAAGTTACTCCAAATAATACTTCATTACTAACTACTAATTACATCTTCTACAGTGTAAATAGATTTCTGTACTAATTACTCTGTCTGAAAAGTAATTACATTACATATTACTAATTACTTTCTTAAACCCTTATCAACCTCAACCAGTTGAAAAATACAAGGATAGACATGAAACTGTTCTTTTAATACTTTCAAATAAATAATATAAAATCAAATAAATTATTCATGAATTGGCCAATGAATTTAAGGGGGCGGCATTAAATTAGAAAACATATATTTTAACATTAGACGTTAAATTTCGATTTTAAATTCACTGTTGTATTATATAGAATTGTTCTATAGTCTATACAGTATTTCATGCAATTACATCAGAAGTAACTGTAATTAAAATACTGAAAAATTAAAAGTAATCTCTTACTTTATTAATTAATTACTTAGTAATGCATTACACCCAACACTGCTGGTAGAAAGGGATAAAGATTGACACAATGTATTCTGTGTGTCTATGGGCCCTATTTTAAGAGAGCAATGCCTTAAGCGCAGTGCAGTGCAATGTGTCGTAAGCATGAAGTTTAGATTTTTTTTGTGCAAGCATGTGCAGTTAGTTGGCAAAATCGTGCACAAAGTGCTAATGGGCTGGGTCAAGTACAATTTAATTTTGACGTTCTTCTCTGGTTATTGACCATTTGTGTTCTCCTATTATATATTCTGTATGCAATGCATCTCCTGCTCTGTGACTGTATTGTCACCTGCGCTGCTCTAAACCACGATGTATGTTTTGCATGTTCTCTCTCAGCCTCTCTGGGACCTGCTCGCCCGTGTCTTACCTGCTTGAAATATGCTTTGCTTCTCTCCCATTGTTCATTGTTTTGTAATGTACAGTATTTTTGTTATATGTGTCTTTGTTAAATGTTTTATGTTTAATTTCTGTACAGCGTCCTTGAACTTTGGAAAGACACTATACAAAATAAACATATTATTATTATAAATACTATTATTATTAATCATTTTGATATTCTGACACACAAATCATGGCTAGGATTAAAAGTGATAGATTTCTCTTAGATAGGCTATCATCTGCTGGTGGAATCCCTTAACTGCAAATGCAGGAACTGACTTTAGACTTTGTGCCAAGAGTAGACGTGGTTCTCAAATGTACGGAGCCCCTAAAGGGACATGGTGGTGCAAAAATTATGAGAAGGGAGGAAAAAATATTTTTCAAATCCTTTGCGTTCCCTTGCAAAACTTTTGCGTTCTCTTGCAAAGATATTTGTGTTCTCTCGCAAAACGTTTGCGTTCTCTCGCAAAGATATTTGCGTTCCCTCGCAAAACTTTTGCATTCTCTCGCAAACCCTGTTATGTTCTCTAGCGAAACGTGTTATCGCGAGAGACTTTTGCACGGTAATTTGCTCCTCAGCATCACCTGAATGATCATCGCATTCCTGTCTGGTGGTTCCTGCACTGGTGAAAGACGTTGTCCATCTTTCGAGGTGAGTAAATATATATTTAACTCGTATATAGAAGAATAAACCAAACTTCCATGTGATTATACTCAACACGCTGTAACAATTAATTGTTGTAGCTCAACAATGGAGGAGGATCTTCAATAGTTTTTAAGGTCACGACATCATTCACATGAAAAGGGACAAGGTGGGTAATGTGTCATTATAGTTCAATGGGCCTACATTTAGCTGATATGTTAATGATAATGATGTAACCAAATGTGTTGACGTGTATCCCTATGTGTGTAAAGGTTTTAATATTATCGTTAAAAACCATGACCACATTTGTACACGTTTGCATTGTTATTACTAACCAAGGAAACCAAAGCTAGCGTATAGCCATACCACTTCTTAAGTCTCATCTTTGTTTTTAAATCAGAATTGATTTTTCATACATTAAATACTTACTGTTTCACTAATAATGGTGTCATAATTGTGTCCTTGCGAAATTTAATAAGAGGGATCATTAAAATTGCACTTTTTTATTTAGTACTGTCCTGATGAAGCTGTTTTATATGAGATACTTACATTTAATTCACAATAACCTAAATGAGCCTGTTCAAAAATTTGCATCCTCCTGTTTATTATTATGTTTGGCTTCCTGTATGATCAGTGACTGTATTTGTGTGTGTGTGTGTGTGTGTGTGTGTGTGTGTATGTGTGTGTGTGTGTGTCCCTGCTTTGTCCTGAGAAGTAAAAATGCTTACTGTTCCTAAGAAAAATCCTCCAGCTACTTGACTTTGTTTGGATTTCCAGCATCTTGTGCACAGTTTGGCTGTTCCCTACACTGGTTATATGATGTTGATAACCAACTTTTCACTTAGGACAATTTAAGAGACATGTGCATAACTATTACAAACAATACAAACATTCAATGATGCTCAAGAAGGCAGCACAGTATTTTAACAACCAAGGGTACATTTTATATCAGGATATGATCTGTGTAAACCTATTATTTTGTGGGAAATATGAAGGAAAGTACTAAATATAATAATTTATCCCATATATGAATTACACAGATAATATACTGAAAAGATTTATTTCACCATAGTTTTATATAATGTGTTGCCTTCTTGAGCATCAATGAATGTTTGCACCTTTTATAGTAGTTGTGCATGTGTCAAATATAAAAGTGTGAAAGCTGCATCTCAACCTCATATAGGCACTGCTTGAAAGACTCATGCACCACTATAAATTTACATTTATTAATTCAGCAGAAACTTTTATCCAAAGTGACTTACACAATGAGAAACAATGAATAAATTTATCATAAGAGCTATTAACAATATCTGCAGTACAAGTTTGTGTAGCAGCAAATTAGACTAGGCTAGAGCACAATTAAAAATGCAGAAATGAGAATGAAAAAGAGGGGTTTAAATTACGAAGAATTATGTTTGTTCTTGATCATTTAAGTGACTGTTTAAAAGGTGTGTCTAAAAGCTGTTTTGAAAGTTGTGTTAATCACAGCAAATCAGGTGCAGTTTGGAAACCATAAAGGAATAGTGAGAGTAAAGGTTCTTGAAAGTGATTTTTTCCCTTGTTCTAGACTAGGAACAATCAGGCACTGCTCGTTCACTGACCATAGATGTTCAGAGATTTCATACACCTAGAGGAGTGTATTTAGGTAAGAAGTGCCACTGGCAGACCCAAAGGTCAGCTTAAAAGCTTTTAATTTGATGTAAGCAGCTACAGGTAACTAGTGGACAGATACAAGTAGGGGTTTGACATGTGTAACAGAAAAAAAAAAAAAACAGTCATTGATCATCATCAATCCAGCGACATATCAAAATAACAACTATTTTGAACCATTGTATAATTTTCGTTTTTTTTTTTTTTTCTTATTCATTTTTAGTTATTGTTATTATGCTTGTGGAATATATGTAAATATATGTTGTGTGAAATAGCTTTATCAGGGCAGTTCTAAATAAAATTTGGTAATTTTTAGTAATTCTTATGATCCCTCTTATTTTTAAACTCTTGTTGTCTGCAGGATGGGGACCACACAATGCACTTAACTGTAATTACAAGTTAAGATTAACTATTTTTTGAATTATAATATTGAATATCGGCATAATATTTGCCATTTTTCAGCATGGCATGTAGATGAAGAGATTTGACTGTTACTTTTATTGTAAGTGTTACACATTTAAAAGTTCCACGTTAATAAGTCTAGACTGTGTTAATTCATGTATTATGAATTCATGGGTGCATTTATGTTCTTTCAAGAAATAATATATAAAATCTGATCTTCTTTATATTTTCAGATTGACAAATCTGTGATCTCTGTTATGACTGATGAGCAAATAGCAAAGTATATCAGTTCATATGGTGACCGACTGGCTGTCCTCTCCTTCTGTCAACAAACAGCAGCCTGCTCTGATAAAGAAACTCTGTTACAGAATTTGAGAGATAAAATTGAAGCAAGGAAGCTGGGATCAAAGTCAGCTGAAGCTTTGCATGGTAAAGCCTGTGTCTTCCCTAAGCAACAGTATTCGATGGCAAGACACAAAAATGCATCTGCAGAAAAAACCTCCTGAAGAATTGAAATTGGATGGCTTCATTTCTGCCATAATGGATACCAACAAGTGAGGACCAGTAATGGTGGTGGCACAAGACATGTGACAGTTCAAAAAAAGACCACTGTTTTACAAATCATGGAAATGGAAAAGAACCTTTTTTTCCCAAATGGGGAGTCACCAAAAGGTCCAGAAACAGACTTCAATTTTCATGTCTGTGATTTTAAAAGAAAACAAATTCCTTTGGATAGCACTGTTGGAAACCTGTATGAACAAACCAAACTGAAATTGCTGAGATTTTATATTTGCACTAAACAAGAGGTGTGTCTCTCAGACTTAGAATCTTTATCTGATGGAGATAAAGAGGAATGTAATGAACAATCATTACTACAGGATGGAATAGACAGTGATACTGAAAGACCTGCTGCACAATTGTCCAGCCATGGATCTGACAGTGATGCTGAGGATTCAAGGACACAGTTATTAGTTGACAGACATTCATCTAACAGAGACACCAGGAGGAAGGTTAGTAAGATCATGAAGGCTTTGACTTTAGGGTTAAACTTTTAGTTACTTGAATGCATTTTTGGCATAATTTTTAAATACAGAGATAGAAGAGTTGTAAATTATAATTTAATTTAAAATAGCTGAGTTAATCATTGAACATTTTGTTGGATGTTCTTCAGAAATGACTAAGAACTAGCGCACAGAGAACAAGGAGAACGGAGGATGTTCCACAGACTGATTTGACCTCAAAGACCATGGATATGGAGACACCCCGCACTTTACACAACTCTCTTTCTCCATTGAAAGATACCCAAAGAACACACACAGTCCAAAGGCTCATAAGCAGCTCAAGCGATGAGGAGACTGATGACTTGCGGAATAATAGTGTGCTGCATCCAAAGAGTCCACAGCATTCACATGAGCTCTGTGATATTCAACAAGGCTATGAGTTCATTGACTTGATTGATCAGATTCCTCCGCTTCAGAACAACATAGTTGAAACCTTTGTAGATGATGATAAGGAAGACACAGTTGAGTGGAATGAGGGTGATGACCTTGGACAAACAGAAGAAGACAGAGCAATTGTGATAACATGGAATTTGAACAACGAGAACATCATACTGGTAATGTGTTTTTCTTGTTTGGTTATTGTCAAATCATCTGTTTTATGCAATACAGATTGTTTTAAAGCAGCTTCACAGTAGTAAACAGGAAAATCACAGTGTTAATGTTATTTGTATAATGTCAAAATTATTCAGTTATTAATTAAATTTCAACTGTAAAGCAGCTCTACAGCAGACAATAGTGTCAATATTTAGCTTAAGTCAGTTCTGTGCTAATTCAGTTCAGTGAGTGTAGATGTTGCACAGTTCATCAGTTATGAAGCAGCTTCAAATGCAGCTCTACATAAGACAATAATGTCATTATTCAGCTTAATTCAGTTCAAGTTTTGTTCTCATCTGATAGTGTCAGTGCAGTCAAATCGATAATATTACTGGATATTAATTGTCTTTTTGTCTGCTTTTTTGCTACTCCCTTATCACTAGGCAATTGTTATCATCAGTGACACTACTTTTTACTTTCACTTTGACAATGTGTCTCACTTTGATTTTATGCATGTTTATTGATCCTCTAGAATGCAGAGCTGAATGAAGCTGAAACTGAGGCACCATCACCACCCTCAAGTAATAGCAATGCTGTACTGCAGGTAAGCGCTAAAAACATGTTTTGCATGTTGAAGCCCTTTAGAAAACGGCTGTTGTTCCTTATTAGATAATCAGTCCTAATAGACCTGCACTGTCAATTCAATACACAATTGCATATTTTTGTGTAAGATTCAGCTTTTGTTTGTGAAGAGAAGTACATTTTTTATTTAAAAGAATGCACAGAAAGGAATAAAGGTGGGACAAAGATTGTATAGGTCATATATACAATACATAATACATATATTATGCTTGGCACTTGGTGGTAATAACTGTTCTAAATAGTTTTTTCCTTACTTTTTCTAGATGGATAGCGGAATGCCTTCACCACCAGAACATTTGCCATCACATTCAGGAAACCACCTGTCTCCTACAATTTCATCTGAAAATTCTGCAAATCCAAAAGATGTGCACACTGTAATACACAGGGTAAAGGTTGTAGAAGATCTTGTGGCTGTGTTCATGGATAGCAGCATAATTCAATCTACATTGACAATGGAATTTGTAAACGATGATGCTGGAGTGTCCAGAGAAGTTTACACTGCATTCCCCTGTGAGAGATGAAACTGATGTTGCGCCGCTTCACTTGACAGCGCGGGAAGGATCACGGAAGATTCATCGAGAACAGATAGGCTACTAATAGCTGAATGGATGAACGTGCTTTAGGTACAAGATCATCACAAGTTTAATACTGACTGCAGTCTCACAATCTCAGTTAATTTATCTCTGAAATCCTCTTCCCTAGCAGTGCAGAATGATAATAGCAAAATAATTTTTTGTCACAAAATAACAGAATACTTCAAATAAATGTATACAGATGCAACAGCATGACACAGTACGAAAATAATGGGACTTTACAGCTCTCAAAAAAATAAACTCAACGAAACAAACCGCACAAAGTGCCTTCAATGTTGTATCATGCGATAAAACCCTCTTAAATAGACAGTAACCATTTTGCCTTTGTCCCGAACATTTACATTCCAAGTAAAAGAAAAGTACAACTGTGTTATTTTTAGTCTTTTATTTCACTCTTATCATTGTAAAATGGCACATTTTTGAATGGCATGTAAAAATGTAAAATCAATCACTCAAACTTAATTGTTTAACTGGATCTGTTGCTGTTTTAATTATCTAAAATACAAAGCACTGACCATTTAAAGTGTGAGCATGTACATCTTGAAAGAGTTATAAACATTTACAGTTCTATAGTGTTATTATGTGCCTAGATAGTCTTTAAAATAAACTTAGTTTACCCAAAAATGAAATTTCTCTCATCATTTACTCACCCTCATGCCATCCCAGATGTGTATGACTTTCTGTCTTCTGCTGAACACAAATGAAGCTTTTTAGAAGAATTTCTCAGTTCTGTTGGTCCTTTCAATGCAAGTGAATGGTGATCAAAAATCACATAAATGCAGCATAAAAGTAATCCATACAACTCCAGTGGTTTAATCTATGTCTTCAGAAGCGGTATGATAGGTGTGGGAGAGAAACAGATCAATATTTACATTATTTTTTTTTTTTTTACTATAAATTCTCCTCCCTGCCCTGTAGGTAGATATGCTTATGTAAATCACCAAAAACAGAAGAAGAACTCTTAAGAGAGAAGAGTGCTTATGAAAGTGAAAGTGGAGATTTATAGTAAAAAATGACTTAATTATTGATTTGTTTCTCACTGCTTCTCATTTACTTGCATTGAATGGACCAACAGTTCTTCTAAACATCTTCATTCATGTTCTGCAAAAGAAAGTCATACACAACTGGGATGGCATGAGAGTGAGGAAATGATCAAATATCCCTTTAACATTCACTTATTTTTACAACACATACAATGATGTCTTATGACAAAGTGAAAATCTTAGTGAATGCCGTATGTGGTATAATGACATGGAGAGCTTAAATAATTTTCAAGTAATTACATATATTGCACATTTTTGCTGTGATCTTGTTTTATTGTTATCATCTTCACCTCCAACCCCCCTTTTGGGTGCGGGCTGACTTGGAAATGACATCCTGGGCTGAATATGAATCCCACTCCAGCCCTGCTGCATTCTGGGATCAGTTCCTTGAACAGTGCGAAGGGGAAGATTTGCGGGTCCCTAGACTAAGACCAGACTTTTCTGAAGCTGAATGGGAAGCAGTAGGAAGGATCTGGGTAAAAGGATTACTTGATCTTGGTGTGCTGCCAGTGAGGCTTTCCAGTACATTCATTTTAGCGTGCATGCATGGAACTGACTCAGTCAGTGCTGATGTCCTGATGTCATCCTTCCATATCTATCTCTCTTCAACTGAACGATCTGTAGTTGCAAAGGCTCTTCAAGGCACACTGGAGGAATGTGATGAAGAAGACTTGCTTGACCTCTTTACCAGAATGGGCTCTCATTGTATCCCTCCAAAAAATACCATAGAAGCTGCCATACAAACAATGGCTCATAAAGCCATTCTTCAAGAGCCCAAGTATATAATAGATTGCTTCTCCAAATCCATGCAATTTGCACTGATGAAAATACCAGACAAAGAAAACCTAGTGTCTCTGTATGGTCACTGGCAAAAAAGTGGCACAGCTACTTCAAACATCACAGGTGATTCGCTCTCAGAAAGAACAGATGGTTTTCAATCATCTGCAATGTTATGTCAGAAATGCTGACCAAAGCAAAGCAGAAAACCTTCTACGCTCCTGCACTGGTTCTTCTGTTATATGTGTTGATCAAATCAAGGTAAGAATCTGGCCTCAGCAGAAGGTCAGTTGCTCATACTTGTGGAGCTACTCTTGATTTACCATATACTTACAGTTCTTACCCAGACCTCCACACAGAGTTAGATAACATTCTGTCCAGTGATTACATCGAAATGGACATCCTGTAAATTTGTTTACATTTGATTGTTGTACCATTCAATTTAGTTTGTTCCAGTAGGTTTGGAGTTTTCTAATAAGTGGTTCTCTTATATGGTACCATATGGTTTGTTCTCCTCAAAGCATAGCACCAGAACTGTACTCAGAGTACTGTTGAATTTGAGTTATATTGTTGCATGCATTTTGTTTACACAGAAAAGAAGAAATTTAAGTATGATGTTTTGAAATATACTTTGTACTGGTATGTTTAATTTAGGCTGCTGATGCAAAGTATTGAAACAGATGGCTATTCTGTTTTTAATCTTATGCAATATCACTTTTGTTATTAGTAAGGAAAGTACTCTTTAACCTGTTTGTTAAAGGGATAGTTCACCCAAAAATGAAAATTCTGTCATTTAGTCACCCTCAAGTTGTTTTAAACCAGTACGAGTTTCTTTCTTTTGTGGAACATAAAAGAAGATATTTTGAAGAATGTTGGTAACCAAACAGTTGTTGGTCCCCATTGACTTCCATAGTATGGAAAAAAAATACAACATTCTTCAAAATAGAGTTCAAGAAGGTGTTTGATCGCTCTGTGTCAGGATGGGAGGCAGCAGGATTCCTCGTGGCTCTGCAGCAGGGGGAGTGCTCAGTGTCTGATTATGCCATTGAATTCCGGACTCTTTCTGCTTCCTGTGATTGGAAAAAGGGGGCGCTGTGAGAACAGTTCCTGCATGGACTTGCTGACAAAATCAAAGAGCCTTGGATCTTCCAGCAAGTTTCGATGACCTTGTTGCCATTGCCATTAGGGTGGACAACCGGCTTGCCCTTCGCCAGCACCTCTGCCAGCTTCATCCTCCTAGGGAGGTTTCTCCTGGGCCTGTTCCTGCCTCACCAAGGCTTGATTCTCCTGAATCCATGTCGGACTGTGAGTCCATGCAGATAGGCCGAGCCCGACTGTCCCGGGTGGAGCACCAATGACGTCTTGTGCAAGGGCTCTGCTTGTACTGTGGAAAACAGGGACATTTTTCTGCACCGAGTCTAGTAAATGCCAGTGCTTATCAGTAGAGAGGGGCATACTGGTGAGCATTACCCCCTTGAAGAATGCCCCTGCACACTGCACTCTCCTCCCGGCTGTCATGCAGTGGGGTGAAGCAACCCACAGTGTCTCTGCCCTGGTTGATTCTGGAGTTGAGGGAAACTTTCTGGATCAAGATCTGGCTGCCAAGTGGGGCATTCCGGTTCTTCCCTTGGAGCCACCACTATCTGCCAGCGCTCTGAGTGGGGCCCCTTTGGCCAAGATTTCCCAAGACTATGGTTGCGGTGAGTCTCAGAGTGTCAGGCAACCATGTGGAGGAGATTGTGTTTTACCTGCTAAGGTCCCCTTTTGCTCCTGTAGTGTTGGGTCACCCTTGGCTGGTAAAACACAATCCACACATTGGCTGGGTGGGCAATACTGTTCTGTCTTGGAGCTCTTTTTGCCATGCACATTGTCTAGGGTCGCTGCATCCCTGCATCGATTATCGGGGCTGAATGACATCACTGTTAAGAACAGGTACCCTTTACCTCTGATGTCTTCAGCCTTTGAGTTGTTGCAGGGTGCGACCGTCATTATGAAGTTGGACCTCTGACAATGCCTACCACTTGGTGCAAGGGAATGAGTGTAAGACGGTGTTAAACACCCGCACAGGGCATTTTGAGTATTTGGTAATGCCTTTTGGATTGTCCAATGCCTCAGCCATCTTCCAGGCACTTGTCAATGACATGCTTCGAGACATGGTAAATTGTTTCATGTTTGTGTACCTGGATGATATACTGATCTTCTCCCAGTCTCTCCAGGAACACAACTAGCACGTCAGGCGAGTGTTGCAGTGGTTGCTGGAGAACTGGCTCTTTGTCAAAGTGGAGAAGTGTGCCTTTCATGCCAGGTTAGTTCCGTTCCTGGGGTTCATTGTCTAAGCCGGGGGTGTGTGGGTAGATCCAGCTAAGGTGAGAACCGTCTCCAAGTGGCCAACCCCTAGTCGTCTTGCTGCACCTTTGACTGAACTTACCTACACGAAATGTAATTTTATCTGGACTGTCCAGGCTCAGTCTGCATTTGACGCTCTTAAGGGCCATTTCACTTTTGCTCCCATCCTTGAGTTCCCGGATCCCGCACTTCAATTCATGGTGGAGGTGGATGTGTCAGAGGTGGGCATCAGAGTGGTTCTCTCTCAGTGCTCCCCCAAGGATTGGAGGATGCACCCCTGTGCTTTTTACTCCCATCATCTTAGTCCTGCGGAGCGGAACTATGACATCAGCAACTGTGAGCTGCTGGCGGTGAGGTTAACCTTAGAGGAGTGGCACCACTGGTTGGAAGGCTTGGGGGTGCCCTTCGTGGTCTGGACCCATCATACAAATTTAGAGTATATTAGTTCGGCCAAATGGCTGTATTCCCGGCAAGCCCAGTGGGCCCTCTTCTTTGGGCGGTTTAATTTCACTATCTCCTACTGCCTGGGGTCAAACAACGTCAAGATCGAACGTCGAATGTCTCCTGCCTGTTTGATGGGCTCAGTTGTCAGGCCCAGTTGTCCCGACCTCCCTGAAAATATTATTCCCACCGGCAAGGTGGTTGGTGCGGTTTCTTGGGAGGTCAAATCACAGGTTCGTGGGGGCACTACAGGCTGTGACAGTGCCCGAGGGATGTCTGGAGGGACGACTTTTTGTTCCTAGATCGGTCTGGTCCGTGGTAATCCAGTGGGGACATTCCTTCAATGTTGCTTGTCACCTGGGAGTGAGATGCACTCTCGCCCTTGTTAGGCAACGGTTCTGGTGGCCAACTATGTTGCGGGACATCCACCGGTTCGTGTTCGCCTGCTCGGTCTGTGCTTGGAGCAAGACTTCCAGTCAGCCCCCTGCTGGGTTGCTCCATCCTCTGCCGGTGCCTTTGAGACCCTGGACACACATTGCCCTGGACTTTGTTTTGGGGCTTCCCTCCTCACTGGGTAATACCATTGTGTTAATGGTGGTGGACCGGTTCTCGAAGGCAGCGCATTTCATTCCCATGCTCAAGCTCCCTACTGCTCGGGAGACTGCGGCCGCTGTCGTTGACCACGTCTTCCATATTCATGACCTCCCGGTGGATGTGGTCTCCAACAGGGGCCCCCAGTTTGTCTCTTACTTTTGGAGGGAGTTTTGTGGATTATTGGGGGCAACTGTTAGCCTATCATCTGGGTTCCAACCCCAGACGAATGGTCAGACCGAGAGGGCAAATCAGGACCTGGAAATGCTGCTCCACTGACTAGCCTTGCAGAATCCTTCAACGTGGGCCCAGCAGCTTACCTGGGTAGAGTATGCCTATAACTTGTTGCCGGTGTCGTCTACAGGATTATCCCCTTTCCAGTGCTGTCTAGGTTACAGCCTCCCCTGTTTCTGACACAAGAGCCGGATGTCACAGTGCCCTATGCCCATGCCTTCATCCAGCATTGCCGATGCACCTGGAGGAGGGCAAGGGCGGCTCTTGTTAAGACAAGCAAACACATCAAGGCCTGGGCAGACAAGCGGCGTTCCAATCCACCTAGGTACATTACCAGTCAAAAGTTTGGTTATCTTCTAAATACATACCTCTGAAAGTAGAGTCTAAGAAGCTCGCACCTAAATTTATTGGACCTTTTTCGATAACCAAGGTCCTGAGTCCATTTGTTGTCCGTCTGGGCCTTCCTCTGTCATTTAAGTGCATTCACCCTGTCTTCCATGTCTCATGCATTAAACCCGTGTTGCACTCCTCACTGTGTCGTCCAGCCACCACCCCTCCTCCTCCTCAGCTCATTGAAGGAGCACCTGTCTGCACCGTTAAAAGGCTCCTGGAAGCGAGGCGGAGGGGTCGTGGCTATCAGTATTTGGTAGACTGGGAATGGTACGGTCCGGAGGAGAGATGTTGGGTCCCGGCCTGAGATATTCTGGACTGCACTCTTATTGATGAGTTCCATCTGCATCAGAGGTCAGTCCACCTGGGAGCTGAAACATTCTTATAAAAATCTTCATTTGTGTTCAGCAAAAGAAAGAATGTCATACACATCTGGGATGGTATGAGGTTGAGTAAATGATGAGACAGTTTTAATTTTTGGGTGAACTATCCCTTTAAAGAGCTATTTATACCTGATTTGACCCTAAAAATTTGTTTGGTGGGTGTTGTCCAGTGTGGTTTAAAAGTTACAAAACTCTAATTCTGATTTTATGGGGTCTTTGAAGTGACCTATGGGTAGAGAGTGATCCCATGTGATAAGTCATTCTAAAGCTCTATTTCTCTCCTTGTTCTTAATGAGGTGTTGTTTTAGTTCACAAAAAAGTTAATGAACAAAAGGCAAGGCAGAATAACTGCTGTGCTAAGTGGAAATATGTCCCTCTTAGAGAGATAGAGAACAGAGAATGAGAGAGTTGCAGCGAGTAATATCATTATTGGCAGTGCTGCTGACCCACACTAATAGCAGTGTTGTCTCCTGAAACACGTTACTGTGCCTTGCCAGAATTTCTCAGCAATGTTTCTTACAGTCTCATCTGTTGTAATGCGATTATGTCAGCATGAGAAACTTAGTGTGTGTCTGACTCATGGCCAAAAGTTTGTGTGTGTGTGTGTGTGTGTGTGTGTGTAAAAGACATCCATTGAATTCTGCAGTATTTGATCATCTAAGGGTGTCTATAAACAGCATTCATTGCATCTAAATTTGGTGGGGTCACATTTTATTTTACAGTGTTCATGTTAATGTGTATTTAATGTGTATACAATGTAATACAATTGTAAATACTTACTGTAACATAGAAAATGTGTAACATGGACAGTGTTCAAGAAAGTGTTACCCTTGGTGGATTTGTGCAATTCACTGTCAGTTTTTCACACCCACAAAAATGCATTGACAGATGTAATATTACAGTTATGTATGTAGTGTTATTAGATTTGTTAGTGGGAGAAAGTGAGGTGAACTGCAGACCAAGAAAGAGAGAGTAGCTAAATAAATAATAATTAGCCGCCTCACTTTAATTTGTGTTATAGCTCTTGAGATGGCTAAAAGCACTCACAACTCGTCTTGTCTATCGAAAAAACATTTATAACTTTTTGTCAGGAGGGTCCCTAGATGATACAGGCAAAATTGTGTGTGAATCGGACATACGGCCTAGGAGGAGTTTGAAAAAGTAGGTTTTCAATTTAATTCAAAATGGCAGACAGGAAGTATAGAGGGCCATGCAAATGTGGTATCACCGTGCTCGGCATGACCCAAGGAAGCTAACAAAACAAGTTCCATAAAAATAGGCCAAAGCAATATAAAGTTATAAGTGTTTTATCATATCTTTTGACCACTAGGTGGTGCTGTTCCCAAACTACCTTCAGGACATAGCCCAGATGACACACACCTAATTTCATAATGATACGCCAATGTGTTTGTAATATACAGCAATTTATTACAAAATTCAAAATGACCGACACCCAATATGGCCGAAATAGGAATATATGGTATCATCTGACTCGTTATGTCCCAAGAAATCCAAAGATCCAAAGCCTCACAATTTTAGGCCAAACTATTCAAAAGTTATAAGCAAAAATAGCCATTTTTTAATCTCCTGACCACTAGGTGGTGCTGTGCCAAAACGCTGCAGGTACCCTCAAGTCATGATGGCTATACTATATACCAAGTTTCGTTTCAATACGCCAAAGAGATGTGAAGATACAGTCTCACATCCATTTTGGCGTGCTCACCTTGGAATTCGTTAAAGCTGTATTCGAAAATGGTTTGGTCTATCAAAACGCTTTATACAACATTTTGTTCCCAGTGTCTCTAAATGATACACGACAAATTTCATGCAAATCAGACATACGGTCTAGTTTAAAAAAGTAGGTTTTTTTTGGAAAATTCCAAATTTTAGGAAAACGAAAGGACGGAGCAAAATTTTTATGGTATTCCAAAAGGAATCAGAGGAAAAAATAATTTTGATTCTAGGCCATACGGTTCGAAAGTTATAAACATAAACATAAGTGAAATTTTGAACAGTTGGTGTAGCAAAACTAATGCATTGGAGTTAGAGACCCCAAATTTGGGTCAGTTATAGTTGAGAATGTTCTCAATCAGTCTTCCAAATATTATAATATAAGACTTCTCAGTGGAAGGAGGAGGCGAGAAGCAGATTTCCTGGTTCAGGTAAGCGTTTTTATTTTCCTCTCTGCAGTACATACACACTCTCAAGGCTTTTACATTGTTCGATAACTCAGTCTAAAAAAAATCCACAAACTAGTTCACAAAATAAATTCTCAACTTTGTAATAATAATTCTTGGCTTCACAATCCATGCCCAGCCTCTCTCTCTCGTCTACCTGCAGTGTGGCTCTATTTATGCCGCTCTCCCCGTGCTCACTGAAATTAGAGACAGGTGTTAGACATCATTTAACTCAGGTGTAAGCGCCCTTACCGCTTTCTCTCTCTCCAGAGAGATGCTTGACCACACTCCTGCTGCCACATATCCCCACCGCCCGACTCAGGCCGGGGCGGCATCCGGCCTGATTACCACTCCCCCCATTCCTGGAAAGGAAGTCAGCGACAGCCATCTGCGCCCCCGGTCTGTGGACCACCTTGAACTTAAACGACTGAAGAGCCAGGTACCAACGGGTGATCCGGGCACTGGTATCTTTCATGCGGTGGAGCCACTTGAGTGGGGCATGATCGGAACAGAAGGTGAAGGCCCACCCCAACAGGTAGTATCGGAGAGTGAGGACCACCCACTTGATGGCGAGACACTCCTTTTCCACTGTGCTGTACTTAGTTTCCCTCAATGAGAGCTTACGGCTAATGTAAAGCACTGGGCGCTCCTCCCCCTCCACCACCTGCGAGAGTACGGCTCCCAGCCCTCTGTCTGAAGCATCTGTCTGTAAAACAAAAGGGAGAGAGAAGTCAGGTGAATGTAAAAGCGGCCCCCCGCAAAGTGCGGCTTTAACTTGCGTGAATGCCCGCTGACACTGCTCCATCCACTGGACCGGGTCTGGAGCTCCCTTTTTAGTGAGATCAGTCAGCGGGCTGGTGACGTCCGAGTAATTAGGTACGAACCTTCTATAATAGCCAGCCAGCCCCAGGAACTGTCTCACCCCCTTTTTGGTCTTGGGTCACCATCGGATACTTGTGAATATCCCCATGCACACATTTCACCCTCACCGTTTTAGTGGTGTCCAACACCTCGGGTTGAACCAAGCGTTGGTGGATAGTGGTTTGATTACACCCAGAGTCCACCAATGCTTGGTGAGTACCCCCCTTGACACTTACCGGTATCCGGTACGCTCCGGCCCGGTCGGGGGCAGCCTATGGGAGGTCAGAGACCCGCACCACTGTTCCCAGCTCCATCAGAGGGCACTGATCCCGGAAGTGGTCCGGGTCACTGCACCTCCAGCAGGCTGGCCCAGGCGTTACGCCTGCACTTGCGTCGGCGGGCGCCCCCCCCTGAGGGGGAGAGCGGCGAGGCTTTGGGATAGGGAAGGTGTCGGCTCCCACACCCGGGGAACTGGTTTCAGTGGCTGAAGTCCTCCTCGTCTGCGTGGGGCAGGAACGGGACCTGGAGAGAGAGCAGAACGAGAGGAGAGAGGGGAGGGAAATGAGACAGGGGGAAGAGAGAGAGAGTGGGAGGGCTCTTCCACCCTCGGGATCGCCGCCATGTGGTCCTCCACAAGCCGGATGGCTTCCTCCAGCGACGCCGGGCGGTGGCACTGGACCCACTCCGCCGTCCCTTTTGGCAGTTGATGTATTAATTGCTCCAGTACCACCTGGTCGATGATTCCATCGACGCCGCGGTCCCCCGCTAGCAACCATTTTTGGCAGGCGTCGCGGAGCCGTTGGGCGAAGGCAAACGGGTGGTCGGAGCTCTCCAGCTTCAGGTTCCGGAACAGTTGACGACTTTCTTCTGGACTTCGACCAACTCGTTGCAGGATGGCTTTCCTTAAGTCTCCGTAAGCCAGGAGGCTCGTCGCTGGTAGTTGTTGAGCCGCGAGTTGGGCTTCCCCGGACAGTAGCGGTATGAGTCGGGCCGCCCACTGGCCGATCGGCCAGCCCCAGATCTCGGTGGTGAACTCGAAGAGATCCAGGAACACCTCTGGGTCGTCCGCCGCCCCCATCTTTTGTAATGCAGGCAGGGGTAATGGCGTGTGGGTGTCCGGGGTCGCGGCTGGGGATGCCTCCTGGCTGAGAAGGCTCCGGATTGCCTGTCGGTCCTCTGCTTGAGCGCGCATGAGCTCCACAAACCGGCGGTCTTGATCTTGCTGGAGCTCAAGCAGGGATTGCTGGTGGCTCCGATGTAAGCCAATGAGGGCTTGGAGGATCTCAGCCAACTGGGAGGACTCTACAGGGCGACTTCCGTCCATCTTCAAACCTTTTCCCGGGTTTTGGCACCAGTGTAAGACTCTCAGTGGAAGGAGGAGGCGAGAAGCAGATTTCCTGGTTCAGGTAAGCGTTTTTATTTTCCTCTCTGCAGTACATACACACTCTCAAGGCTTTTACGTTGTTCGATAACTCAGTCTAAAAAAAATCCACAAACTAGTTCACAAAATAAATTCTCAACTTTGTAATAATAATTCTTGGCTTCACAATCCGTGCCCAGGCTCTCTCTCTCGTCTACCTGCGGTGTGGCTCTATTTATGCCGCTCTCCCCGTGCTCACTGAAATTAGAGACAGGTGTTAGACATCATTTAACTCAGGTGTAAGCGCCCTTACCGCTTTCTCTCTCTCCGGAGAGATGCTTGACCATGCCCCCGCTGCCACACATAACTTTTCTATGTATGGTTCTATGGGCTGCCATAGACTCTCAGCCAGAAGAAGAAGAAGAAGTAGAAGAAGAAGAAAACTAACGGATACAATAGGTGCCTATGCTCCTTCGGTGCTCGGCCCCTAATTACACTTCCTAGCACTTGACGCATGCGCAGAGCACTAGATGGCACTAGGAAGTTTAATTGAGCTTGAAATCATGATCGTCAAGGAGACTACTGCTGTCAAGATGTACAGTGAAAAAGGAGTTACATTTTGGTCTGTTCCCATGCAAAATCGATTGGATTGCTTTAGAAGACATGGATTAAACCACCAAAGTCCTATAAATTATCTTTATGCTGCCTTTATGTCCTTTTTGGAGCTTAAAAGTTTGGACCCCATTGACTTGCATTGTATTGATATATTCACACCAAGGCCCTATTTTAAGCGTGCAAGTGCAAAGCACAGCGCAATGCCTTAACTCATAAGCGCAAAGTCAATGGGCATTTACATACAATACACCCACAGTTTGCACACCTACACCCACACTCACACCTACGGTCATTTGCGCTTTGTACTGGTACGAAAATTGCGCTTAGAATTAGCGCTCCCACGAAAACTGGATAAGATGTTGCGCACGGTTGTAGTGTGTTGCGCACTCTTGAAAATAGAGCCCCATATCTCCATATTCGCTTGTGAAGAAAGTCATATGAGTTTGAGAAAGCATAAGGGTGAGTAAATGATGAAAGAATGATCATTTTTGAAAGAACTATTCCATTAAGTTAGTTACTTATAAGTACATTTCTTGGGTTGCACATTTCTAAAATAATATTATTTATGCAGAATACATTTAAAACATGAATTATGTTAATATGTATGTCTGTTTGCATTTCTGTGACAGATGAAGGATGTGCAGCCTCTAACGAGTCATTGTAAGGGAGAAACATGTTGTGTTGAGTGTTTCTGTGTGTGATTTATGTGCAACAATATACATGGAGAAAAAAAATACATTATTTACATAAGTCATGAGTCCCTCTGTAGAACAAAAGTGTTAGAAAGTAACTTAAAAGCAAAGGAATTAGTAATGTGATTACTTTTCTGATGGATTAATCAGTAAATTAATCTGATTATTATTATAGGAAAGTAATCAGTAATTGTAGTTTTTTGAGTAACTTACTGGCTGTGAATATGCTGATATTATAAGTTTCAGTGTCTATCAAAACATACAAAAATGTACATTGTAACATTGTGTACAAATTTCTACAAATATTAATGAGAATACTCACATAGCAATAGGCTAAAACTACTCAGAACACCTTAGCAACCCATATGGGAATACCCTGGCAACCACCCACAACACATTTTTTGGCATTGTGATGGTGAATTTTCATGGTTGAGCACCGCTCACATTTTGATGTGCAATAAATTTGCTGGTACATTGCCTGCCACCCCTTAATGTAAATAGCTGCCAGCCAAAGTTAGACTGACCATAAATGGATTGGTTAAGCCTGTCTAAATATTGACCATTAGAATGCCTTAATTAAACATTTCATGGATGAGACACCTAAAAAACACAATCTTTGCTAGACTGAGAATGACTGAGGTATTACTGAATATTAAGCAAAGATAAATGTGCTTTAGATTCTAGGCAATCTGCCTGTATTTTGCAGTGTACTTGTGTGTTCATCAGCTGTTTGTTGATTACTCACAAAATGAGTCCTGCTCTTGACCACACATCATCAGAGCTTCACAGAGGGAGGTAAAGCACAGGAGAGAATAGGATGGATTGAAACATAGAAAGGATTAAACAATTTAGATTTTAGTGGAATTTCATTTTTTTTTTATTTTTTTTTTTTATTATCCTGTCCCTCTATTCTGATTATCCTTTCTTCCAATCTCCCCTCTCTCCCTGAGATAAATAATTCATGTCTCCTGAGGCACAGAACAGCGTGGAAAGATAAGTGATTCTGATGATTGCTGATACTTGACATGTAACACCACACATAACAGAAAACTGCACAAAGACAGCATCTCTTCCACAGCCCCCCAACACACACTTTGTCAGCAGTTAGGCTGGGTTTATGCTCAGAGAGAATGACTGAACTACTCCTTTCTCAGCTCAAAGTCCCTGGCACAATCTATCCACAGGCCCACCTCACTTGATTCCCTTTGAAAGTGAAGATAAAAGCACAGGCCACCACAGAAACATGAAAATATAGCCTTCGGGTAACTGGTAACCAAAAGCTACTCTGGAAATATGCAGCTATTAGGCCTATAGTTTTTTGGGGGTCTTTCAGAACAGCACATACTAACAGTTATTGACACCACTGAAAGGATTTCTAATATAAGTATAGACTTAAAGGGATAGTTTGCCAAAAAATGAATATTTTATGACAGAATTCTTATGTTGTTCCAAACCCATATGACTATATTTGTCGAATACAAAATAAGTGAATAGTGACCATAAGGTGACCATAGGGTACCAATACCAGAAAAATTCCACAATTCTGTATATCAGTATCGATACCCTCCCGTTTTTCATTTTATTTTTTATTAATTCCATTTTTTAAAGTTAAATTCAACTTTAGCATTTAAATGTTGTCTAATCAAATTAATGCATAAAACTTTAATAAACTTAAAATAGAAAAGCTGCTTCAATAAAGTGCTGCACAACAGAGCATCACAGTATAAATTAATACATTGATAAAAACAGCACTCTTGCTCGTGAGACATTGCTTAAAATTTATTATTATAATTATTATTATTGTGAATATACTGTTCATTTTAGTGAATATTAAATTTTACTATAAAGTATTAACATATTTCTGTCATGTGTTGTATCGAGCACAGTCTGCAGGCACTACGTGCTTTACAGTGAATTAGTGCTCTGTTCTGTCATCTTCTACAACACGTACGGTGCTCTGTGATTTTTGAATTTGAGCAGCTTCGCACATTCACTGTAAATTGTGCAGCACATGCAGACAATATATTTATTTAATTAAATCGCATCCTTTTGCAGTTTAATAGTCATACTTGGACCTTTAACGATTTTAATGAGATTAACTGGGCATTAATTTCCCCCCAGATATGACATATTCGTGTGTGAACATTTGAAAGCAGTCTTGTGTCAGTCAGACAGCATTCGGGTATCGAATTGAGTCGGTGCTCAGTACTACCGGTACTGCATAAACACTGGTATCTTGACATCGTTTTTATTTTAGTATCGACTTGGTACTGAAGTACCGGTAGTTTTGACATCCCTAGGTGACCACATGGCTGCCCCTGGTTCCCGTCCTCTTTCTTTAAATGAAAAAGAGCAGCTTGGACATTCTGATAAATATCACCTTTTGTGTTCTTAGCAAGAAAAAAATTCATTTGATATGTGTTTGAGTAAATTATGACAGAATTACACCATTAAATGGTCAGGGAGTTGCTATTTCTGCTAATAAAGAGAGTCCACTAAAAATGCTATTAGCCAAAACAGCTATTAAAACACAGAGAGAGAGAGAGAGAAACAATGCAAATGACACAGTTGCTTGTTCTGACTCACCAGCTTAGATAAAATTCAGCAAAGTAATGTCATTAAAGCAATGGAAGAAAGAAAAATACATGGATTCTCTGTAAATTTTTACAACATTAAATAGCAATATCCCTCTATTTAAGGGAGTTAAGACATTGGTGTGAAAGGCCCTGCTGGATCAGATTTGTGTCCGATAACATCTTTCTGTGGAGTAAGATCACACTCTGTGGAAGTGCTGTGCCATTTTGTCGCTCTAGCAGTTAGAAAAATAGATATGTTGAGCTTTGGGGACTGAATATGTGTTGAGTAAGTTGGTTCAGCTGCTGATTCGGTAATGAGCTTGGTTTTATGGTCTTTGCACTGCTGAGGTCACTGTTTGTGTATGTGTGGGTGTAACTCTAGACAACAGCATTAGGAAATATGTTGGAAACAAGCTGGATTGGACTCAGCCTCCTTAAGAGGATTGTAATGTGACAAGTCATTAACTGGAGCTACTCTAGAACTGCAGTGTGGGCTGACTGAGGGAAGATGATTTACACTTACAATAGTTATGATGAGCTGGTACAGAACATTGTCTTCAAGACTCTGTATTCTGTCTTAAATTTATTGTGTCACTGGACATTTGAGAGATTAATTGAGCAGGTGAAAGGTCAGCCATTACTATGTTGGTATAAAGAGAACAATTTTAAATATATATATATATGAGATTATTATACTGTGGCAATGGGATAATTATATATTCAATAATGAAAAAATACTATTTAATTACCAGTATATGTAAACTGAATTGAGAAAATGTACCACCTATAAATATTTATTTCCGACCCTTTTGTATTAATAATCTTAATATTCCCATTGTCATGTATGCAGATATTATTTCATTGCCAAGTATTTATGTCTGGTAAATTTTCTCAATTTTCCTTCCATTTGCAGGTGTGGCAAAAAGTTACATTTGGGCCCTGGCAACAGAAATCATATTCATATAATTTTTTTTACCTGCACATGCTTTCCACAGTTTTTAAAAATTGTCATGCACAGTGTGCATGCGTGCATGCTTACCTTTTTTACACTAAGATACTTGTGTGTGTGTCCAAATGTAATGAGCAGGAGTGGAGCTAAGGGCTGAGCTCATTTGTCTGCATGCTGTCAGGTGTTAGGTGCTCTCTCTGCTGTCACTAGGGATTATTTCAGGCTGTCTGCTCTCTCTGTGCCCGAATAAACAGCATGTGCACTCACGTACGCCAGTGCCATATATTTCACTATATGCAGGCTGTGTATTTGTGTGTGTGTACGACTGACTATATGTGTGGCAGTGAGGTCAACTAATCTGATCCTTTTTCCCTCCATTTATCCTCTTGCTTATAAAAAAGATTTTATCACAGATTTTCCATATTAATTACTCTTTTAATCATCTGAATGACTGACCTTGACCTCTTTAGATGCTGCTGGTGTGTGGGATAGGTACTACTGCATATACTGTACATCATGACAATAACCTTTCACGGCAGGATGGTGTGGAGTTCAGTGATCTTTTGGATAATAGGTATCCTGGATTAGCAAAAATAATGATGATTGTTTCCTGAACACTCCCCTCAACTGACATTGGTCGGTCAAACAGATCTCAACTTATTCCACTGATTCTGGGCTGGGGTGCCTATCCCATACAATGACATAACTCACTGCTTAACTACCATAGAACAATGCGTTGTTGGAAAAATTAACTAGCTAGTCACGACTGTTTCCAGAAATCATAGAAACTATGTCGCACATTCGTTGTTCAAATGAGATGGTCGGTGTGCTCAAACAAACAGCAAAGTTCCCTTACAAAAAATCTAAACTAGCTGCAAACTTACCGCACGTTATTTACACATGCAAATGAGCTTTTGATTTGCCGCAAATATTTGCCAGAAGTTTGTAGAAAAGCTCATTTGCATGTGAAAATTATCAGTGGCAAATTTGCCATGAACTCTCGGTTTTCATAAGGGTTTTGATTGTGCCACACTTTTCAGGGAAATCATCCTACAAATGGCTTGCTCATACATTGTCTCTGCATACTGAGCTCGGAGAGGTGAAAGTGTTTTTGACATTGACAAAAGAATGCACTTCACCTTTTAATTCTTTGTTTACATGATACACATCACATCTCACACTTTCTCTCAGTCTTGCTTTGTCTTTCTCAAACATACACACAAAAGCATGCATTTTTATATGTAGCTACTCCTTAACTCTTTTACTTTTCCACAATTATCTGTACCTCTGCCCAAACTTGCCCTCTTCTGCCCTTGTGTTTCTGATTTGTGTGAGGTCAATGGTATGTGTTTGTTGTCAGTAAGGATGCAGTGAGTGAGTTGAAAAACTACTGATCCATGCTGACCATACACTCAACCAAACAGCTGTCACTCTGACAGCACAAGACAAATGAAGCATATGACTCACAGTGCTGACTGATCTATTCCCAACAATGCCAATGTAACACGACTTCACAGCAGAAGGGAAGGAGGACACAGGGAAGCGGGTTCCAGGATCAGGTAAGACTTTTTTAATTGACCACTTCAATGCTTTACAACTTCACAGACTCATCAGCTTCACAGGCACGTAGTCACTTAAACACATTAGCTTCACAAACACAATAGGTTAAACACAACAGCTTCTTGAGCACCATGGGCTTCCTTGTGCCAGACTCTCTCCCTCTCTGCTGGTGGCATGGCTGCTTATATGCCGCTCTCCCCATGCTCATTGGAATTAGAGACAGGTGTTAGACATAATTTAGCTCAGGTGTCAGTGCCCTTACTGCTTTCTCCCCGGATGGACGCTTGACCATGCCCCCGCTGCCACATATCCCCACCGCCCGACTCAGGCCGGGGAGTCATCCGGCCTGTCTACCACTCCCCCCATTTCTGGAAAGGAAGTCAGCGACAGCCATCTGCACCCCTGTCTGTGGACCATCTTGAATTTAAAGAGCTGGAGAGCCAGATACCCCTGGGTGAGCCACGCGTTGGTATCCTTCATGCGGTGGAGTCATTGGAGTGGGGCGTGATCTGAGCAGAGGGTGAAGGCCCACCCCAGCAGGTACTAACGGAGAGTGAGGACCGCCCACTTGATAGCCAGACACTCCTTTTCCACGGTGCTGTGCTTTGTTTCCCTCAAGGAGAGCTTGCGGCTGATGTACAGCACTGGGTGCTCCTCCCCCTCCACCACCTGCGAGAGTACGGCCCTCAGCCCCCTGTCTGAAGCGTTGGTCTGCAAAACAAAAGGGAGAGAGAATTAGGTGCATGTAAAAGCACAAAGTGTGGCTTTAGCCTGCGTAAATGCCTGTTGGCACTGCTTCGTCCACTGGACCGGGTCTGGAGCTCCCTTTTTAGTGAGATCAGTCAGCGGGCTGGTGACGTCCGAATAGTTAGGCACAAATCTCCAAAATAGCCAGCCAGCCCCAGGAACTGTCTCACCCCCTTTTTGGTCTTGGGTCTCGGGCAGGTCGCAATTGCTGCCATCAATTTGGGGAGGCACCTGCCCATGGCTCAAGTGGAACCCCAGATACCGTACCTCCACCCGCCCAATCACACACTTCTTAGGGTTTGCTGTGAGCCCCGCCCATTGCAGCGACCTCAGAACCGCCCTCAGATGCTGCATATGCCGCTGCCAATCATTGCTATAAATGATGATGCCATCCAAATAGGCAGCGGCGTAAGCCGAATGTGGTCTGAGGATTCGGTCCATGAGGTGCTGAAACATGGCCAGAGCCCCAAACAAACCGAACGGAAGTGTCACAAATTGGTGTAATCCGAACGGTGTGGAGAAAGCAGTCTTTTCACGGGAAATTGGTGTCAAGGGGATCTGCCAATAACCCTTTGTTAAATCCAGTGTCGAGTAAAAACGAGCATTGCCTAACCGATCTAGCAACTCATCAATACGAGGCATTGGGTAGGCATCAAATTTAGACACCGCATTGACTTTTCTATAATCCAAACAGAACCGTACAAACCCTTCGCTCTTAGGCACCAGAACAACCGGGCTGGACCAGTCACTGTGGGATTCCTCTATTACTCCCATATCGAGCATTGCATCCAATTCTTCCCAGACAATTTTTTTTTTTATGTTCAGCAATCGGTAGGGACAGGTATGTACCACCACCCCCGGCCCAGTAGTGGGGAAAACACATCTGCGAATTCTTGTTGTAGTTTGGCAACCTCTGTGAGTTGGTTCGGTGAGAGCTGGTCTCCGCAAGTGACCGGGGTGATGTGATTGTGTTTTGTGTTTACCTCCAGCCCGAGCTCCGCCCTCTTCAGAACTACCGTGGCCAACGTCACAGGGGCCACCTCCCTCCACAATTTCAGGAGGTTGTGGTGATAAATTTGATGCACGCCCTATCGGTTCGCTTTACCTCATAATCGAGGTCCCACACTCGTCGTGTGACCTCAAAGGGTCCTTGCCACTTGGCGAGTACTTTGGAGCTCGATATGGGGAGTAATACGAGTACCTTATCTCCCGGTGCAAATTCCCATAGCCGAGTTCCTCTGTTATACAGTCGGCTCTGTCGTTCTTGAGCTTGGAGCAAATTCTCCCGTGTTAGTTGCCTCAAGGTGTGGAGTTTTGCTCTAAGATCAAGAACATATTGAATTTCATTCTTACTGGTTGAAGGTCCCTCCTCCCAAGCTTTGCATATGACATCAAGCACGCCGTGTGGGCACCACCCATACAGCAGCTCGAATGGGGAAAACCCAGTGGAGGCTTGCGGGACCTCTCGTACTGCGAATAACAGGGGATTGAGCCGTTTGTCCCAATTTCTAGCATCCTCGTGCACAAACTTACAAATCATATTTTTAAGGGTTTTATTAAATCGCTCCACCAGGCCAACTGTTTATGGATGGTAAATGCTGGTGTGAATTGACTTAATACCCAATAATTCGTAAAGCTCGCATAGTGTCTGTGACATAAAGGTCGTGCCCTGATCGGTGAGGATTTCTTTCGTAATCACCACCCGGGAGATTATTTTGAAGAGTGCCTCCGCAACACTATGTGCTGAGATGTTGCACAGAGGCACTGCTTCCAGATAACGTGTTGCATAGTCCACTAGGACCAATACAAAGCGATGTTGGTGTGCTGACCACTCTAATGGCCCAATGAGGTCCATGCCAATTCTCTCGAATGGGACCTCGATCAGTGGAAGGGGGCACAATGGTGCTTTTGGGGTGGCCGGCGGATTCACCAGCTGACATTCACGGCAAGCCACACACCACCTGCGGACATTGCCGCCAGTGCCTGGCCAATAAAAACGGGCTATTAGATGATTCAGTGTTTTTCTTTCCCCTAGATGACCTGCCATGGGAGTATAATGAGCCGCCTGGAAAACCATTTCCCGACGGCTCCACGGCATTAAGAACTGGGTTGTATCTTCCTTTGTTTGAGCATCCTGTGTCACTCTATACAACCACTCATTTATAATTGCGAAATAGGGATATGAAAGTGCAACACATGGCCGGAGCTGATGACCATCGATCACTCTCACTTGATCGAAGGCGTGCTTGAGGGTTTCGTCTCATGACTGCTCCAAAGGGAAATTCCCTTCGTGAAATCCCCTGAGGATGGGAGGGGCCGCAGCCTCCTCCCCATGTCATCCTGATGTGGAGCTGATGAAGACGGCCCTGGCTCCGCGTCCCCTGCCAGAGCGTCGCACATTTCACATCTTGTCGCTTTTGTGCAGAACCCATCCACGCATATTCCCTTTAATACATTTCTAAATTCAGGCCAATTAGTACCCAAAATCAGCAGATGGTGAAGCGGGAACTAACCGCAGCCTCCACTCTATGTTTTGTTCCCTGGAATTTAATAACAAGGGTCACCACAGGGTAGTTGTGAATATCCCCATGCACACACTTCACCCTCACTGTTTTAGCTGTGCCTTTAGCTAAGCCTTGTGTTGAACCAAGCGTTGGTGGATAATGGTTTTATTACAACCCGTGTCCACCAATGCTTGGCGAGTACCCCCACTGACACTTACCGGTATCCGGTACGCTCCGGCCTGGTCGGGGGCAGCCTGCGGAGTGTAGGGAATCCGGACCACCGTCCCCAGCTCCATCACAGGGCTCTGATCCCAGAAGTGTCCCAGATCTCCACAACTCCAGCAGGCTGGCCCAGGCACTATGCCCATGCATGCGTCGGCGGGCGCCTCCACCTGAGAGGGAGAATGGCGGGGCACTGTAGATGTTGGGGGTACCGATCCCCGCGCATGGGGAACTGGCCTCGGTGGCGGGACTCCTCGCCTCCGCGGGGCAGGAACGGGCTCTGGAGAGAGAGCAGAGTGAGAGGGAAGAGGGGAGGGGGAAGAGAATGGGGAAAACACAGGGGGAGGGGAGAGAGAGTAGGAGGGCTCTTCCGCCCTCGGGTACACCGCCATATGGTCCTCCGCTAGTTGGACAGCTTCCTCCAGCGATGCCGGGTGGTGGCACTGGACCCACTCCGACATTCCTTTTGGCAGTTGAAGGATTAGCTGCTCCAGCACCACCTGGTCGATCACTCCCACGACGTCGTGATCCCCCGCCAGCGGCCATTTCCAGCAGGTGTCTCAGAGCTGTTGGGTGAAGGCAAATGGGCGGCTGGTCTCCTCCAGGTTCATGAACCAGAAGAGCTGGTGGTACTGCTCTGGAATGTGGCCAACCCGCTGCAGGATGGACTTCTTCAGGTCGTCATAAGCCAGGAGGTTAGCTGCCGGCATTTGTTGAGTGGCAAGCGGGGCTTCCCCGGACAACAATGGGAGGAGCCTGGCTGCCCATTGGTCATGCGTCCAGCCCCAGATCTCTGCGGTTCGCTCAAACAGGTCGAGGAAGGCTTCGGGGTCGTCTTCCGCCCCATCTTCAAAAGCGTGGGTGGGGGCAGGGGGCTGTGGTTGTCCGGAGACATGGCCTGAGCTCTCTCCTGGCTGAGGAGGCTCCGGATTGCATGCCGGTTCTCTGCTTGAGCTCGTAGGATCTCGAAGAACCGGCGATCTTGGTCTTGGCGAAGCTCAAGCAGGGATTGTTGGTGGGTCTGGTGTTGGCAGGCGAGGGACTTGAGGATCTCTGCCAACTGCGAGGACTCCATGGGGCGTAATTCAATGTCCCAGGTTTCGGCACCAGTGCAACACGACTTCACAGCAGAAGGGAAGGAGGACACAGGGAAGCGGGTTCCAGCCTCAGGTAAGACTTTTTTAATCGGCCACTTCAATGCTTTACAACTTCACAAACTCATCAACTTCACAAGCACGTAGTCACTTAAACACATTAGCTTCACAAACACAATAGGTTAAACACAACAGCTTCTTGAGCACTGTGGGCTTTCTTGTGCCAGACTCTTTCCCTCTCTGCTGGTGGTGTGGCCGCTTATATGCCGCTCTCCCCATGCTCACTGGAATAGAGACAGGTGTTAGACATAATTTAGCTCAGGTTTCAGCGCCCTTACTGCTTTCTCTCTCTTCAGACGGACGCTCGACCACACCCTGCTGCCACAGCCACATGAAAGTATCCAACAGTGGAGTGAGTGAGAGAGAGAGAGAGAGAGAGAGAGAGGGAGAGAGGGAAAGAGAGAACAAAGGATAAGCCTGGAGGATTTTTATTGATTACTAATGTCCATCCCCTGCACTCAGCTTTATCCCAGGCTGGGTCCGCTGAGGTCTGTCGTATTAATGTGAAAATCCAGGACAGCACAGAATGTTTTTCTACTGCTTTTTCTTTCTCTATATTGAACAGGAATCTTAATTCCACAAAAACAGAGGCTAGAAGTGGGTCAGAGGGGAGAAAATGACATGAAAGGCTTACTACAATGGATTTAACAATTGTGGCTCGATTTTCTATGGAATGCACAAGTATAACAGTACAATGCTGTTCACTTGAAGTAAACAAGAAACAACATGATAACCGGGGGAAATCAACACGCTGCTTCCGAATGCTTATGTCCCTGAAATCAACCCTTTTGTGCCGAATTACTGACAAGCATCATCTCCCATCAAACATTTTTGCATCAGTTCAGATGTCTTTACTGTTTCCTGTGATGCTGCTGATAGCATGTTGTGCAAGCAGCCTCAGACATGGCTTGGAAACCAGGAAGTAATTGCATTCACATAAACAATGGTGAGCGTGAATTGAAGGTTGCATTTTCCCTTCAATATTAAATTTTCACTCCATTGACTGTTAGGTTTAGGGTAGGGGTTTGGGGGTAGGGTTAATAAAATATGCATTCCTCTTCACTGTATTACATCATTTACCACTTGCTTTTGGCACCACTGTGGACTTTTCACCTGGAAACTTGTAAAAACACTTCCAGCTTTGGCCACTGTGGACAGTGGTTCGAATTTCTGTAAGCACAGACCGATTTCAGCAGCAGAACTTTCGACCTTCTATCACCGAATTCACAGTATGATCTGTCTGCATGAACTCAACATTTACCCTATTTACACTGTAAAATGTGGTTAACTTATGGAGCTATTTCTACCTGATTTGACCTTAAAACAAATTGTTGGTGTAACCTAAAATACGTAGTCATGTTGATTCAGTGATGTCAAATAATATTTACTTGAATAAAACCATCGTACTTTCTTAATACACGTTCCTGGTCTTATTCTTAATACACGTTCCTGTGCATGATTCAGCGGTGCATGTTATTCCAAAGGAAAACACAACATTTTATCAAAATGTAATAGCTTGATCCGCCTCTGAAGTGACTTCCCTTTTCGCCTGACGTCACCAAACCCTCCTTTTCAACTACCTGTTAAATAGAGACCATTTTTCAAGATCCAGTCAAATCCTTCAGGCATCAAATCAATTCATTCAAATGTTTTCACTTTAAAATATGCCACATTACAGAAAGAATAATGGGTCATGATTAGGAATGTAACCACCATGGCCAATGTGGCGGATATGCCCCACAATATTCAGATTGGTGATTGTCCATTATGTTTTTTCAATATTTAATGGTTGAACTGTTACATGGTTACAACATTGGTTTTGAAAGCCTTTTCAGGTTGATTATAAACTGTTTCTTTGTTATATCTAGTATATGTTGTTTTTCTCTGCCATTACATCTTTCTCCCTAAGATTGACATATGCTGAGAGGATGTCTAAGTAGCAGCCACTATGTGGCTCAGCTGTAGCTTGTTCGAGAACAACACTTCACATACTTTCAAGATAATCTCATGCCAACATACCAACATTTCTTAAACACCCTCAGGCAAAGAGAGCAAGAAAGGCACCCAGGATGGGGAGAGAGAAAGAACTTGTAACATATTGATGGATATTCAGTAGCAGGGCCCAGGAATACACTGTACATGATACACTGCCAGGCTCTAGGACCCTGTGATTCAGCAATGCTCTACCGAGAAGAGCTGAGGAGAGGGGGGTAAAGAGTGGGGTGGAGTGAAGAGAAAAATATAGTGGAGGAGGGAAATAGAGATGTGGAGAGAGAAGAGGAGAGGGAGATGCGAGGAGCCTCTTCGCTGCTGTAGTTTGAAAGTCTCGCCAGTGGGACTAAGAAGAGCATTGGTGGTATAAATATCCAGCATTAACAGGATTAAAAGAGCAACCACTCACTCTCCATCAGTGAGAGTGTTAAGTGAGAGAGGGAGATAGAGAGTGTGTAGCACCAGGAGCAGAGTGTACAGCTGTGTGTGTGTCTACACACTCTTGCAGGAGCCTGGCTTTACTACAACACTGAAATTGGGAGGCAAGAACCACACACACTCATACTCTCACAGCATCCATTTCATCCCATCTCACTTTCTGTCTGTCACACACACACTTGTACACATATACTGCAGCATGGAGAATAAGTCTTGGTGCTGGTACAACTATTGCTGAAGCTTTGGACAGTTCAAACATCTGTCTTGTTCCAATCAGTTTCTCCTTCTGTATGAGTTTAGCAGTGCTGGGGGACACTGGACACATACTGTCTCTCTCTCACACATACACTCTGTGGACAACATTGCAGAGTTCAGCTTAAAATTAAAAAGGTAGGTTCTGCTTTGATTATTAGTGTTCAAAATGCATTTTAAACTTGTTTTATGTAATTATTTATTATATAAAATGCAATGTGTAACAAAGAAAATTTATAATTGTATTGTCATGCGTAGACATCCTATTTTGGCACTTGTTTATGCTGAAACTGAGCACTTACAGTGCAATTGGTATGCTCAGTGTATATTTTGTATCAGTTTATTGGTTTACTATGCACGAACATCCCTGTATTAGCACTTGTTTATGCTGAAACTGCACAAGTACATACATACATAGCTGTAGGTATGTTCTTATATTATGGGTTTCATTATGGTATCATGGTTAATTCATATTGGTACTGTATGTTTAGGGTGTACAGTTTTTTATGAGTGCCTGGGTGTAAATATTATCTCACTTTGTCTACATTATTTTGTGCCTGGATATATAATTTTTTCATATCACATTCAGAGCGAACAGGTGTGTGGGACATTTTGTAATTTTGCTGTGCTGTTATGTAGACCTCTACCTCTGCTGCCCAGAATAAATGACACAAGATTTCAAACAATCCTTTTGATTTATGTAGATAGCTAAAGGTTTTGTTGAACAAATTCCATCTCAAATCCTGATGACAACCAAATCAGCCAAACTCTCCTGTGCCTTTTACTTGCATGACATGTAATGCTATTTCTGGCAATCACAACTCGCAAGCTTTGCCATTATTATTGACTTCAGTAACATGAGGATGTTGTTGCTCAGCAGTAAATGGGCTGGCTTTGGCAAGGACGCACTTTCTGCTATTGTTAAGGAGAACTGCAGCAGCTCCCATCAGGGAGAGACGTTTCTGTTGTTAGTGACTGTATCTGCAGTCCAATGTTGCCTATATCATAATTCATGTAGTAGATTGGATGCTCTCAAGTAATGGTATGAATAAATTCAAGTAAAACATATTTCAGAAAAAAGCAATTTCCTCTTTTCAATTTTCTCCCCACTAGTAAATTCAACCACATGCATACATACCATTTTAGCTGAACAAAGAACTGGATTATTTGAAATATATCTCTAAAATACATACTTTCAGATAACAATAAAAGGAGATTACTTCATGACATACGGTCTCCGGCAACATTAGATTTAAAATCTCATTGCATCCTAATGCACAAAATAGAATCTCACTACTAATCTAAACAGTACTGAAAAGACATTCACACGCACACAACAGCTCTTCTTGTTTACCAGCACTGTGCTGTTACATGCAGCATGCTGCCATATTCCCCTGCCTGCTGCACACTGGGGCGGGATAACCTTTTACTTGGCATGAGTAATAAACAATTAGCCAGTGATTATGTCCGACATGTGATAGGTATTCTCATTTGATTAAATGTGCACTCAGCAATGCCTTATCTGTGCTTCCGTGTCGCTGCAAACTCACAGACAAGGCATCATATTTGAGTCTAGTATATTGGTGTTATTACTGCCAAGACATTGTTTCTTATGTTCTTATTTTTGTTAAATATTGGATGTAATGCATATCATTGGAATGGGTGCTTAGTAGCTCTGTTATAAAACCTATAGTAGTAAGCTGCCTATGTAGGCAGCGTTTCAAGGCATAGTTGTGCTCCCGATGGGAGGGGTGTTCCAAAAGGTAAGCTACTTAATTATGCTGCCTCCCATAATATCTTGCTTTAACCAAATTCTGAAGCAGCATCACATGTAGGCTGCATCCGAATCCTAAGGTCTTGTTGCTTTGCTGACCTACCAGTCAATGACTTAAAGGGATAGTTCTCTCAAAAATGAAAATTCTCTCATCATTTACTCACCCTCATGCCTTCCCAGATGTGTATAACTTTCTTTCTTCAGCAGAAAACAAACAAAGATTTTTAGAAAAATATCTCATATCTGTAGGTCCTCACTTGCATTGTAAGGATCTACAGAGCTGAGATATTCTGAGATAAAAAAAAATCTTTGTTTGTCTTCTACTGAAGAGAGAAAGTCATACACATCTGGGATGGCATAAAGGTGAGTAAATGATGAGAGAATTTTCATTTTGGAGTTTACTATCCAGCGTTTGCGTTTGAAGGTACCTCCGGAAACTGGTTTTAGACAGGCTTCCAAGGTAGCACTACATCACATCGTTGTTAGGATACTAGCATTTATTCAGTCCAACCAAACAACAACAGCATATATTTATTAACTATAATACTACTTTCTTGCTAGAAATGTAATCAAAAGTTGGAAAAAGTAAAAAAAAAAAAAAAAAAAAAAAACATACATTTATTCACAAACTGGCTATCAACTGCCTCTTCAACAGCCATTTTATTTCTTAGGATTGTGGGATTTCATAGGCAGCAAAGGATACATCTATGCTGCCTTCTTAAAAATCAATCAGATGAGGGTATCTCAGTAGACAGGATGTGATGTGAACATTGAATTCAGATGTTCCTTCATCCCTTCCTACCTCCGTATACAGCCTCTGAAGGCAGCATTTTGCTGGTTTCAGATGCAGCCGTATCCTTCACAGAGAAGGCAATCCCAGAAGGCATTGCGATGATGAGCTCAGTGAAAAAAATTAATCCAAGATGGTGGACAAAGTGAGTGTGACCGGCTTTAGAAGGCAGCTGCCTATGTAGGCAATGCAGCAAGGAAGCTCAGAATGTTTTGGAACAGAGCTAGTGTGTGTGTGCTCTTTAATGGTCTCTCTCTGAAGGAGGAAAGGGCAAGGAAGGGGTCAGGACACTGAGAGCTCTTTCATTCTTTCTTCATATATTCACCTAGTGCATCCAACCTGAGCAAAAAGCCTGGAGGCTTGTTTTGTTCCTTGATGCAACATCACAAACCTGTTAATTAAAAAAATGCCTTCTGGCGATAGAAAGCTCCTTGTGTAGTTCATACGGCTCAATTTGTACTTTACCACATGAAGGAGAAAGTGTCATAAGAGCACAATATACCAAATCATAACATTTATGATTGATCGTATTTTCCTCCCTATGCACAGAACAGCTATCATTTGTCGGTTAACAAGCACAGACACGAGATGAAAAAAGATCAATCTCAGACCAAACAAGAATGCAATGGAGGACTGATCCAATAGATTGAGCAAAGATTGAACAACAATTACTGGACAGTTCATGTTCATGGATCTGAGAGGGTGAATCATTCTAGATGATATCTCTTATAAGAGCCTCTTGACTTTGAAACTATAAACCTACAGAACCCAGATTTTACCTTGGACATGTGGTAACCAACACAGTACCAAAATTCTACATCATAAATAATCAGAAATGTCCTGAAAATCAAACATGAGAGTTATTAATATTAACTGGACAGATCATTTTAGTCTCTTGATTCTATGTACAAAACACGTTTTAGTCTGCACAAACCTTTTTTCTCCTTGTTGCAAGTGAATCCAGATTTTAATAGATTGTATTTTCTTATACCTTGCATGGTTTTGTTGTTGGTTTTTGAGGATGAGGGCATGTCATGCAACCTGTCCATGTCGGTATCTGCCTAATTTAGCTAGTTTCAATCAAGTGACAGAATACAATAGAATTTGATTGTATGCGCAAACTTTGATGTCAATAACATAAGGTGTGGGAAGCGTTTTTTCCTCCCTTTTAAAAGTTGATTAGCCAATTATTTTACTATCCTTACAATATAGTTGGCTGCATTTACCCCTGCTGTCCTTGACCCTATTAGAACAGGCCTATGACCCTTTTTTCAGTCACAATCCACCAGTTGAACGACTGCATTAAACTCATGCAATGTGCACACAAGAAATCAGACTGAAACACAAGAAATGCAATGCAGTAAAAAAAAAAAACCTTGCAATTAGATAAAGAAAGAAGACTACTTTTTCTTTCACTCTCGTCACCAATATAGATCTGTAAAACCCTGATGCCCTTTTCTGCACCCAAGTGGACCAACAAGAATAATGAGATGTCCCATTATAAACAGATTATAGATAATGAGGAAGATTCGCACACAGAGACACACAGTGTTCATGCCTCATAGACAAACATACATCACAAACGCACATTAGTTTGCAAAAGTTCAGTCTCTGGAAGGGCAATACCCCTACAGCGTCTGTATGTTCTCTGTCTGTCTGTCTCTCTCTCTCTATCACAGCAGGTGTGAGACAATGGGGCCTGAGGGATGAGGGAAATCACCCATCTAAGATATGTGCAAATGGCTCCTCTGAAACAGTAACTGCTCTTGCCAACTCAAGGGAGAGAATGAGAGATAGAGTGTGTGTGTGGGGGGGGGGGGGGGGGGGAGAGGAGGAAATGAGAGGGAGAAAAAAGGACGAGAGGCAGAGAGAGAAAGAATGAGATACAGAAAGAACGTGGGAGACAATGACAAAATGTATGATGGTAATTTTATTATATGGGCATATACCATGGTAATACCATGGTATTCTTTTAAATATCTGGGGGTAATATGTTAATAAGATGTATGTGAATATATTGGTTTTACTTTACTATAAGGTTGTTTGTTAACATTAGTTAATGCATTATGAACTAACATGAAGTGACAATGAGCAATAATATGTTTATAAATGAACATTAACCACGATTAATAAATGCTGTTAAAAATTATAGTTCATAGTTAGTTCATGATCCCAAATGCATGAACTAATATTAACATAAAGAACCTTTTGCAAAGTGTTACAAATATTTTCATCATTCATTACTATGGTATGGTACACACACTGGTGGCCAAAAGTTTGGAATAATGTACAGATTTTACTCTTATGGAAAGAAATTGGTACTTTTATTCACCAAAGTGGCATTCAACTGATCACAATGTATAGTCAGGGCATTAATAATGTGAAAAATTGTTAAAAAAATGTTTTTGTTTTTTTTTTTTTTTTCCAGAACTTCTTAAACTACTTCAAAGTGTTCTTATCAAAAAATCCTCCACGTGCAGCAATGACAGCTTAGCAGATCCTTGGCATTCTAGCTGTCAGTTTGTCCAGATACTCAGGTGACATTTCACCCCACGCTTCCTGTAGCACTTGCCATAGATGTGGCTGTCTTGTCGGGCACTTCTCACACACCTTACAGTCTAGCTGATCCCACAAAAGCTCAATGGGGTTAAGATCCATAACACTCTTTCCCAATTATCTGTTGTCCAATTCTTTGCCCACTCTAACCTTTTCTTTATGATTTTCTGTTTCAAAAGTGGATTTTTCTTTGCAATTCTTCCCATAAGGCCTGCACCCCTGAGTCTTCTCTTTTCTGTGGTATATAAAACTGGTGTTGAGCAGGTAGAATTCAATGAAGCTATCAGCTGAGGATATGTGAGGTGTCTATTTCTCAAACTAGAGACTCTGATGTACTTATCTTCTTAGTTTAGTTGTACATCTGGCCTTGCACATCTCTTTCTGTCCTTGTTAGAGCCAGTTGTCCTTTGTCTTTGAAGACTGAAGTGTACACCTTTGTATGAAATCTTCAGTTTTTTGGCAATTTCATGCATTGTATAGCCTTCATTCCTCAAAACAGTGATTGACTGATGAGTTTCTAGAGAAAGCTCTTTCTTTTTTTGACCTAATATTGACCTGAAGACATGCCAGTCTATTGCATACTGTGGCAACTCAAAAACAAACACAACGTTAAGCTTCATTTAATGAATCATATAGTTCTCAGCTGTGTTTGATATAATGTCAAATAATTTTTTAGTACCAAATGAGCAATTTAGCATGATTACTCAAGGAAGGTGTTGGAGTGATGGCTGTTGGAAATGGGGCCTGTCTAGATTTGATCAAAAATGACTTTTTTCAAATTGTGATGGTGCTGTTTTTTACATCAGTAATGTCCTGACTATACTTTGCGATCATTTGAATGCCACTTTGGTGAATTAAAGTACCAATTTCCTTCCGAAACAGCAAAATCTGCACATTATTCCAAAATTTTGTCTCTCAGTGTATATATCAAAGTACCATGGTATTACCAGATCCATGCAGAGATGATTTGTGTCATTTTTTTTTCTATTTTAATATATGATATCTCAGCTTAATGGAGACAACTATTGTCTAATTAAGGCTTTCGAAGGTTGATTGCCTTGAAAAGTGTAACACTGTGACTCTGTTTGCCTGACGATAGGCAGATGAGGGAAATGTATGGGGAAACCTGGTATTATGTTTTCAGTTCTGTATGGTGACACTAGTGGCACAGAAATTACACAGAAATTACACACTTTAACAGATGTTTTCCTCCAATGTATATGTTAAATTCCATCACTATAACATGGTACCACCAAATACATTTTTGTAACCTGGGTTACAGCAAGAAGAGTAAGAAAGAAAGAAAGAAAGAAAGAAAGACTCCTGATAAATGAGCTCATTTCCATACACTTGCATAGAAAGGCAGGATGTAAAAGCACCCCTCCCTCAGTGGAGCTGAATTCCTTTTTCCATTATAATGTAATTTAGGGAGAATTATGTATCTTTCCATCCTGAGTACAATGTGACACCGCTGGGCTCAAGGAATGATTGTGCTAGAATTATCAAGGCTCACGTATATAAGCAGAGCAGAGATGTACAGCACAGAAATGGCAAATGAGACGTTGCCTCATTAATCTCAGGAAGTACATTTCCAGTCAATGTGTTTTCATATAGACCCAATACAACAGACTGAGTTAATTTCTGCTCTGATTAGCAACACACCACCATTCTCCATCATACTTTATATCAATCATGGAGTGTGCATATTGAAAGGTTAATGTACACTGCAGTAGGTGCAGTGTGTGCACATGATATTGCCTTTCCACTCTGCACTCCTCTTCTGTGCTATCAGTGCAATATCTCTGTTGTACATCAGTGTGTTCATTGGCACTTAGCTACTGCCTCCTACTGCCATTTATGGCACTTCTCCACTGCACGTTATGGTTTCACTCGACTCGACTCGACTCTGCTTGCTTTACTTTTCTGAGCTTGCTTTTCCACTGCAGTTTAGTGTCGCCTCAACATGGGTGGGATTATAGGCTGATCGTCATAGTTGCACCACCTCTACTGCCATGACATCATCTTAAACGCGACACAAACATTACTAACCATAAACAATAACATGACCGCTAGCTGTTAGCTACTAGCCCATTGTGCTGCATAAAGCAGTTGTTGCATGGTGATTTTACACAAGTGTAACAGTTAAATTGGCCTGGTTGTTTTAGAAGCAAGCTTTCCAGTAGCTGGTCAACAAAATAAAGTGAAGCTTTCAAGCAGAATATAGAGTTAACGTACCATCAACAGGGCACTCTCCCTCCCATTGCTCGCCAGTCTATTGCCATAGATAGCGTCCATTTGGTCGAACCACTTCCACTTTCTTCTGTTTGAACCACTCCGGCTGTTGTGGTCCTTGATGGTTCTGTAGTCACTTTTAAGTTTTTTTTAAACTTTTCCCAGCACTGTTGGTTGGTCCGGTGGTAGCCTTGTGTGGCCAACAGCTGAGACACTTCCTGAAAGACTTTTTCGTTTCGTGTCGTTTCATTCGTCGCTAACGAGAGGAACATCTGCACCTCGTTTATTGACCACGGCGTGGTTTTGCGCACAGCCATTTCTTTGTACAATTCAAAAGACGCGTGAACAAATTATATTGCTGTCGCTGTTGCTAACTTTAAAACTAGCGGGTTGATGTCCCTTGTTGCAAATCCAGTGACGCTGGTTGTGACGATTCTCTCTGACCAATCAGTGATCTGCAGGGTTTTGATGTCACATTTAGTATTGGCTCGGCTCGTTTGGAACCTCGACCGAGGTGGTACTAAAAAAGTATCAGGTACCAGGTACCATCCACAGTGGGAAAACCCCCAAAAAGTGAGCAGAGTCAAGTCGAGTCGAGCTGTACCGTGTAGTGGAAAAGCCCCATTAAACAGAGTCTCTTCTGTATCCTTTGTTGGTGTGTTTGTATGAAAGATTCAAACGTAGAAATATATAAAATATTAACAAACATGTTAATGCTGAAGTGTGCAATTTTCTATATGTTAAAAATACTTTCTCCTATCCCAACGTTGTATGCAGAGACAGTTATAAGTATGCAATCTGTAGGTTTTTTTCCTGAAAGAGTATCCCAACCAGCCTGACACAACATATGCTCAACCATTCATTTGCATTGTGAGGTCCTAAAGAGCTGAAATATACTTCTAAAAATCTTAAATCTAAAAATGTATGTTTAACAGAAGACAAGTCATACACTATATTGCCAAAAGTATTCGCTCATCTGCCTTTAGACGCATATGAACTTAAGTGATATCCCATTCTTAATCCATAGGGTTTAATATGACGTCGGCCCACCCTTTGTAGCTATAAGAGCTTCAACTCTTCTGGGAAGGCTTTCCACAAGGTTTAGGAGTGTGTTTATGGGAATTTTTGACTATTCTTCCAGAAGCGCATTTGTGAGGTCAGACACTGATGTTGGATGAGAAGGCCTGGCTCGCAGTCTTCGCTCTAATTCATACCAAAGGTGCTCTGTCGGGTTGAGGTCAGGACTCTGTGCAGGCCAGTCAAGTTCTTCCACACCAAACTCGCTCATCCATGTCTTTATGGACCTTGCTTTGTGCATTGGTGCGCAGTCATGTTGGAACAGGAAGGGGCCATCCCCAAACTGTTCCCACAAAGTTGGGAGCATGGGATTGTCCAAAATCTCTTGGTATGCTGAAGCATTCAGAGTTCCTTTCACTGGAACTAAGGGGCCAAGCCCAGCTCCTGAAAAACAACCCCACACCATAATACCCCCTCCACCAAACTTCACAGTTGGCACAATGCAGTCAGACAAGTACCGTTCTCCTGGCAACCGCCAAACCCAGACTCGTCCATCAGATTGCCAGATGGAGAAGCGTGATTCCTCACTCCAGGGAACGCGTCTCCACTGCTCTAGAGTCTAGTGGCGGCGTGCTTTACACCACTGCATCCGACGCTTTGCATTGCACTTGGAGATGTATGGCTTGGATGCAGCTGCTCGGCCATGGAAACCCATTCCATGAAGCTCTCTACGCACTGTTCTTGAGCTACATGAATTTTGGAGGTCTGTAGCGATTGACTCTGCAGAAAGTTGGCAGCCTCTGCGCACTATGCACCTCAGCATCCGCTGACCCCGCTCTGTCATTTTACATGGCCTTCCCCTTCGTGGCTGAGTTGCTGTCATTCGCAATCGCTTCCACTTTGTTATAATACCACTGACAGTTGACTGTGGAATATTTAGTAATGAGGAAATTTCACGACTGGACTTGTTGCACAGGTGGCATCCTATCACAGTACCACGCTGGAATTCACTGAGCTCCTGAGAGCGGCCCATTCTTTCACAAATGTTTGTAGAAGCAGTCTGCATGACTAGGTGCTTCATTTTATACACCTAGGGCCATGGAAGTGATTGGAACACCTGAATTCAATTATTTGGATGGGTGAGCGAATACTTTTGGCAATATAGTGTACATATCTGGGATAGCATAAGGCTGAATAAATGATGACAGAATTTTAATTTTGGGTGAATTATCCCTTTAAGGTTTAGATCAGGTAGAAATAGCTCCCTACGTTAACAATTGCAGGTTACCAATTGTTTATAGTGCAGCTTTCAAATATTTAAAAAAAAAAATTGGGGGGGGGATTTTCTGCCCTTTGGCATGCCCAATTCCAAATGCGCTCTAGGTCCTCGTGGTGGCATAGTGACTCGCCTCAATCCGGGTGGTGGAGGATGAATCTCAGTTGCCTCCATCTCTGAGACCGTCAATCCACGCATCTTATCATGTGCCTTGTGGAGCGCGTTACCACGGAGACCCTGTGCATGTGGAGTCTTCACGCTATTCTCTACGGCATCCACGCACAACTCACCACGCGCCCCACTGAGAGCAAGAACCACATTATAGCAACCATGAGGAGGTTAACCTAATGTTTCTCTACCCACCCTAGCAACCGGGCCAATTGGTTGCTTAGGAAGCCTGACTGGAGTCACTCAGCACACCCTGGATTCGAACTTGAGACTCCAGGTGTGGTAGTCAGCGTCTTTGCTTGCTGAGCTACCCAGGCCCCCCAAATATTGAATCTTGAATACTCGATATAGGCCATCAAATGGTACATAGGATAGCAAGATTCATTAATGATTTATTATTAATAAATATTAATACATTAATATTAATAAAGTTAAAACATTAAAGTAAAGCTACTGTCCCTTTGAGGGGACACCCATTGTTATTAATGGCAAATGTTGCTACATTGAAAAAAGTGGTAACCTCCAATTTTTACCTCATGGATATATTTGTTACTTGAGTTGTTACCTCATTTGTCAGGTAAATTTATTCTGTTTAAAAAACATTTTTGAATTGAATAAATAAAGTTAATGTAGATGTTACCACACAAAGCACAGTTTTAGGTTAAAAACAGTATACACCCACAGTGTATCATTATCATACATATTCACTGTGATATCAGATTCTTTGGCATTGGAAGCACATTTATATAGGGACTCTGAAATTGTCAGTTAAGTTGCTATAATGCTGAACTGGGTAAAGGAAAGTGGTGTTTAATGGAGTGGTTCCATCCATCCATCCATCCATCCATCCATCCATTTAAGGGCCACAGTGGGTGCTGGAGCCTATCCCAGCTACCTCTGGCCAAAGGCAGAGAAACACCCTGAACAGGTGGCCAGTTAATGGAGTGGTTGAAAGAAGTAAATTAATTCAGAAATGTCAATTTAAAAAAAAAACTTTTTTAAAAAATGGTTCTATTTCTACAAGGACATAAGCATTGTAGTCATTAAATGTTTGTTTGGTTATCTATAAAGCTCAATTGAATTTGTTCTAGATCATTTGACATGATGCCATGGTAACTTGCAAGCCTGTGGAACACAAAGGGTGATATTAGGTAGAATGTTAGGAACAGACAGCTTTAGTCACATTCACTGATTGGGCAGCAAGGCAGTGGTGTCTGACACAGAAAGGACATAGGAGGTCAGTCATAAAGGGCAAAAAGAGGATTAAAGTAGCAAATGTGTATAAAAGTTATAGAGAAAAAAGAAGGTGTGAGAAGCGGTTCTCTATAAAACACTTCTGCTGATTTGCTGTGCTGTCCTTGTACTGCTCTGTCCAGCTGAGTGTTTTATGTGTAAGGCAGATATTAGGCAGGCTTGTAATGCAGCTGAAAGCAGTCATTTTATGATAACTGGATGGGGTTGGGTGGGGTTAGCAATAAAGCTGAGTGCATCTCTCCTGGAAGCAAGCCCTCATAGGGGGTGTGGAGTTGGGGGGAGGGTGGAGGGTGGTTGGAATAGAGAAGGTGGGGTTTAAGAGCCATTGGCATAATCTGTGTCAAACACCACTGCCTTGCTGCCCAATCAGTGAATGACTTAAAGAGATAGCCTCAGTCACCATTCACTTGAATTGTATGGGGAAAAACATGCAGTGTATATGAATGGTGACTAAAGCTGTCAGTTCCTAACATTTTACCTTATATCATCCTTTGTGTTCCACAGGCTTGTAAGTTACCATGGCATCATGTCAAATGATCTAGAACAAATTCAATTGAGCTTTATAGATAACCAAACAAACATTTAATGACTACAATGCTTATGTCCTTGTAGAAATAGAACCATAAGTTTGACTTTTTTGTTGTTGTTGTTGTTTTGTTGAAAATTGACATTTCTGAATTAATTTACTTCTTTCAACCACTCCATTAACTGGCCACCTGTTCAGGGTGTTTCCCTGCCTTTGGGCCGAGGTAGCTGGGATAGGCTCCAGCACCCACTGTGACCCTTAAATGGATGGATGGATGGATGGAACCACTCCATTAAACACCACTTTTATTCTTTCCACCAACCACCAAACCACATCTATGCTGCCACAAATATGATGGCATCTTAAAAGACAGGATGTTATGCAAACACTGGATTCGGGCTTGAGTTGAAGCCGTGCTACCTCTGTATTCTGCCTGCGAAGACAACATTTGACAGGTTTTGGGCACAGCCATTATGAATGTGTGTGGGTTTAGGTCTGTGTCCTTGTTTGTGGTCCTCTCCATCCTGCCTGCTGTCTTGAAGCAAGTGTCCAGCATGTTCAGAGAAGCAGTGCAGTAATGTTGATGTCAGAGAGAACAGGAAACTGCTCCTGAACTATCACCATGGCATTCTGTCTGCACTTCAGTCAGACTATACACAAACAGTGGAGGAGGAGAAAGACAGTAAAGGGGGGTAAAGAAAGGAAGATGGAAGAAAGGTGGCTGGAGGAGAAGAGAGGAGAGCAGAGCAAAAAAAATATGAAGCAGAGCAATGCTAGCTTCAGCAATCCTTTTCAGTATCCAGCTCACTATTGTTTTGGAAGATCTACACAAGGGTGCTGCACCACAATACAGCATCAGTCTGGTCCTTAAATCTTCACGGTAGTCTGTATGGTAATGAACAGTTAACAAAATCTGATACTCTTTGATTTGGCTTCTACTTTGTAGATCTAAGTGCATGGAAATATAGAATCAATTTCTTTTTCATGGCACTCTGTGTGCTGCTAAAATCAGATTTTCTTATTTTTCTTTCAATTTGAGGTAATGCAGCAGAATGTATAGCCAGAAAACTATGGGTGAGAGCCAGGGGCAGATGTATATTTCTTAATTTTAGTGCAAGAGGTTGCAATTTCAAATCTTGCTTAAAGGTGCTGTTAAGTGATTTTTTTTTTATGAAATGACATGTAGAAAACATACCTATAACCTGTCAGATGTCACTTAAATAGGTGCCATGAAATATCACACCTGTTTCTAGGCTTGGTAAACAGCCAGGTAAAAGATGTCCATGGGCCGTGGTCAGATTGTTTGTTTAGCCAATCAGAAGACTTTCATTGTGCACGTGCTTATCATAGGGCAGCCCATATATGCTCGCATAAGTGCCGGTACGTTGTCCTGCTCCCGCAACGTCCTGCAAACGCTCGGGTCAAACGTAAAAATGCTCAGAGTGACCCATCGCCATCCATCTGCTCCAACACAATGTTTCTTTTGAGTACGGGTTTTGGAAAAGGAGGCGTTGCTAAATCAATGGGTAGTCTGGTGGTGGAAGTTCCAGGACAGCTAAAATTGCTTACAGCAACTTTACAGTCTTTAAAAATAAAATTTTAATCAATCTGTCTGTACTATATCAGTAGGTTTCAGAGTGAAATAATCAAAAGTAGCCAACTGCGTCACTTTTTTCAGCAAACGTGAAGAGATCATAAAAGCACAGATTTTTTTGTCATTTGTTAGTGTATTGCAATGCAATTTTGAAAGTAAAGCTGAGAAATAGAAATCCCTCTTCACTGTATTACATAGTTTACAACTGAAAATGCATCTAGCTTTCAGCGCTACCCTGTGGACATTTCACCTAAACAACACTTCCAGCTTAGGCCACTGGTGGCAGTGGTTCGATTTTCGATAAGCACAGACCAATTTAAGCAGCAAAACTTTTAATGTCCTGTCGCCAAATTGACATGGGGTGCATCACAGTCAGCTTCCCAGTTTAGTAGTCAGAGCACTGATCAGGGAGTCAGCCATTTCTAGGACTGTCTCAATCGCAAAATTGTTCCAGTGCACCGAAACTCGTAAAAACCAGGGAGCATCGTTGCTCATTATGTTCCCTTACCAGAAACGTCATCATGTCTTCTGAAGTCTTTCAAGTCGTTAGAAGACAAGCACAAGTGTAAAACTACAGTATGAAGTCAACACCTTATTTTCTCTTTAAAAGAAATGATGCTTGTAATGTCTTTCGTCCATAATGTCCATGACAAATCTTTTTAAATATTACAGTTGTTAGAAGTTTAAAAATACATTCCTTTTATATTTTTCATTCTTTCTTTATGTTCTTTATTTTTCATAATAACACTGTACATTTGAATATATACTACAAAAACACATGACAGTGTCATTATACTACGATGTTGTTTATTAATAACAGCTGCATTTAAAAGCGCAACCTCGTACTCGTGTCGCAGGTGATTGAGTCATAAGTGTCCCAGTGTATGAACACCCTTGCCAGTGTCCGAATTCGTGTTCACAATATACTGATTCACAACATAGGGAGCTGATTAAGACACACCCAGTCTGATCAGTCTGGATAAAAGACAGAGGGAATTGAAACCACCCTAATTTGGATCTAGAATCTTCTACGGTACCTTGATTGCAAAAAATGTTTTGTCAAGTAACCTAAAAAATGTGCTTCATGTTGTAACATCTATATTACCTGGTTTTATTCAAGTAAGACATTTTATTTAATCTGATTAAATTAACCTGGAAATTAGGTTACACCAGTGAAAGTAATTAGTAGAAATAGATAATTTAGGTGACAATTGCAAGTTGCCACTTTTTTCAGTATATGGTGAGGGCAATTTACTGATAAAGTTTGAAATATTACCTCAGCAATTAAAATGTGTTACTTTACTAAGTTAAGTCATAAAACAGATAAGTGACAGAAACTTTCAACCAGAACTGTTTGTCATTAAGCAGCTTATGCCTTCTTGCAAAAGAAGTCAAAATGATCTGATTGGGCAGCTATATGAATCAATCTTCCGTTTCTGTTTCTCAGCTTTCCTTTCAAAACTGCATTATAACAAAAAATTGTGAGGAACGACTGACAAAAGCAATAATAAAGGCTGTCTTGCATACGGTATATTGCACTAATGAGAATATATATGTAAAAGTTCTGCAGTACATTTAAAAAAGATCAGCATATTCGCTCACACACACACACACACACACACACACACACACATATGCACCCACACAGTCTGCAGATGGCAAATGACTGCCTTAAGGAAATCGTTAAAATCTAAATTAAATTTAAATTGTTTTTTTTTTTTTCTTATGCAGTGTTCTTGTATATCATTAATATTAACTAAGCGGAATCAATTTATCAAAGCAGTTTTTACAGTACATTATTAACTAGCTCTGAGGCTGCAACACGCATACTAAACCTAAGTCCGTTTACATACTAAATTACAAAATGTACTAACTGACAAAATAATCAGCTTTGCCTCAGATAAATCTCTTAAGGCTACATAATGCCATTGACAGAGATTATTTCAGGTGTGCTAGACTGATGCAGACAGGCATGTAGAGTACAGAACAAGGTTAGTGATAAGAGACAGATGCTTACCTGTTTGCAGATGGCTATCATTCTGAATCTGTCATGCTGGTTTTTCAGGGGCTGACTGACTGACAGAGGGGCCCCTGGGAGATGTGACAGCACTTTTCTTCAGATTCTGATAGAGATTAATTTCTTGAACACCCACCGACACTCTCCAGCCCAAATTGACTGATAAAATAATGTCTACAGCAAGGGTGAAGCCAAAGAATCTGAGACTCTAATATAGACTTCAACCAAATTTAAATACCTTCTTAGGTTACCCAACAAAACCTTTTTTTTTTTTTTTTACAGTGGCAGAATGCAGATCATTGAGCTTAAGTAAACCAGAGGCTACTGAGGGAAAGAAAAGTTGTCACCAGATGATGAATAAACCATCAAGATGATGACAAATGAGACCAAGTGACAGAATAAACATAAACACAAGCTGGAGGGAATATCATAGGAGGACTGTGACATCCGTAAATGGGTGCCAAGAAGATGCATTTGCACTACATCATCACATCATAAGATCCATTTCACCCTGAAGATGTACTTTATCTTATATAACTAGAAATTCATCCAGGTGTTTATGCTGCAAATATATATTTTATGAATACATAGCCAGGAGATGAAAACCTCAGCTGTTAAGGTCTCTAGGTAATTTTTCTTTGGAAATATACTCTGGCAGTACTGAAGCTGTCTGGGTGTTTTTAGGTGAGTGCCACAGAGATTTGTATGCAGAGAGAGTAAGTAGACTAGATGACGTGCAAAACATCATGGTCAACAAGATCTGCCAGAGGCTGTGCTGAAAGAGGAATGTTTTTTCAGTGGCTCTTGAACAGTCATGCCAATATTTATAACATTTTTAAAGGGAACTTAGGCCGCTGCCCTCTCACTTCAGATCATATTTCCAAACCACCAAGCCTTGTGGCCTCTCACTGATGCTCTTTGCTCTTTAAGACAGATGTGCTCCTGGAAAAGACTGCTCAGAAGTGTTCAAAAGCAGATGTCTAGTTCATTGGTGTCCATTTATTGGCACGTCCTGCCTTGCCACTCCAGACTGGCTTTAAAGTGCATACACCTGGGGATCAAATATTGCGAGCTTTTCTGTGTTCATTCTGTATCCAACTGTGCATCTGACTTTATTCTCTTCTTTCGGCAGAACAGTCCAAGTGACACAATCTGAGGTGAGAGGCACCAGACACAACTCTGAGAGACTTCTCGCCTGTTTTGACTGGGGACGGCTGGGAGAGCACGGTGCATTAAAAATACAGGTCCCAGAGGACCGCTTTGGTCTCAGCTAGCATACACAGGCCCTGCCATAAATCAATACCTGAGCACTCTGATTTCTTCATCAAGACATTTCCCTTCGGCTGAAAACGGAATGGGTTTCTTGAGCACTTGCTGACCAGAAGCGGCACTCTAGAGGATTCTATTTTTGTGGACGCCTGAAGTCCAATTTAGACTGCAACTCTGAAAACACTTTGGGGGACAAAGAAGAAGAAGAAGAAGAAGAAGAAGAAGAAGAAGAAAATATATGTATACAGTATATTTTAATATATTTGCTTCCTTCACAGTCGATAAAGCTGATATTTCTTTCAAACACCTGTCATTAAGGGATTTCTTTACCCTCACACTTCCTTCAAAGAATTTAGCACTTCAAAGAAATAATCCTATCAGCTTTGGTCTATGAAAATCTCAGCTATTTTTATTATTTCAGTCATCTCAACTACAAATTTAGATTCTGTTGAAATAATTTCAAGCCACTTGTTTGTATACTGTAGACAGGCTGAGATCAGAAGTTAAGTTTATGGTTAAAATCTCCACAATTGTAAAAGCCTGTCTATAGTCTGTTGCTTATCAAAGTGTTCAATCATCAGAATCGACTCCTATCTTTTTTTTTATTTTCATGCAAAGTGAAGTATGTTAGCATATTTATGGCCTGAGATATATCCAATCATGTAAAATATGCTACATTCAGTCATGAAGCTAAGGAACAAATAGCTTCTGACATATGAAGAAATGGAATACGCAAGAGCTCTATGCACATAGACTAAAATAAGTACTCACCCAGCACAGCCTCAAAAGAGATGGAGGAGAGAATTAAACAGAGCATGAGTTAGTGTGGTGACTAGCTCCCTGCAAAGATTTATGCTTGTATCTGTGATTTATGCCGGATCTTGTATTATAGATTGAATCAATTGAAATCAACCAACAAAAGTATTCAGTGTGAGATGAATTACTGCTATGCCCCTGTGACATATTTTTGAGAGCTGAAGTGTCATCTAGATCTTTGGAAAAGTCTTAGTTGATGTTGTCACTTCTAGACACCTCACAAAATGGAGAGTCTAGATGAACTAGAACATCCACTTTTGGGTGACAGCCCTAAAAACACCAGTGAAGGTGGTGGACTGTTCAAAGGCATATTGGTGATGAATGAGGAGGACAAAAGACTGCTCCCGCTGGAGTGGAGGAATTATTGCAGTTCCACAGATTTTCAGCAGCAGCAGCTACTGGACCCATGTTCATTGCCTAGCACTCTAGAGTCTCTTTATCCTCCAACTACTATTTGGGCCGCTGCTGACTCCCTTGGCATCCACAGTAAGGGGTATCTGGAGACCACCTTTGTGGACATTGGTCCCAGTATGCCACAGGAAAGGAAGTTACTGGCAGAGACAAGAGATGTCCACAGTGTGTCCTACAGCATAGAAGATGGGGATGACCTTCTGCCAGACTTTGAGGTGAGGCGTTCCCTCTAGAATAAAGTATATAGGGGATATGGGGACTGGTTGTCACACTTTTCACTCTAGTGTATATTTTTGGGTAGGTATATATATGAAAGTCAATTTCTGTGGGAACATGCAGTACCTTAAAGGGATAGTTAACCCCAAAATGAAAATTCTCTCATCATTTACTCACCTTCATGCCATCCCAGATATGTATGGTTTTTTTCTTCTGCTGAACACAAACGAAGATTTTTAGAAGAATATTTTAGCTCTTTAGGTCCATATAATGCAAGTGAATGGTGACCAGATATTTCAAGCTCCAAAAATCATGTAAAAGCAACATAAAAGTAATTCATATGACTCCAGTGGTTAAGACTATGTCTTTAGAAGCGATACAATAGGTGTGGGTGAGAAACAGATAAATATTTATGTCCTGTTTTAATATAAATTCACATTCTTTCACATTCTGAAAGTGAAAATGGAGATTGACTCAAAACCTTATTATTTTTTAGATATAGCCCTTGTGACCCTTGTGACAGGCAAGACACACGCACACACACACACTTCCCCTTTTTAATATAGGGGTTAATACAGGTAAAGCAGGACACTTTTTGTTATTGAGATGTATGGCAAAAAGTGTCCCACTTTACCTGTATTCACCTTATTTGAACTCCTGTAGAGAAGCTGGAACTGATTTAGTGCCAAGTCACTCTCTGTTTACATGCCATCACAGGTTTTCCTTTATAGTCCAAAATCCTCTTCCCTTACCTGCATCCGAACAATAGAGAATCACAGAGAAGTTAAGCTCTGTATTTTCACTAATGCTCTGGATATTGCAGCACAAAAGTAGAATTCATGTGCAGTACAGTCAGGGATAGGCGAATGAGCTTTTAAATTGAAAAATCAAAAGGCATGAATAGTAGGGGGTATGCGGTGCGTGGACAGTGGCCTTCAAACTTAGCGCAATTATTGAAAGCTCTGTGGCCACTGGTGTGTGAATAATAATGCCAATGTGCTGATGAACTCCATGCCAACCCCTATTTCATACACCAGCAAACTAGAGTGGCCAAGCAAAGATCCAGATTATAGATTCAGTTTTCCCCTGTAATCACTTTGATTGATGGGTTTAAAAAGAAGGTTTCTTTACCTGTGATAGTTCTGAAGTTAAAATACAATACATTAAAACAACAGACCATTTATGTCGGTCAGAAAATCTGAAAATATGTAGGATCCTGAATTACTTTGCACCACCACATGCAGTCAAATAAAAAGGCCCAAACAAAACCTACTCTTACACGTAGCATTCTGCATCCTAGCGCAAAAGCATTCTCAAAAGCAGCTTGTCACACAGCACAAACACTCAGTCCGTTTGAAAGATCGCTTGAGGATCTCTCTGTCAGCACTGATTCAGGGGTCAAGTGTGAAACTGCTGCCACTGAAATATTTTAAACCTGTTTTAAAACCTGTTTTGAGCAAACAAAGAAGAGAGACTAATGTGAGACCAGCAAGACCAAAGACTGTGACTTGTTTTTTCAAGCCCTGCTCTACTATGACAAGACATTAATAACATTTTCTACTATTTAAATACCAGAATGCAACTAAGCTTTCATTTACTCTAACCATAAATTACTATTGACACCAACCAGACTATTTACTATTCCATTGTTTGTCACAAATGTCATTGGTTATTTTTTAAATTGTTTCTTTTTTTTTTTTTTTTTTTTTTTTTACATTTTGTAATCCATGCTTATGAATCCTTTTTGTGTAAAAACAGCCAGTGCTGTAAAAAATACTTGATATACATGTAATATACACATACGCAGGCATAAACACTATGTGTTTAGAGAGACTAAAAGAGGCAGATTGTAAACACAGCCCATTTTTGAAAGAACATGAGTCAGAATTTGCCTGTAGGCTACTGCACATCTGGCATACTTCACTCAGTCACATTATCTCACAGGAACCAGCAAAACCCGCAACAGATACATTTGTATGTGCAGCAAAAGAAAGGGCCTTTGTAAGGTAAAAAGATAAAACAATGCTGAGGTTCAAGTGCATTTTTCTAAATTAGCAGAGCAATTATATCGACTACAATTTTAGACTCAGTCATGCCACTGAAAATCATATTTTAAGATGGATTATGCAATTTCAGAAAGACTTGTGGGGATGAAAATAACATTTAATGCAAAATAGCATATTTTCTTACCTAATCTGAATTCCTTTTCAAAGTGTGAGTAGACATATTAATAGGGGAAAATTCCATGAAACTTATAATGTATTGAGAACCACATACAATTAATAATCAATTAATACAATTTTTATTTCATGACATATTAAATGCTATATACATTAAAGGAATATTAAACCCAAAAATTATTATTGTCTCAACATTAACTCACTCTGATAGTACACGAACATCACCCAGACGTCTGTTTGATGTGTGTGTTTACATCTGGAAGACATATTTTTTAGGTTGTTTGCTTATCTGCAATATGTCTGTAAGACGTTTCTTCCTGGATGTCAATAAGATATTCAGCAGATGTCTTTGAGACGTTTATGATTAAGAATGTTTGTACAACTGACCTTTTTAAGATGTTAAATAGATTATAATGCTTTCCAGATGAAAAGATATAAAACAGACATCTCGGAAATGTATGTTTGCTATCTGGGCACACTTATGTAATCTCAAACTCGTGACTTTCTTCCACAGAACACAAACAAAGATATGATGTCTGTTTGTCTATACAATGCAAATGAATGGTGACTACATAATCAAGCTCCAAAAAGACATGAAGACAGAATAACAGTAAGATAGAAAACTCCAGTGGTTTAATCCATGTCTTCTAAAGCATTTCAATCAATTTTGGGTTAAAACAGACCAAAATATAACTCTCCTTGGCAATCATGATTTCAAGCAGGATTAGTGCTCTGCACATGCGTCAAGCGCACGGAAAAGTAATTGAGCTTGAAATCATGATCATACCTAGAGACTGCAATGGCAAGATGAAAAAGGAGTTACATTTTGGTTTGTTCTCACCCAAAACCCTGATTAGATCACTTCAGAAGATATGGATTAAACCTCTGGAGTTTTATGGAATACCTTTATGCAGCCTTTATGCCCTTATTTGTGCTTGGAAGTTTTGTCACCATTCACTTGCATTGTATGGATTAAAAGACATCATATTTCCATTAAAATAGAAAGTAAGTCATATGTTTTTGAGATGATAGAATTATTAGTGGTGGTGATTTTGATTCATTTTAATGACTCGATTCTTTTGATTCCATTCACTAAAAAGATTCGTTCAGATTCGTTCATTGATTCGTTCACTGACAATATCTTCAAGTTACGCCTTTGCGCTTGCAGATGGCGCCAAATGACCGTCTTTTAATTAATTGCATTGAACCGAAAGCAGTCAACAAGTCTAATAATCCTTTATTAAAATTGTACTAAGAGTCTTCAGCACTGCAGATTTTTAAAGCATCATAAGCTTTTTTCCACAAATGACGACAAAGCATATCTATCATACTGTAAACTGCTGAGCACGACTTTTTATCAAGCGAAACAAAAAAAGGACAGCAATACTAGCCTAAAAATAATTATGAGTTTCACTAACAACCATATGTCATTGTAATGTGTGGTCATCACTCACTTTTTTCATAATTCATCCGGCCCCTTTTCTTGTTGAATGAAATAGACAATATTAACGAACGACATGCAGCTCCTCCTCCCATTCAGTAGATCATCGTTCATGATGACTGATACGTTCATGTCGGTCGCAAACAAATTTACCAGTACATTCAGTTCATTCACATCACAAACGACATGACTGACTTGTTCAGTGAAGGGGTGTATTTGTTCAGTGGATCCAAACAATTATATACTTCTTCACAGCCTGCTCTTGAATGCTATTTGCTTGCGCTAAAGTCAGTCTTTAAATGCACAACAAAATGTATAAAGACACTTTAAAAATAGAGTTTTCACCAAACTGTTTTCACCAAAAATGGCAGGTCTTATTTTCCCTATATTTTGTCAAATGCTGGGCTTAAACATTACCAATATGAAGAAAAAGTTTAAGAAAAGCCTAAATATCTTACACTGCATCAAAGCACAACATTTCCATCTATAATCCATGTCATTTTTACTGTATGTCTTCAGTCATTTTTACACATTCATAAACTGGGGATAATTTTTTGAGAATACCTATAAACTTCTCTTAAGTGCATTTCACCTCTTTCTCTCCTTGTTGAATGCGATTGACTCACATGCAGAACTGAACGAACGACATGCCTCCTCTCATTCAGTCGTTCAGCAGATCTTCGTTCACGAGTCACGAATGAGTTTACCATTCACTTTGTTCACAAACCACCTCTCATTTCGTTCAGACTCAAATTTTTGAGCTCATTGGTTTGAAAGTGAGAGAAATATATATAATATAAAATATAGAACAAAAAATATAAGTCAGTGTACAGAGGTGAATGAGAACAATTCGTTCACTTAAAAGATTCGTTCAAAAATATAGATTCGTTCACACATGAAACATCACTAATAATAGTGAGTTAATGATGAGAGAATGATAATTTTTGGATGAACTATTCCTTTAAGTACAATGTAAAATTGTTGGCTGGTTAATTTTACACTTGCATGAAAGTAAATTCATTTTTATTGACATTGCACAAAAATATTTTACAGATACACATTACCTCCCACTTGATCTATAACTTGTATCCTCTCTGAACTTTTACAATGCTGTAGAGTTTGATGATTGTGAACTCTGTCCATAGGACTCCTCCAGTGATGACTTCAGTGATACAGACAGTGAGAACTTTCCCATCATGATTCCACAGGATTACCTTGGTCTTGCTTTCTTCTCTATGCTGTGCTGTTTCTGGCCTCTGGGCATCGCTGCGTTCTATCTTTCCCAAAAGGTAATGGGTTAAATAATTTCTTTCACTTATATTTTCTCATGTTATTTTTAAATTATTATCATTCACTGTATCACACTTTACTGTGTATATATTAAAAAGGGAGGTGTAGGGAGTAAAGACTGGAGGAATGTTAGTGAGTAACTGCTGGTGAGGGAACAGGTTTTCATTTATCTACAGTGAGAAGGCATTGTGCTAGATATGATGTATGTGATAACTTACAATTCACTTAGATCAAAGGAGCCTATAGTTACAGTGCTTGTAAGGCAGCATTGTATTGATATTCCTCAAACATTCATGTTAGGGTTTGTTCACAAACCCAAGCGGTTCAGGCTGAATTAATTGCAGAACCACTTAGACTCCATATAAAGGTTTTTGCAGATAATTTTAGTCTTAGGTGTGCTATCTATTTTGTTTTTGCAAGCTATACTTTTTTAAAGAAATGTAAGATTAGAGTTAGAAAATCTCCCTTTGACTTACATTGATAGAATGTACAGCATGGTACAACCAACAGTGATGCGGTCATATTTGCATCAGTGCTTGAAATGAGGGGGGGCTGGGGGGTGCAGGACCCCCCATAAGGCATAAGGGACCCCCAAAGTTTGTATTTTATTAAAGATAATAATGAAAAATACTATTTAATTTACACAGTTAGGATACTGTAAATTTAGTGAATTATTTACAATAATCAGGGCTCTACAGTGCCAGTGTTTCACTCGCATTTGCGAGTTAAAATTACTACTTGCGAATGCAGAAAATGATTCGGGCGCGCTGGCGAGTAACAGCTAATCTAACGGCCAAAATTATGAACTTATTATTGCAGCTTACCATCAGAATTAAAACTCTCTAATGTATCTTCCCTCATATACCAAATACTTTTAAAAGAGGCAAGTTAGTTATTTTTGCATTAAAAGCGCCTTTTTCACATTCACATGGCTGCGAGTGCTGTCCTTTCCCTCTCTCTCTTTCTTTCACGTGCACGCAAAGACCGAGGGAGAGATATACCATGTGAAGATGGTTTAAGCGGAGTTCCTTGCTTGTTTTTTATGTGTCAAAATTATGGACAGTGTTTTAAATAATGATGGATTAATCTAAAGCTCACATGCATGATTCTGAGAAAAATACCAAGTCAAATTTAAATATGTGAACCCATAATATGGGCGATAACAGTAAGCAGCATGTCAGTGTCTTTGTCTAACTCAACATGATAAGCAAAATCTCAAACATAACAAAAAAGGAGAAAAAAAATCATGAAATGTCACTACCAATAACTGTACAATTTGCACAACTGCGTGAGGATGACACGCACCACATTTACAGTATTCTGCTTCTAACGCAGGTGCTCTGGCTGTGGCGTGGACAAGTGCTTGTGGGTTTGTTTTTCTTGGATCTTCAATTGTAATGAAAATTCTATAACATCATAACCACGCACTGCAACACTGTAAAAAAAAAAAAAACTCTTAAAAGGGCATACCTTGTTGGTGCTTTATAACGAGACCATCAAGCAGCTGCATGGCTCTGCGTCAATGTGTAATAGACCACTAGAAATGTCAACCGCTAGAAATGTATCAAGTATCATGCCTGTCGTGGTTATGCAAAATCCATGGCAAAGCACGTTCCCAAAAATCATTGTATTATAATCATCATTTTGCATTTCTCACGGCCATCGATGATAGTGCTCTCACGCGTGAACACAAGCAAACACATAGAGTGCGAGGAGAGAGAGCGTGCATTCATGGTGTGAGAAATGCAAAATTATGATTATAATACAATGATTTTTGGGAACGTGCATTGCATAAACTTTGCATATGCTGTATGTGTAGACTTATATATAAGAAGGGGGCTTCAAAGTAAAAAGGTTGGGAACCACTGGTCTGGCTCATATTTTCATAGAAAAACAAAAAAATAATAATAAAAAAGAAACAGTATATACAGATGCAGAATTGCTTCTTTCTGGTAGTTTATGTCATATAAAATATATTAACATTGTATAACTTTAATGAATAACCCATTAAGAATTATTGCATTATACAACGCTTAATAGACAGTTAAAACTGAAAATACATGAATGTAGTTATGAATGTCCTGAAAGTTTGATTTGAAATATTTAAATGTTGATGAACTAGCTACTAATCTGTTAATAATTAGTCATACCTACAGTATATGTTTGTTAATGGCAAATGGAAGTATAAAGTGTCATCAGTATATTATTAGTTTATGAGTGGCTTAAGGAGATCCATCAGGACTGCCTGTATGGTTAATTTAAAAAAATAATAATTTGAAAAAGGTTTATCATAGAAGATGTCCTTTGTCATGTATGAAGTATCTTTCATTAATGAATTATGTAGTCATTTTTAATGCATGCATGCTCTGTTGTGATAAATTAGCAGTTGTTTTAACCTGAACACTGACTGTGCCCCTATAACACCCCCCAATCAAAACCCCAATGGATGGGGACCCCCCATAAGCCTGGAATCAATTTGGGCACTGATTTGCATACTGAATTACTATTAGTCTCATTTCTTACATCTATTTTCATATTGAATTGTGATTGGTCTTGCCTTTCTTGCATATATTTAAACATTTACACTGTGATTATGTGTTTCTTGTGCGCAGCCAAATTAAAATAAGTCTATTTACATAGAACAACTATCTAAACCAAAATTTACCTAACACTATTCTTGTTTTTTTGTTCTTCAGGAAAAACACAGTTATTCTCGTGAAGCCACAGTGAATTATTTTATTATTGTCATGAAGAAAATAAATGTTTTCTTCACCATGATACATGAATATATTGATCACTCAGATGCCATTATCCAATTAGAATCCTCCAATCTGATGTACAGCATGATTAAATCTTTTTCATGATCTCATGCCTATTATGAACATAAAACATTCTGATGTCATCTTGTCCTTCAATGAAATATTATAAAAATAGCAGATGGGACATGGGGGAAAATTGATTGGAATGTCAACTAATGGAAAGGACAAGAAAAAGGACAGGAAGGAAGAGAACTCACGACATAAATCATACTCTAAGAAGTCCATTACAAAAAGGACTGCAGCATTGCTCCTTAGTGCCCGATAATAACATTCCTTTCCCTTTCCTCCTCAGATCCAGTCTCTATCAATACTATATCAAATGAGATTATCAACCATTTGTATTTCGTTTAATCTACAATAATGTCCCTCAAATCAATTTTTTATCTTTCTGAAGCTGAAGTATCAAGATAGCAGTCTATATGTTCCAATCTATTGGAAAAATAGTTCAGATGAGTATATAGTTCAAATAAAACAGAGCTCTCAAACTTGTTTACAGGAAATATAATCTTCGTATAAATATTGTTATTAAATATTGTTCAGAGTGAATAGTCGGACTCCATATGGTCTGAAACTGGCAGAGATTAGCAGTAAACCTCAATGCAAGTGCTCTTTTGGGACTAAATGTGGACATTATGGAATTACACCTGAGGGTTTAGTCAGGATTACACTGAGATTTGCTGGATTATGCCACTAGAGAATCAATGTGGGAGACATCAGAATAATACAAGTCAAGGCTTTCAGTTCTGTGTAAGGTACAGTGAATCTAACAGTTACCAAATGGGGTGATACAGTATGTGGACAAGGAGGTACTGCTGTGAAATCAATGGAGGCAATAAACTTAAAATTAGACAACAGCTAGTTCTGGTCCTTTAATTGTATTGGACAAGTGGTACTCCAAGAGTGCTGATATTTAGTATAACAGCACTGTGAAGCTTCACTGTTTTGATCACTCCGCATTTCTGTTCACTGCGTTCCAGACAGGCTGTCATGCAAATATCTTGCATGGCGACACAACATCTGAACCTTATTTGGCTTCATTTGGAACTGTTTTTTTTTTTTTTTTTTTTTTTGGTGGTGGTGGAGCAAAAATAAACAATATGGCTGGACATAATGTGTCTAAAATGTAAGTTTGGTCATGACAACTCCTGGAAATATTTAGCATGTTAATGTGGGTGTGACATAAATTATTGACAGGATATTGGCCTTGGTGAACTAGATCTACTACACTGCTGCTGCAGAGCAAGTACAGAGACTTTCTAGAACATACACAGACATGCTGAGTTAAGCATGTAGACATGCTGCTGCACAATTAGAAAAATACAAGACATGATGCATCAAGCATGTATGACATGCTGCTGCACAATTAAACATAAACACAATCCCCCAGCAAAGCAGGGAAGCTGCAAAAATGCATAACGTATGACAAAACAACCCTCCAAACAAGTAGATCTACCACCAAGACTTGTGTACTGCTGCTGCTCCGAAGAGCCTTGTGCGCCGAGTGTATGCTAGCTAGGTGTGCCTTGGCCTGCTTGGCCGAATGGCATAACAGAAATGAACTACCATATTTTATGGAAATAAACTCATACCTGGTTTAAAATCTCATTATTGAGAGAAAAACGTAAACACAGATAATGAAAATTCTTAGGCAGGCACTAGGCAGGCACTAGGACCCAGGAGCAGCCACCCTACTTTCCTTCAGCCGCTCAAAATGTCAAGATGTGCTCTGTGAAGATTACTTCAGGATTTATACAATGTATCACACAGTATTTGGCCTTGTTTTAACCTGGAGAATTTGCTTTAAGTAATCGTGTTTTTCATATTCTGTTTATGTTTCATAAAAATAATGCAACAAATAAGCCACACCTGTTTATACATTTGCAACTCTGCCCAGTATACAAATAAACAGCTTTTAGTCTATGAGTAAAAAGTATGCCTGTTGTATTCAATTCATTCATTTGACAGTGGTCTAGAGTTTGTTAAAACTATAATGTTGTGATGGACAGAATATTTAAGCTGGCTGTATAAAAACGCTTCTACCTTCTCTATAACTGATGTTTTCATTTGTTTGTGTGTAAGCATATGTGTTTTTGTGTGCAGTTTGTTTGACCGGCTGACATCAGTTACGTATAAATTATATAAATAAGTCAATTCGGACTATGAGTCGCAGGACCTTTCAGATGATGTAAAAAAATTTTACTCTGGAAAATACGGTTGTAAAGAGGAGGCGAGAAGCAGCTTTCCTGGTTCAGGTAAGGTTTTATTTTCTCTCTCTGCAGCAGAATTGCAGTATCAAAGTCTTTGCGTTATTCAGTAAGTTAATATATAATCACACACCGCTTCACAAAATAAACTTTCATCATTTGTAATAATAAAACTCTTTGCTTCTTATTCGGGTCTGTGGTGCCCAGGCTCTCTCTCTTCTGCTTGCGGTGTGGCTCTATTTATGCCGCTCTCCCCGTGCTCACTGAAATTAGAGACAGGTGTTAGACATAATTTAGCTCAGGTGTAAGCGCCCTTACCGCTTTCTCTCTCTCCGGAGAGATGCTTGACCATGCCCCCGCTGCCACATATCCCCACCGCCCGACTCAGGCCGGAGTGGCATCCAGCTTGCTTACCACTCCCACCCCATTCCTGGAAAGGAAGTCGGCGACAGCCATCTGCGCCCCCGGTCTGTGGACCACCTTGAACTTAAACGGCTGAAGAGCCAGGTACCAACGGGTGATCCGGGCATTGGTATCTTTCATGCGGTGGAGCCACTGGAGTGGGGCGTGATCGGAACAGAGGGTGAAGGCCCGCCCCAACAGGTAGTATCGGAGAGTGAGAACCGCCCACTTGATGGCGAGACACTCCTTTTCTACGGTGCTGTACTTAGTTTCCCTCAAGGAGAGCTTATGGCTAATGTATAACACCGGGCGCTCCTCCCCCTCCACCACCTGCGAGAGTACGGCCCCCAGCCCCCTGTCTGAAGCATCTGTCTGTAAAACAAAAGGGAGAGAGAAGTCAGGTGAATGTAAAAGCGGCCCCCCGCAAAGTGCAGCTTTAACTTGCGTGAACGCCTGCTGACACTGCACCGTCCACTGGACCGGATCTGGAGCTCCCTTTTTAGTGAGATCAGTCAGCGGGCTGGTGACGTCCGAATAATTAGGCACGAACCTTCTATAATAGCCAGCCAGCCCCAGGAACTGCCTCACCCCCTTTTTGGTCTTGGGTCTCGGGCAGGTCGCAATCGCCGCTGTCTTGTCAATTTGGGGACGCACCAGCCCGTGGCCCAAGTGGAACCCCAGATACCATACCTCCACCCGTCCAATCACGCACTTCTTTGGGTTCGCTGTGAGTCCCGCTCGGCGCAGCGATCTCAGAACCGCTCTCAGATGTTGCATGTGCCACTGCCAATCATTGCTATAAATGATGATGTCATCTAAATAGGCAGCAGCGTAGGCTGAATGTGGTCTGAGGATTCGGTCCTGAAATGTAGCAGGGGCCCCAAACAAACCGAACGGAAGTGTCACAAATTGGTGTAATCCAAACGGTGTGGAGAAGGCGGTTTTCTCACGGGAAATTGGTGTCAAGGGGATCTGCCAATAACCCTTCGTCAAATCCAATGTCGAGTAAAATCGAACAGTGCCCAACCGATCGAGCAACTCATCAACGCGAGGCATTGGATATGCATCAAATTTAGACACCGCATTGACTTTTCTATAATCCACACAGAATCGCACAGACCCGTCGCTCTTAGGCACTAAAACAACTGGGCTGGACCAATCACTGTGGGATTCTTCTATTACCCCCATATCGAGCATTGCATCCAATTCTTCCCGAACGATTTTCTTCTTGTGTTCGGGTAATCGATAGGGGCGGCTACGTACCACGACCCCCGGCTCAGTCTCGATGTGGTGATGGATAAGGTTTGTACGTCCCAGTAGAGGGGAGAACATGTCCGCAAACTCCTGTTGCAACCTAGCAACCTCTGCGAGTTGTCTCGGTGAGAGGTGGTCTCCGCAAGTGACCGGGGTGAACTGTTTATGTTTTGAACTCACCTCCGGTCCGAGCTCCGCCTTCTCGGGAACTACTGTAGCCAACGTCACGGGAACCACCTCCCTCCACAATTTCAGGAGATTGAGGTGGTATATTTAACGTGTGCCCCCTCTATCGGTTCGTTTAACCTCATAATCGAGATCTCCCACTCATCGTGTGACCTCAAAGGGCCCTTGCCACTTGGCGAGTAATTTGGAGCTCGATGTGGGAAGCAATACAAGCACTTTATCTCCCAGTGCAAATTCCCTTAGCTGAGTTCCCCTGTCATTCAGCTGGCGCTGTCGTTCTTGGGCTTGGAGCAAATTCTCCTGTGTTAGCTGTCCCAAAGTGTGGAGTTTTGCTCTAAGATCAAGAATGAATTGAATTTCATTTTTGCTGTTTGAAGATCCCTCCTCCCAGGCCTCTCGCAATACATCAAGCACGCCACGTGGGCATCGCCCATACAGTAGCTCGAATGGGGAGAAGCCAGTGGAGGCTTGCAGGACCTCTCGTACTGCAAATAACAGGGGGTCGAGCCATATATCCCAATTTCTAGCATCGTCGTGCACGAATTTATGAATCATGTTTTTGAGAGTTTTATTAAATCGTTCTACCAGGCCATCCGTTTGAGGATGGTATATGCTGGTGCAAATCGATTTAATATTTAACAACTCGTACAGTTCGCGAAGTGTCCGTGACATAAACGTTGTGCCCTGATCGGTGAGGATTTCTTTCGGAATCCCCACCCGGGAGATTATTTTGAAGAGTACCTCCGCAACACTGTGTGCTGAGATGTTGCGAAAAGGCACTGCTTCCGGATATCGCATTGCATAGTCCACTAGGACCAATACAAAGCGATGTCCGCATGCTGACCGTTCTAATGGCCCGACGAGGTCCATTCCAATTCTCTCAAAGGGGACCTCGATCAAAGGGAGAGGGCGCAATGGCGCTTTTGGTGTGGCCAGTGGGTTAGCCAGTTGGCATTCGCGGCATGCCGCACACCACCGGCGGACATCGCCGCCAATGCCCGGCCAATAGAAACAGGCTATTAGACGGTTCAGTGTTTTCCTTTCTCCGAGATGACCCGCCATGGGATTATAATAAGCCGCCTGGAATACCATTTCCCGATGGCTCCTTGGAATCAAAAGTTGGGTTGTATCCTCTTTAGTTTGAGTGTCCTGTGTCACTCTATACAACCGCTCATCTATAATCGCAAAATAGGGGTATGAAAGGGCGATGTCCGGCTGGAGTCGTTGACCATCGATGACTCTCACTTGGTCGAAGGCGTGTTTGAGGGTTTCGTCTCGCGACTGCTCCAAAGGGAAATCCCCCTCAGGGAATTCCCTGAGAAGGGGAGGGGTTGCAGCCTCTCCCCCTCTCTCGTCATTATGACGTGGAGCTGTCGAGGACGGTCCCGGCTCCGCCTCCCCTGCCAGAGCATCGCACATTACACATCTCCCTAACTTCGTACAGGACCCATCCGCGCAAATTCCCTTTAATAAAACTCTAAAATCAGGCCAATCAGTCCCCAAAATCAGCGGATAGGTGAGGCGGGAACTAACCGCGGCCTCCACTCTATGCTTTTTCCCCCGGAATTTAATTGTCAGGGTCACCACCGGATACTTGTGAATATCCCCGTGTACACATTTCACCTTCACCGTTTTAGTTGTGACCAATGCCTCGGGTTGAACCAGGCATTGGTGGATAGTGGTTTGATTACAACCGGTGTCCACCAATGCTTGGTGAGTACCCCCCTTGACACTTACCGGTATCCGGTATGCTCTGGCCCGGTCGGGGGCAGTCTGTGGGGGGAGAGCGGCGGGGCATTGGAGTAGGGGAAGGTGTTGCCTCCCACACCCAGGAACTGGTCTCAGGGGCTGAAGTCCTCCTCGTCTGCGTGGGGCAGGAACGGGACCTGGAGAGAGAGCAGAACGAGAGGAGAGAGGGGAGGGGGAAGAGACAGAGGGAGGAGAGAAAATGTAGACAGCTTCCTCCAACGATGCCGGGCGGTGGCACTGGACCCACTCCGCCGTCCCTTTTGGCAGTCGATGTGTGAATTGCTCCAGTACCACCTGGTCGATAATTCCATCGACGTCGCAGTCCCCCGCTAGCAGCCATCTTCGGCAGGCGTCACGGAGCCGCCGGACGAAGGCAAACGTGCGGTCGGAGCTCTCCAACTTCAAGCTCCGGAAGAGTTGACGACTTTCCTCCGGAGTGCGACCAACCCGTTGCAAGATGGCTCTCTTTAAATCTCCGTAGGCCAGGAGGCTCGTCGCTGGCAGTTGTTGAGCCGCGAGCTGGGCTTCCCCGGACAATAGTGGGATCAGTCGGGCCGCCCATTGGCTGAGCGGCCAGCCCCAGATCTCGGCGGTCCGCTCAAACAAATCCAGGAAGGCCTCGGGGTCGTCCGCCGCCCCCATTTTCTGTAATGCGGGCGGGGGTAATGGTGTGGGAGTGTCCGGGGTCGCGGCTGAGGACACCTCATGGCTGAGGAGGCTCTGGATCGCCTGCCGGTCCTCGGCTTGAGCGTGCAGGAGCTCAACAAACCGGTGATCTTGATCTTGTCGGAGCTCAAGCAGTGTCTGTTGGTGGCTCTGATGTAGGCTAATGAGGGCTTGGAGGATCTGCGCCAACTGGGAGGACTCTACGGGGCGACATCCATCCATCTTCCACCCGAACTTCAATTCCCGGGTTTCAGCACCAGTGTAAAGATGAGGCGAGAAGCAGCTTTCCTGGTTCAGGTAAGGTTTTATTTTCTCTCTCTGCAGCAGAATTGCAGTCTCAGAATCTTTGCGTTATTCAGTAAGTTAATATATAATCACACACCGCTTCACAAAATAAACTCTCATCATTTGTAATAATAAAACTCTTTGCTTCTTATTCGGGTCTGTGGTGCCCAGGCTCTCTCTCTTCTACTTGCGGCGTGGCTCTATTTATGCCACTCTCCCCGTGCTCACTGAAATTAGAGACAGGTGTTAGACATAATTTAGCTCAGGTGTAAGCGACCTTACCGCTTTCTCTCTCTCTGGAGAGATGCTTGACCACACCCCTGCTGCCACAACGGTAAATCTCTAAGTGTGCCTAGGCTTGTTTGGCCGAAAGGCTTAAACGGCTTGTGATCTGACTTATAATGTGTATCTGGACCAGGAAAGCCCAGAGCTTATTTAACTAGAGACTTAGCCTAGCTATGTGTGGCTTTATTTAAAAAAAAAAGAATTAACATAGCGAAATGCCAGTGCATGATTTCGCTACAGCTTACCTTGATAAAGAAGCGTTTCTATGTGTCAGGGCCAAAAGCATACCTGACCGTGCAAGCTGATGGAAGAAAAAGCCCCAGCAACCACCTAAGCAAATATTATTTTCAGAAAAAACTCTCACAAGCGACCTGCAGTTAAACCAGCTTTTTTACAAACTGTGCAAATTGAAATGTTAGGCAAATAGTTAGTACGCAAGTTTATTAGCTACCCAAATACACGTCAAAGGACCTATCAGTTAACACTATGTAAGCCGATTGGTTTGACTTATCACATGTAAGCGAGGATAAAGATGTTTCATTTACTTGATATTAACTTCAGTAAATTCAGTACAGCAGCATGATTGCTCATGTGACATTGCTTAATTAAAATGTTTCATTTCATTGTACCTTTTCAGTGAATAGAGTAGCATACAGGAATGTGCCCAGCCAGCCTAGCTAAATGACAAAGCTCAGATCAATGGATATATATAAAAAAAAAGTCATACACATCTGGGATGGCATGAGGGTGTGTTAATGATGAGAGAATCTTCATTTTTGGGTAACTATAACTTTAAAAAATCATGTTTTGAATGTTTTCCACTTCAATAACATTTTATTTCTTATGTAATATCAATAATATTTTATTTATTTTATAATATTATTATATACTATTTTATATTATTTTATTAGATAAATATTTTTTATGTAACCCAAGTAACGTAATTAAAAGTCAACTAACTGTAATCTGTTTACAAGAAATTTAAATGTAATCTGTTAATTTTAAATCCAAACATAGTCCACACTGAAATGTCAAATGCATGATACGATTACCAGAAAACAGCAGTAGTTGATTTAAAGGTTGAAATGCGTCCTGTTGCAAAAGAGCCACAAAACAGCAGTCAGCCTAAACTGGCAGGTGCCCTCCAAGCTCCCTGCAGTTAGAAATTGGGTCATATCATAGTAGCCAATTATGTTACTTCCACAACAAGCTGCCCCATCATGCAGAGAATAGTACAGGCCCCTACAGTAAATTATCATTGCCTATGTGGTATCGGCATGTTAGTGAAGCACCATAAATGGCTACACTAATCAAGGTGATGCAGTTTTCATGCAGTTTATTCTTAGTAAAATAAAATGGAGCAGAAAAATCTGAGAAGAACTTATGTCCTTGTGTGTAAATGTATATGTAAATTGATAATAACCTCAGTAAATTCAGTACAACAGCATGATTGCTCATGTGACATTGCTTAATTAAAATGTTTCATTTGAGTGAGTTTACAAATCAGATTGTACCTTTTCAGTGAATTGCAGACAGAAACATATAGTAGCACAGGGCAACAGGAATGTGCCCAGCCAGCATAGCTAAAGGACAAAGCTCAGATCAATGGATATCATTCAGGCTTTAATTAATGTCATAATGAGAGGCCTCTGTGCTTGATTTCCAATAGAGCATGAGGTGTTGTCTAAAATTAGGGGATCAAAGATGAAAGGAGAACACAGTAATTAATAAAAAAGTGAAGATAATATAATGACTGTAAAATACATGCACCTTTGACCAATCCTGAAGAAAATAATAACACAATAGCTATAGTCATATGGTAAACAACCTACAGAGGGCAGAGATATGTCTATCATTCACAGTGATTGATGATACTGTTTACCTTCATGTGACGTTGTGCCCTTCTCTTCTCTCCACCCAGACGAACAAAGCCTCAGCACAAGGAGATTTTCAGGGTGCCCTCGCTGCATCTCGACAGGCTCTGTGGCTCTCGGTCCTTTCAATCATTTTTGGCATCATCACTTACATCTGTGCCATCGTTGCCCTGATCTCCTATCTGTCTGGAAAACCACCTTAAAGACTAACGAATAATTACACACTAATTTCTCAGAGCAACACACCTCCCTGGTTACTAATCACACAAACTATGTTTCTTACATACTCACACTTGTCTACACCTGTAATAAGTGCATTAATTCAGCAAAGACTGCACCTTACATTTTCTGCAGGTTTGTGGTCATTTAAAGTGTCTAACCCTCATTTAGAACTTCAGATATGTTTAGAATTAAAGGTGGAGATGCAGCCTAGTACAGTGTGTTCATGATTTAGATAAAAATAAATAAACAGAAAAACCAGGTCGGGTCACTATATTTGGAGAGAGCAACACATCTTTATTTGGGCGGTTTTAACTAAAATCTTTGTATTTGGGACAAAAAATAGGATGTCATTGGTGATGATTATAACACACACAGAAAAAAGTGAGACTTGGTGCTTTTGTATAGGCAGTGAAGGTAGTGCCTGAGGCCTAAGGGCCCTCCGAGACACATCATTCTGAACAAACTGGGTCAGTTTCTAAAACAGCTCTAAGGCTGCCCATTGAACCACTCACCAAATCAAACCAAATGTACCACAGTAAGTGACTTCAGAACTAATTTGGAAATTGTCAGGTGGAAAACAATAACAGTTGTTTTTTCAAAATCAGAAAGGCTCTTAAATGTTGGTCAAATGTAGAGAACTCCATAAACACATGCAGAAAAAAAGCATGCACAAACATACAGTTTTTACTGTTTTTTGTACATGCATTTATGTTCATATGTAATGGGGACTGAGCACACATACACACTGCAGCTTTCACTTTAAGTCATGACATTAACTGAAGCCACTCTTTCAAGACATAGTCATAGCTTGATAAATGTAGTCTCTCCATTTTCCCATTTACTGACAAAACTCTTTTGAGATATTGAACACCTCACATGGCTCAGCTGATTAAGTTTAAATTCTGGACCCGTCATAATTTATATTCATACTGAGCTACTCGGCATATAACGTATGTTTTGTAGATGTCCTCTTGACTGATGTGAAAGCTTTGTATACTAAAAACTGAAGGGTATTTGCCTGCCCAGGCAGTTATTGACGTAAAGCTGCATTTGTGTGATTGAGGGCATGCACCTGAGGTTATGAAATCCACTTGGGTAAAAGAGTATTCTGGGATATGGGAGGCTCAAATCTATTGCAAGCCATGTTTTTTGCAAGCTTTGTGATAACAAAACTGGAGTCAGTGACATTGAGATCATAATCAGAATATCAGCCTGTCAACCCTTGTTCATTAATTTGATTGGCAGTGTTGGGTAAAATACTCAATGAAGTAATCCACAACAGATTACTTATTAATTTTCTAACATTTTTATCAGATTTCTCATTACTTCACGGAATATGCAATCAAATTACTACTTTACTTTGAAGTTTCTTTCCAAAACTCCAACAGTTTTCACAGAAGTGTTTGGTTTTCCACATAAAGGGATAGTTCTCCCAAAAATGAATATTCTCTCATCATTTACTGACCCTTATGCCATCACAGATGTGTATGAGTTTCTTTCTTCTGCAGAACACAAATGAAGATTTTTAGAATATCTCAGCTCTGTAGGTCCATACAATGCAAGTGAATGATGGCCACAACTTTGAAGCTCCAAAAAGCACATAAACACAACATGAAAGTAATCCATAAGACTCCAGTGGGTTAATCCATACCTTCAGGAGCGATATGATAGGTGTGGATGAGAAACAGATCAATATTTAAATATTTTTTACTGTAAATCTTGACATCTGCAGTCTCCTTGGCAGTCATGATTTCAAGCTCGATTACACTTTCTATCACCGTCTAGCACTCTGCACATGCATCAAACTCTAGGAAGTGTTTGAAATCATGATCGTAGAGACTGCAAGGGTAAGATGTACATTAAAAAAATGTGTTACATTTTGGTCTGTTTTCACCCAAAATCAACTGGATCACTTCTAAAGACATTGATTAATCCACTGGAGTCTTATGGATTGTATGTTGCCTTTATGTGCTTTTTGGAGCTTCAAAGTTTTGGTCATCATTCACTTGCATTTTTTGTACTTACAGAGCTGAAATATTCTTCTAAAAATCTTCATTTGTGTTCTGCAGAAGAAAAGAAAAAAAGTCATACACATCTGTGATGGCATGAGGATGAGTTAATGATGAGAGAATTTTCATTTTTGGGTAACTATTCCTTTAACAAATCATGTTTTGAATGTTTTCCACATCAATAAGATTTTATTTCTTATGTAACATCAATAATATTTTATTTTGTATATAATATTATTATTATTATATACTTTTTTTTAATTGTATAATTATTTTTTATGTAACCCAAGTAAAGCAATTGAAAATCAACTAACTGTAATCTGTTTACAAGAAATTAAAATGTAATCTGTTAAAATCCAAACATAGTGTAATTAGATAACAACAACTAAGTACTTTGTACCTAATATGGTTGATTGATGAAATGGACATAATCATACATCTATCTAGCATGACAAAATCAACCATTACACTAAAACTCACAAAAGGCAGGATTCTCTAAACAGGACAGAGCGGAATTTGTGCTGGACTAGTCAATATCAAATGCAAGAATGTCATTGAAATAGTCCACATTGAAATGTCAAATACACAATACGATTACCAGAAAACAGCAGTTGTTTTAAAGGTTGAAATGTGTCCAGTTGCAAAAGAACCACAAAACAGCAGTCAGCTTAAACTGCCTTGGCAGGTGCCCTCCGAGCTCCCTGCAGTTAGAAATTGGGTCATATCATAGTAGCCAATAATACTACTTCTACAACAAGCTGCCCCATCATGAAAAGGAGAAGAGTGATAGTACAGGCTCCTCCAGTAAATTATAATTGCCTATCTGGTATCGGCATGTTAGTGGAGCACCATAAATGGTTACACTAATCAAATTGTTGCAGTTTTTATGCAGTTTATTCTTAGTAAAGTAAAATGGAGCAGATAAATCTGACAAGAATGTATGTCCTTGTTGTGTAAATGTATATGTAAATTTTACAACTTCCGGTTATGAGCTAATAAATGCACTTCATTGAAGGTTTTGCTTTGCCTTTTGAATATCTGTGACTGAATTGTTGTTGCATTTAATGTTGTGGCAAAAGAATGCATGCTTTAATGATCCTCATTACAAAGCTTATCTCTAAACTAACTAAATGCTAGATCAAGCATAAATCTGGTGAACAGCAATTAATGGGAATACATGTTAATGTAATTTTCTCAATGACCCAAGCTAACGGCATCTAATGGAAACCTCTATTACATATTTTCCATTTTCAAAGCTAAGGTTCCCAAGGCAATGATCTTAAATTCCTATTTTAAGTTCAAACTGTGCTTTGTATTAACAGAAAAGAGCAGCTTTATTGTCTATTTTACATCACGACTCTCTCCCGAGAGGAATTGCAAACATTTAGCCATTTAATAAGGACAGTAACTAAAACACTTAGGTAGCAAAATAGTTATTTAGACTGCATCTCTAAAAAAAAAAAATTTCCAGTAGGGCATAAGAAGACACTTGATTGTTACTATACAAAACATACATATGATGCAAATGAATACAGTATTAGCTAGAAAATACAATCTTGAACTGAAGAAAGCAACTGCTCCGAGACCAAAAATTAAGCTTTGTGGTGAAACCATGTAAGCAGGGTCATAAGCCATTATGCATATAATAATTAAGTCATCAAAATTCTTAATACAAGTTTAGCCCTAATAACATCCAACATTTAGTATTAAATATAAACAAAGAAATGACAATGCACACTCAAAATATAAATCCTAAAATGCGTGTTTTATTGTATCTTTGAATAACAAAGTTTGTTTTGTTTAACAAAATCCCTATAAAACTGAAAGATTTGTTTAGATGCCTTTTGACTGATTGCTATGCACTGCTGCAGCTGTGTAGAAGGAAAACACACTTGTTAATCCTTGTTGAAAATTTGAGCATGTTATGAAACACACATAAGTATCATCACCACAAAAACAGCAATGAATAACATGAAAGAATTGCGCATTTTCTTTATTCCATATTAACTCACCTCTTGGACTGAAAAAAGAGCCTGTAGTTGATGACATCAAAACATTGTGCTCAGTGCTATCAATAGCAAATATTAATAATACTTTCCTGGAAAAGAAAACAGAAAGCACACTGTGTAAAGGACACAGATCAAGAACTGAACTTTTGCTGTATGGTTTTGTGTCAGTTTTGTGGGAAACAGGAAACAGGAAGTGTAATGTACCTTCTCTTGCCGAGCCGTGGGATCAGTGATGATCTGGCCCTCTTTGCTAATGGCACATGTCACACTACAGAAAAGGTGGCTCATGGGCAGCCCTGTAATGGATTCATTAGAGCCATACAGGCAACATTCAGAAGGCATGACAGCAGCTGTTAGTTAGATAAGGACTCATACTTCTGAACAATTCAGGGATACACCCTGTTATTGCCAGACAATAGAAAAGAGGGAACATTCAACATGACTATGTTTATTATGCGGCAAGTCGTGGCTCGATAATGATGCAAAACCAGAATTGCAAAATAAGAACAAAGACTGCAGTCCATCATGATGCAGTCCATGATGTCACAGTATGTTAGGGGTTTCTATCCAGACACAGGTAAGCCAGGTACTGAAAACTTGTACTGTTTTTCAGGTATTAAGGATACAGAACCATCATCATGTACAACATGTAGGATGAGTGTGAGAGAAGAGTGAGGATGAAGCATTAACAGAAGAGCTGCCTCGCATGTCTCACGCACACACTGTTCTCTTGCACGCTCTCAGACACCTGATGCAATAAGACATGAGAAGTTTGTGGAAATATTTATGAAGAAAATCAGTCTGTACCAGCCTGCCACCTTATGGTGAGAACTGGCAATACAGATCTAAGCTGAAGGACACCTTTGCATTGGTGTATGCTGACAAATGGGGTGATTAAAGAATGTAATTACTAAAATGAAATATATGCTAGTTCTCCTAACACAGGACATAACAATTAATCACATTAACAGACTGTGTAATTCATTATTCACAACTATGTACAAGTACTGTGCAAAAGTTTTAGGCACTTGTGAAAAACATTTCATAGTGAGGATGTCTTCAAAAATAATGTCATAAATAGTTTTCATTTATCACTTAATGTCATACAAAGTCCAGTAAACATAAAAAAGCTAAATCAATATTTGGTGTGGCCAGCTTTGCATTTAAAACAGCACTAATTCTCCTAGGTACACCTGGACACAGTTTTTCTTGGTTGTTGGCAGATAGGATGTTCCAAGCTTCTTGGAGAATGCACCACAGTTCTTCTATCTATTTAGGCTGTCTCAATTGCTTCTGTCTCTTTATGTAATCTCAGACTGACACGATGTTCAGTGGGGTGCTCTGTGGGGGCCATGACATCTGTTGCAGGGCTCCCTGTTCTTCTATTCTAAACTTTTCTATTTGCAAAAGTAATGTTTGGGACTATAACATTTATATTTCCTATTGACACACTAAAGCTGAAGATATAAATAATCATCTTAAGACAAATGCTTTTGTGTAACATCTTATGTGCCTAAGACCTTTGCACAGTACTGTAGCTATAGCCTATATAAAGTGACCCAGCAGAGTTGCGCTCACAACACCTCCTGAGCTGAGATGGTCTGAGGTCATTTGCAGCATTCTCATTTGTGCCCGACCGATTTATCCTATATTATCGGCCAGTATTAGCCTTTCACCGATATATATCGGTATCAGCGTATGTGTTTACCAATATGCGCAGATATGAAAACTTTTTCAGAACATATAATGCAGAAAACAATGCTTGAACTGGTGTCAAAACATAGTTTGTCCAACAGAGCGTGCTTTGACTCTGTTTACAGAGCTGAGCTACCGGTGGCTCTGTAGACAGGGCGGAGTTAAGCGGTGCAGTGTTAAGCAGTGTCTTCTCAGTAAGTTGCTAACTAGTTTGTGAAATACATACTGGACAGTTAATAAACAATGACCCCATCATTTTCCCTTTTCAATATAACTAATATAACCTTAAACCTGTCCTTGACAACCATGCCACTCATGTTTATCACATCTGTTTGTTATGTTAGCCGGCTATAATTTGTCAGTGCAGTCAGTAATGTAGCAGATTGAAAGGTAAACATCAGAGCATCTTTTTGCAGCTCAGCAGACAACAGTGCGGTGGTGGATTGTGTCTGATGAGTGTTGATTTCACATTATGTTGTTACCTTGTTGATGAGACACAATGCTGGAAAGTAAAATAAACAACATCCATCTTTTACTCTCCGTGACAATGAGCTTATAGCTAACTAGCCAACCACAAAGCTACTTTCATACCTTGTCAGCTGAGTGGAAGCTAATGTGTAAACATGTATTCACCAAACTGTTTTGTTCAGGATTCACAGTTTGGTACCCCCTTCAACTGAACAATTCCAGTCATTGCATTTATAAAATGTAATATTTAAAAGTCTGGTTTTCCACCGTTGAAAGTTTCCCCTGAATTTGTATAGCAGAATACGGTGTTACACCGCTCCGCTGTTTATCTCCTGACTTGGCAGGTGTAAATGCTTCTTGTTTTACAACCTGCCCCAAATTAACTGGCAGTATTAAAATAGTCAGCATTTGACTGACACTAAAGAGTACTGATGTTTATTTAACTATTTATTTTATTTGAATTTATTCTTTATTTTAATGGTCAGCATTTGACTGATACTGAACATACAGTACTGATGTTTATTTAGCTATTTATTTTATTTGAATTTATTCTTTATTTTAATGGTCAGCAATTGACTGATACTAAACATACAGTACTGATGTTTATTAAGCTATTTATTGTATTTTTATTCATTTATTTAAATGGACAGCAACAGACTGATATTTAACATACAGTACTGATGTTTATTAAGCTATTTATTGTATTTTTATTTATTCTTTATTTTCTCAGTGTTCATTTCTAGAATTTGTTGACAATATATAATAATAATGTCAAATATTCTTTGATAAAAATATTTAAGAAAGCAGCCTTATGAGTAACTTTGCATAGTCATATCAGTGCAAAATCGGTGAACAATCCACATAGAAAAGGTCTGTTTTTATTCCGGCTCAAAAATTAACTACAGTGGCCACCATATCGGTAATCTGTGAATTTTCCCCCTCTAAAATTGGTATAGGTCTCAAAAATCCCATATCGGTTGGGTTCTAATTCTCATAGATGATACTATTCTTGCAAAAAAAATTCAGAAGACTGAAACAGAAAGAGTGAGAACCCTTTACATACGCATGTTCCACGAGACTGCATGCCTCCGAACAAATAGCGCATCAGACATGCGCATCAGACATGCGCATAGACGGCTTTTGTGTCATCTGTTCTTAAAAATATAATAAAGTGTGTTTCTTCAAGCATGTGTCTGTGTGTCTAACAGCATTTCTTGTGTCATTCTGAATCCGAGACGTGTTACGGTTACCCACCATGCACATTATATATGCTATCTGCAATAAACGTCTTCTGTCAGTGTGCGTACTTTGCTGCCTGTGTAATTCGATATGTTGGTAAAGAACATCTGGCTTTCAATGTGTTATTTAGGTTCATTTATCATGGGTCACAAACTCTTCATCAGGCAACTATTCTTTATTTAAAGCTATTCAATTCGTTAGGCTACTATATCTATATTGGAAGTTCCATTCAACGTGTTTCCCCCATTTACCCAGTATAAAATTTCACACCGGTGTTGTCCCTTGTACCAAGTAAAACTGGTAACACCGTACACCTTGGCAACCCTACTTTGAAGCTCCAAAAATCACATAAAGGCAGCTTAAAAGTAATCCATATGACTCCATTCATTAAATATATGTCTTCAAATGTGATATAATAGGTGTGGTTGAGAAACAGATCAATATTTAAGTCCTTTTTTACTATAAATCTCTACTTTCACTTTTTTGTGTGCATATCGCCACCTATTGGGCAGGGAGGAAAATTTCAATAGTAAAATAGTAGTAAAATAATAATAATAAAAAATATTGATCTGTTTATCACCCACACCTATCATATCGCTTCTGAAGACATGGATTTAACCACTGGAGTCACATGGATTACTGTTATACTGCCTTTATGTGCTTTTTGGATCTTCAATGCTCTGGCCACCATTCACTTGCATTGTATGGACCTACAGAGCTGAGATATTCTACTAAAAATCTTTGTTTGTGTTCAGCAGAGGAAAAAAGTCATACACATCTGGGATGGCATAAGGGTGAGTAAATGATGAGAACATTTTCATTTTTGGGTGAACTATCCCTTTAAATGTCAATCACGGTATGCTATTCATGTAATGAAACAGGGCTTGTCCTGTCAAGTAAACAATTAAACAAAATAAGAACAGAGTATGCAACACATATCACAGTTTAAAGTAATTCCAAGGCCTATATTCCATGCTCTCGCAATAATTATATAAGGAGGCATGAATGAGAATAGTAAAATAAGAACTAGTACATTTAGTCTGCTTCTAGAGTACCAAGAGGCTAGATTTTTTGTTGTTGTTGTTGCTACTTTAGTGAACCCATATACAAACACTAAATATTATAAATATAAATACTGTCTAGTACACTATAAGGCTGCATACGAGATTATTATTTGAAAACATACTTGGAAGCCCCATTTTGGGTTGAATAAGAGCCTCCACGGTAGGCCGGTCATAGATTTCCTCGCTGACTTTTACCTCAGCTGGCCCATAAACTCCAGCCAAGATACTGGTATCCCCTGTAAATATATTTAGAAAAATCAGAAAACAATATAGATCTGAATCAATCAAACTGATTGCTGGACATTCTTTAGCTTCACAGACAGCTATTCCACTCTCTCTGAAAAGAGAGACAAACCTGTGCCGCAAATACCTTGAATAAATATGGAGGATCCATCAGGTCTGGACAACAATCTCTGTTCACTCCCATACTGGACAACTTTGATCTTCTTCTTCTTCTTCTTTTAGGGTTTATTGGCAGTTGGCGGCAAACCAGCTTACAGGTGCATTACCACCACCTACTCAACTGGAGTGTGGATCAGTAGATTAGCCGATATAGGAAGAAAAAAAAAACACCTACATTCTCTCTATCAAGACTGTTTCTTTCAAGAATATCATTAACTGGCCATATATTTGCCGCAATGCTACTCCAAGGATGTTCCTTAAATTGAAGTTAAGCTTCATATCTTTAAGCGCTTCTCTTAGTTTCCTTCTATCCTTTTCGTAGATATTACATTCCACTATTACATGCTTGATAGATTCTAGTTGATTAATCAATCCAGTTGGGTGTTTACCTATTATATGAAGTGTCTTGTTGAGTCCTGTATGCCCTGTTCTGAGACGAGTAATAACTGCTTCTTCCCTTCGGTTTCTACTCATCTCCCTTCCAACACCAACATGGTTTTGAATATTATATAAATGTCTTCCTGAATCACTGATATCCCAACACTCCTGTTCTACCTGCTCCGCACGGGACTCACTGGCGTCTCAGGCATGGGAGGCGGGTGCGCTAACAAGAGGCTAAAGGCTACAGCCTCTAGAGTCTTGAGGTCAGGAGAATGAGGTTTATACAGTTTCACAGCTATCTATCAGCTGGCTCCCATTACACTCACCCCCCTAAACCTCACTCCCATCCAGGTCACAGCACCATTGTTATGCTCCTGTTCTACCCGCTCCATACAGGACTCAAACCAGCATCTCTGGCATGGGAGGCGGGTGCGCTAACAAGGAGGCTAAAGCCTCTAGCGTCAGTCGCTAGTGCACCTCTTGAGGTCAGGAGAGTGAGGTTTATACACATTGCACAGCTATCTATCAGCTGGCCACCGTTACACCTGTCATACTTTTTGAATTTGATCCTTTATGATGGCTTTAGCCTTTGCTTTACTTAATGAAATCTGCAAATCAACTGTTTGTGATTTCAGAGATTGTTTAACTATATCCACTTCCTCATTTCCTTCCACACCTACATGTGCAGGAAACCATGTGAAGCAGACATTCAAACCCTTGTATATTATTTGCTATATTTCATATAGAATATCATGTCTGCATGACTTCCTTGACCTGATACTTGTGAGTGCTGACAAAATATCAGATGCAACTAATACATTCTTTTGATTGTTTTCTTTTATCCATTGTAGGCCTAACATTATGGCCACAAGCTCTACTGTATAAACTGACAAGTGACCTGTTGTTCTCTTTCTAATAGTTGTCACACTGTGGGATAAAAACAGCTGCGCCTGTGCATCCAGTCTGATGCAGTGAGATCTAGCAGATGGAAATGACTTCAATAAATCAGATGATTTGTAGAAGGAATAACAACTTTATTTGTAAAGATTAATAAATTAATAAAAATTAAATAATGAATACTGAAAATAAATGTGATAATACAGAAAAATAAATGTTTGATTATAAATGTTAAGTAGATATATTTTAAGGATATATCCAAGCACTAAGTCCTGGAATAAATCTAACAATGCAAAGTCTTGTCTTTGTCTAATGAACTAAGTAAGTAAATGGAAAAAAGTTAAAGTACAGAGATGAGTCGAGATGAGGCCTCAAAGTTGGAGATCAGATGCGAAGAGCTAGAGAGCTGAGGTGTTAGTCTGACACCCAGGTATTCATTATGGTCTTTATACCCTCTTGAAACTGTGCCAGCAGGCATTTACTTTTTAGGTGCAGAATGTTCTGCACAATGATGTAATAACCCTAAGTTTCTGCTCAGGCAGTTATGATCTATAGAAGTGTGAAAATTGTGGTTTGAGTGGAAAGATAGACTATAGCTCCACTCGTACATTCATGCAAACGACTCGTAAATTTACTTATCTCAGCGAAACGCAAGGACAGGTGTCTCGAAACATATCCTGTTGTGTACTAGGTCTATGTCTGTTCTATGTCTGCACTCAGGTTTGGGGAGTAACGGAATACATGTAACGGGATTATGTATGTAAAATACAAAATATAAGTAACTGTATTCCACTACAGTTACAATTTAAATCATTGGTAATCAGAACACAGTTACATTCAAAAAGTATTTTGATTACTGCAGAGATTACTTTGCATTTTATTGTCATTTGTCTAATTTCATATTTAGTCCTTTCAGATGAAAAACATTTATACATATAAATGATGCGATCCAAAGTGCATTTGAACAGCGGTGAAACACTTTCTTATGATGTGTTACATTCATACGAGCAGACAGAGAAGTAAGTTTGAAGTAAGTTTGGAGCAGAAGAAATAGAAATATACCTTGAGTAAATTGTCAACTTTATGCTAAGCTAAAATGCTATTTCTAGCCATTTTACATGCACATGTTACCAGGCACTATCATATTTTTTTATCAAGAAAATTCACGTTAGATCATAATTTCTTTTTTTCTAGTAAGACCTTTAATATTAGGGCAAAAATCATATTCTTGATAATAATTTTTTTTATTGTTTTCCTTAAAACAATATTAATTTGATTTATCTTGTTTTAGAAGCAACAATGCATAAGATATTTAGGTTTTTCAGAGAATGTATTTTTAACATGTGTATTTTGTCTTACTGTACTGGCAGAGTTTTTATAGTCAAAACAAGTGAAAAAATCTACCAGTGCTGAAGAAGTAATCCAAAGTATTTAGAATACATTACTGACCTTGAGTAATCTAACGGAATACATTACAAATTATATTTTACAGCATGTATTCTGTAATCTGTAGTGGAATACATTTAAAAAGTAACCCTCCCAACCCCGTATGCACATTTCTTAGAACAATAGCAGACATAAACTATGCTCTCTCGTTCCAGCTCTGAAGCCTCATCAGGTCAAAAGTGTAACAAATTCATATTAGAGGACCAAATGTATACATTTGGTCTCACGCATGCATTTAGTTCTCACGAGAACATTGGATACATAAGGCATCAAACATGAATATAATGATAGTAATACAGTGATGATATAAATGAATATAAAACTGAGTACAAAAGTGTGAATATATGAATATGATTGCATAGCTTCTGATTATAGTTGATTTCAAGCATAAAATCAATAAGCAAAAATATACAAATATAGGAGAGACTCTAGCCACTTGCATCAAGTCTCAGGGTCCTTTGAACCATCTGTGAATACCATCATCTTATCTGCAAAGTGCACTTCTAGATAGTTTTGAACTATGTACCAGGCAGGTACCTGTTTTAATTTATCTTTTATTTCCTCTTGTAAGTGTAGATCAACGGATGGCATCACAAACAACCAGGGAGGGATATCTGAATATGAGATAGTAGGACAATACTGTATACAGTGTAGACCTACATTTCCTGCTTTCACATTCCCAATCCATCCAAAACTTCTAATGTTTGTTTCACAACTTTGATCTAACTCCATCATGGTACCTTATGTGCAATTTACTTGTCACGCTAATATGAGTCATTGTGTTTTGAGCGCATCATAATGACGAGATGGCACACACCCTAGATTCTCGAGGAATTTTAAATGATAACACTATGTAACACAATTTTTGTTCCTGGGTAGTAAGTGTTATTTCCTAATTGCTTATGCCTCAAAAGTATAGAAAATGGCTATTATTCCCCACAAACTTTGCTTTTGTGACCAGGACAGTGATATTTTGAAATGTACTTATTTCCAATGAGAAAACGGGCGAATTTGTGTTTTTCCGTTCACATAAAGTCAGAAAAAACAACATATGAATCCAAATTAACATGTATTTATACTAAAGTAATACAAAAATGACTACAAAAGATTTAGAAATGAGTCATTTTTTCGAGATTTACGATTATACTTCCTGGGCAATCATAAGGCCGAAAACTATGTGGAGCTGGTTGAGACTCTGGTGAAGAACTACGGCACAATGGGCTGTAGGATGTCCCTCAAAGTCCATATCCTTGATGCTTATCTTGATAAATTCAAAGAGAGCATGGGAGTGTACTCGGAGGAGCAAGGCGAGCGCTTCCATCAGGATATACTGGACTTTGAACGCCGCTACCAAGGACAGTATAACGAGAACATGATGGAAGACTACATCTGGGGGCTGATTCGTGAAAGCGATTTACAGTATTTATTTTTTTCTGACTTTATGTGAACGAAAAGACACAAATTCGCCCGTTTTCTCATTGAAAATAGGTCCATTTCAAAATATCACTGTCCTGGTTACAAAAGCAACTTTTGTGGGGAATAATAGCCATTTTCTATACTTTTGAGGCATAAGCAGTTAGGAAATAATAATTACTACCCAGGAACCAAACACATTTTTTTTTCGTATTTTACCACATAAACGTAAAACTATACACTATACCTGTATTGTGTGCTATTATCCAATAGGGGGCGCACTGTGGAGGACAGACCCAAACTGTCATTAGCGGCGAGAAAGACACGACTTGCACACACTGACCTAAAGATGGCGGCTGTTAGTGGTGCGAGGATATTACACGGAATTGGGCTTCATGCAATTCGAAATACTGCTTTAAAAGCAACAACACACCTTCAGCGAAGGGCATTCCGAGTCAATGTAAGTTTTAAACGTCCCACAGTCACAGCTACTTAACAACTGACTCTCTGGTTTGGAAAAGTTGCATGAAGTCGCTGCGTGAGCCTCAAAACATTTGGTGTAATTTGACCTACGTGGTTTATATATAATAAATATAATTATACTACAAAAGTAATATGAAGTCTTAAAGTTAGGGTTATTCTTAAAGTAATACTAAAGCTAATGTTTACGGTGTCAATCTGGCGGTTTAGGAATACACATTCCTGAACTGACCTTAACACAAATTGTGGATGGAATAATTGTATTAGATGTAGTCAGTGTAATTATCTAAACATAATATACACAATCTATTAATCCAACGTTTGTTATAATCTGCAAAATATTGTTCTGATTATCAGTTGTGTATGGTTGTGTGAAATAGGCTGTTCAACCTTCACAGAGGCTGTTGATTTGCAGTGCACTGAGAGACGATTGGCTGATTTAGGGGTGTGTGTTAGGGATGGGCGGATCTAAAGTATCGATATTTCCAATACTGATGTGGTATCAAAATATCAATCCTCACATAAAAATATCGATTCTGAAGTTTTTTTTTAAACAAGTGATATTATTATTTGAATAACATGAATATGAATGCATCTCATAAGCTTCCAAGTGGAAAACAAATATTATATTAGCGAACAGGGTTGGGGAGTAACGGAATACATGTAACGGGATTACGTATTTAAAATACAAACTATAAGTAACTGTATTCCACTACAGTTACAATTTGAATCATTGGTAGTTACAATACAGTTACATTCAAAAAGTATTTTGATTACTGAAGAGATTACTTTGCATTTTATTGTCATTTGTTTCATTTAATATTTAGTCCTTTAAGACGGAAAACATTTATATATATAAATGATGTGATCCAAAGTGCATTTGAACAGCAGTGAAACACTTTCTTATGATGTGTTACATTCATACGAGCAGACAGAGAAGTACGTTTGAAGTAAGTTTGGAGCAGAAGAAATAGAAATAAACCTTGTGTAAATTGTCAACTTTACGCTAAGCTAAAATGCTATTTCTAGCCATTTTACATGCGCACGTTACCAGGCACGATCATAATTTATTTATTTTATCAAGAAAGTTCACGTTAGATCATAATTTCTTTTTTCTATTAAGACCTTTGTTATTAGGGCAAAAATCGTATTCTTGAAAATAATTTTTGTATTGTTTTCCTTTAAAAATATCTAAAAATCCTTAAAACAAGATCAGTTAGATTGATCTTGTTTTAGAAACAACACTGCATAAGATATTTATGTTTTTCAGAGAATGTATTTTTAACATGTGCATTTTGTCTTACTGTACTGACAGAGTTTTTATAGTCAAAACAAGTGAAAAAAATCTACCAGTGCTGAAGAAGTAATCAAAAATATTTAGAATACGTTACTGACCTTGAGTAATCTAACGGAATACGTTACAAATTACATTTTACAGCATGTATTCTGTAATCTGTAGTGGAATACATTTCAAAGTAACCCTCCTAACCCTGTTAGCGAATAGTTGCATTGCATGGCAGCAGAACTATTTTTTCTTCCACTCATCTTGATGTGCCAGAAATGCTAAAATACACTAGCAGTCAGACAGCACTCACTCTTTCAGTCGTAGCACTCGTTCAAAAAGGGAGCAGTGCTTTCCTGAGGTAATGACAGAAAAACAGCATCTGGAGTTATTCACACAAAGTAATGACAAACCTTGACATGACATTTATTATAATGGGCTTGTGTGACCATTTTTACTGGTTTATTTAAATTCAGAGTTGTTAAAACATTGATGATAATCTTTAATCCTCATTAATAAATGATACCCTTATGAAAATTTACCATGGATTTACTGTAGTAATATTGTATTAACCATAGTAACCACGACTGTAGTAACCATGCTTTTTCTTTTTTCTTTTTGGCAGTAACCATGGTTTTGCTACAGCATTACTGTAGTATCCATATGGTAACTTGGTTTTAGTAGTAGTAACCATAATAATATCTATGGTTAATTTTGTGGCTTTATATGTGGCTTATACTAACTAATTTTTAAAGGGAAACAAAGCAGCCTAATCATTTTCTGTTTAGGCCTATATATATAAAATTTAAGTAGTCTAATAATTTAAGTTACTAATTGTATCCAAAGAATTCGTAAAAATTACATTTATTAGAGGTATCGTTATTGGTATTGATATCTGCGATATTGGCCTAAAAGTACTTGGTATCGGATCGAAAAGAAAATAAGTGGTATTGCACATCTCTAGTGTGTGTGTGTGTGTGTGTGTGTGTGTGAAATTAAATACAGTTTTAATCCAAGCAGCTATGTGTCATTTTAATTTTTTTTACACTTTTTCCTTGACAGCTGTAGATGATGCATCATTTAAAACGAGCAAGAATAAGTGTCTCACACGATCCCAGATTACCTGTTCATAAATCTACCTGCTGCAGGATGTAGGCCTATAACAATAATCTTGAGCTAATGTTTCTATTCCGCACCATGCTTGAATACTATCTTTACTTTAATAGTTTTATTCATTATACATATCCATTTATCATATTCATATCTATTCCTTCATGTACATAATTGTTTCATTCTAACACAATATTGAGTAAACCATGTGTACTTATATATTCATTTTTATATCTACTAGTATGGAGCCCCTTAGAGGACAGGGCGGGAATTTGTTTTTTTTCATCTGGAATACAGCTCTGGAAAAAATTTAGAGACTAAATTAATTCCAAATAAAAATATTGTCATTTAGAACATTTATTTGCAGAAAATGACAACTGGTCAAAATAACAAAAAAATATGCAGTTTTTAGACCTCGAATAATGTAAAGAAAACAAGTTAATATTCATTTTTAAACAACACAATACTAATGTTTAAACTTAGGAAGATTTCAGAAATCAGTATTTGGTGGAATAACCCTGATTTTCAATCACGGCTTTCATCACCGATCCTCCACCAAATTTCACAGTAGGTGCGAGACACTGTGGCTTGAAGGCCTCTCCAGGTCTCCGTCTAATCATTAGACGACCAGCTGGAGGATCAGTGATGATCTGGGGGTGCTTCAGCAAGGCTGGAATCAGGTAGATTCATCTTTGTGAAGGACGCATGAATCAAGCCACGTACAAGGTTATCCTGGAAGAAAACTTGCTTCTGCTCTGACAATGTTCCCCAACTCTGAGGATTGGTTTTTCCAGCAGGACAATGCTCCATGCCACACAGCCAGGTCAATCGAGGTGTGGATGGAGGACCACCGGATCAAGACCCTGTCATGGCCTGCCCAATCTCCAGACCTGAACCCCATTGAAAACCTCTGGAATGTGATCCAGGACTCAAGATGGCGCCGAGTATGGCTGCTGCATTGCAAGCTCCGACACAACCTGGCAGTGTTTTGTTTGTTTTGTTCACAATTCTTATGTTTTTTGTCTTGGATGTTGTCTGCCTTATTGTCTACGACAGACAAACACTTTTGGACATTGGTTCAGCAATTTCACACTGTAAACCGGACTTCAGATTCCTCAATGCCGACCCGCTGTTTACAAACACGCAAGCGGAGCCTTTTGTCTGGGCAGTCCGGACGCGGAAACGCAGGTGGAAAAGGGGAAACAGATCTGGCGTTCTCATCAGAGCAAGACGCCGCGCAAATCAACCCCCGCTACCCAGTATTCTACTGGCAAATGTTCAGTCTCTGGATAACAAGCTCTGCAAGCTGAAAGCGCAGATCTCTTTCCAACAAGAGATGAGGGACTGCTGCATTATCTGCCTTACGGAAACTTGGATGTCTGTGGAGATTCCAGACTCAACCATTGAACCCGCGGGGTTCTCCGTGCACCGAGCGGACAGAGCGAAAGACCTCTCAGGTAAAAGCAGAGGTGGTGGTGTATGTTTTATGATCAACAAATCCTGGTGTGATCAGAGGAACGTACATTCTGTCAAGTCTTTCTGCTCTCCTGATCTGGAATTTCTCATGCTTCTGTGTCGACCATTCTGGCTACCGAAGGAATTCACAGCGGTCTTTATCACTGCTGTGTACATCCCCTCACAAGCCGACACAGACTGGGCACTCAAGGAACTGTATGGGAGTATAAGTGAGCAGGAAACCGCGCACCCTGAGGCCGCGTTCATTGTGACCGGGGACTTTTTAATAAAGCCAGTTTAAAATCAGTCGCACCAAAATACCACCAGCACATTAGTTTCAACACACGAGGGAACCGGGTTTTGGACCATTGCTGCTCTACCTTCCGGGATGGCTACAAATCCCTCCCCCGCCCAGCATTTGGCAAATCAGACCACTCTTCCATTCTGCTTCTGCCCGCTTACAGGCAGAAACTGAAACAGGAAGCATCCACCCTCGGAATGATCCAGTGCTGGTCGGACCAATCAGACTCTATGCTGCAGGACTGTTTTGATCACACGGACTGGGAGATGTTCCGGTCCGCCTCTGATGACGACATCGAGCTTTACGCTGATAGCGTAATGTGTTTCATCAAAAAGTGCGTGGAGGACGTCGTTCCGACCAGAACAATATGGATCTACCCGAACCAGAAGCCATGGTTAAATAGTGATGTTCGCGGCACTTAATGTGCGGACCTCCGCTTTCAATTCCGGGAATGCGGAGGAGCATAAACAAGCCAGTTATGCCCTCCGAAAAACTATCAGAACAGCAAAACGCCAGTACAGGAACAAGATCGAAGGACAGTTTAACACCACCAACTCTAGAAGCATGTGGCAGGGAATTAACATCATCACGGACTTTAAAGGGAATAAAAACTCCGCCATGAACACCGCTGCCTCTCTCCTGGATGAGCTAAATACTTTTTATGATCGTTTTGAGGAAAATAACACTGCCCTCGCGGAGAGAGCTCTCGCGGCCGAAGCTACAGAGGTTAGTTCACTCTCTGTCTCTGTAGCAGATGTAACCCGATCCTTATGACGGGTGAATATCCGCAAAGCCGCGGGCCCAGACGGCATTCCGGGCCGCGTCATCAGAGCGTGCGCGAACCAGCTGGCTGGTGTTTTTACAGACATTTTCAACCTTTACCTCTCTTTGTCTGTAGTCCCCACATGCTTTAAAACATCCACCATTGTGCCTGTTCCAAAGCAATCAAAAATAACTTGCTTAAATGACTGGCATCCTGTTGCTCTGACCCCCATCATCAGCAAATGCTTTGAGAGACTAATCAGAGATTACATCTGCTCTGTGCTGCCTCTCTCTCTTGACCCATTGCAGTTTGCTTACCGTAACAACCGCTCCACTGATGATGCCATTGCATCTACAATACACACTGCTCTCTCCCACCTGGAGAAAAAGAACACTTATGTGAGAGTGCTGTTTGTAGACTACAGCTCAGCATTCAACACCATAGTGGCCTCCAAGCTAGATGAGAAACTCCGGGCTCTGGGCTTGAACAGCTCGCTGTGCAGCTGGATCCTGGACTTCCTGTCAAGCAGACGCCAGGTGGTTAGAATAGGCAGCAACATCTCATCACTGACCCTCAACACTGGAGCCCCACAGGGCTGTGTTCTCAGCCCACTCTTGTATTCTCTGTACACACATGACTGTGTGGCAACACATAGCTCCAATGCCATCATTAAGTTTGCTGATGACACGACGGTGGTAGGTCTGATCACTGACAATGATGAAACAGCCTACAGAGAGGAGGTGCACACTTTGACACACTGGTGTCAGGAGCACAACCTCTCCCTCAACGTCAGCAAGACGAAGGAGCTTGTGGTGGACTTCAGGAGAAGAGAAAGAGAACACAGCCCCATCACCATCAATGGAGCACCAGTGGAGAGAGTCAGCAGCTTCAAGTTCCTGGGTGTCCACATCACTGAGGAACTCACATGGTCCATCCACACTGAAGTCGTTGTGAAGAAGGCTCATCAGCGCCTCTTCTTCCTGAGACAGCTGAGGAAGTTTGGAATGAACCGCCACATCCTCACACGGTTCTACACCTGCACTGTAGAGAGCATCCTGACTGGCTGCATCTCCGCCTGGTACGGCAATAACACAGCCAACAACCGCAAAGCACTGCAAAGGGTGGTGCGAACTGCCAGACACTTCATCGGAGGTGAGCTTCTCTCCCTCCAGGAAATATATACCAGGCGGTGTGTGAAAAAAGCTTGGAGGATCATCAGAGACTCCAGCCACCCGAGCCATGGGCTGTTCTCACTGCTACCATCAGGCAGGCGGTATCGCAGCATCAGGACCCTCACCAGCCGACTCCATGATAGCTTCTTCCCCCAAGCAATCAGACTTTTGAAGTCTTGATCTCCCACGATCAAAATACATCAGCACTGCACTTTATTACTCTTATATCTCACACCGGACTGTCATAAATTATATTATTATTATATATGTTCTCTCTTAACAACTTACTATCAACCAACAGCCTAAATGTCAATACAGTACAAAACAACCTACTGTACATTCTATATATACTACTATATAAACTTTTTTTTAATATATATTTTTTTTATTGAATAATGTGTATCTATATTGTGCGTATTGTATACTGTACAGTGTATGTTATTATTTGTATAGTGTGTTGTGTGTAATTACAGTGGTGTGAAAAAGTGTTTGCCCCCTTCCTGATTTCTTATTTTTTTGCATGTTTGTCACACTTAAATGTTTCAGATCATCAAACAAGTTTAAATATTAGTCAAAGATAACACAAGTAAACACAAAATGCAGTTTTTAAATGAAGGTTGTTATTATTAAGGGAAAACAAAATCCAAACCTACATGGCCCTGTGTGAAAAAGTGATTGCCCCCTAAACCTAAGAACTGGTTGGGCCACCTAATATGTGTATATTAGACTTTAAATTGTGTTGTGTTAATTTGATGTTATTGTAAATTGGTATAGGTCTCATCACTGTCACGACAGCTATGTTGATCGGAACTGCACCCAAGAATTTCACACACCATTGCACTTGTGTTTATGGCTGTGTGACAATAAATGTGATTTGATTTTTGATTTGATCAAGAGGAAGATGGATGGCCACAAGCCATCAAACAAAGCCGAGCTGCTTGCATTTTTGCGCCAGGAGTGGCATAAAGTCACCCAACAGCAATGTGAAAGACTGGTAGAGAGCATGCCAAGATGCATGAAAGCTGTGATTTTGATTGAAAATTAGGGGTATTCCATCAAATATTAATTTCTTACCTCTTCCTAAGTTAAAACATTAGTATTGTGTTGTTTAAAAATGAATATGAACTTGTTTTCTTTGCATTATTCGAGGTCTGAAAACATTGCATCATTTTTGTTATTTTGCTCTAAATGACAACATTTTTATTTGGAATTTGGAAGAAACATTGTCAGTACTTTATAGAATAAAACAAAAATGTTCATTTTACTTAAACACATACGTATAAATAGTAAATCCAGAGAAAATTATAATTTTGCAGTGGTCTCTTAATTTTTCCCAGAGCTGTAGTTTTGCAAGCCCTCACAATACATTTCCCATAGTTTTACTAGAGTAATCATATTTTAACCTTGATATTCATAGTAAAACCATAGTCATAATACAGGGAAATGAAAACTATGGTAATGAAATCATTATTTTGGGGTTATTATGGTTTTACTACAAATGTATTTGTAGTAAAACCATAGTAATCACAAGAATTTCCATGGTTAATCTATAGTAAAACTATAGTTACTAGAGCCCGACCGATACCAATTTTAGAGAGTGAAAATTCACAGATTATACCGATATGGTTGCCGATATAGCTAATTTTTGAGCTGGAAAGAAAACAGACGTTTTCTATGTGGATTGTGCACCGATATGACTATGCAAAGGTACTCAGAAGGCTGCTTTCTTAAATATTTTTATCAAAGAACATTTTACATTATTATTATACATTGTCAACAAATTCTAGAAATGAACACTGAGAAAATAAAGAATAAATAAAAATACAATATATAGCTTAATAAACATCAGTACTGTTAGTATAAGTCAATTGCTGACCATTTAAATAAAGAATAAAATAAACATCAGTACTGTATGTTTAGTATCAGTCCAATGCTGACCATTAAAATGAAGAATAAATAAAAATAAAATAAATAGCTAAATAAACATCAGGGGTCGGTTGCACCAGCCATACGTACTTTACAACTTAGCCTAGTTGTGGCATAAATGGGCACTAAGTCACAATTTACACTCTACTAGATATTTGAGCGTTTCACCATTAAATTTATGTAGGACGTAACCCTACGAATAAACTAAATATATACGGCAGCCTCCGACCAGATGGAATAAAAAAGCAGACTGATATTTAATGATGTCAATGAGCTCATGTTTTGCATGACAGGCTTCAATCCTTTCGACATATATGATGGTGTTGGCATGTACACTCATTTACATTTATGAGAGAGAGAGAGAGAGAGAAAAACGTACTTTCAAGCAGCTCTTCAGCATGAAACTGATCTAACGGTGCCGTTTTTAGGGTGCGTCGCCCGGTGTCAAGTTTCAACACATTCAAAATATATATATATATATATATATATATATATATATATATATATATATATATATATAGGATATTAAAATGAATGTCTATTTTTCCAGCCAGTTGTATTAGTATGTATCACCCTTCATTTATGTTAGATACAGTTCCTATATATTATTATTTACAAAGGGCAAATTTACTATTTATTAAATCTACGTTTATTACGTATCCTATTTTAATGTCTTGGAAACCAGACTTCTAAATATTACATTTTGTAAATGCAACGACTGGAATTGTTCAGTTGAAGGGGGTACCAAACTGTGAATCCTGAACAAAACAGTTTGGTGAATACATGTTTACTCATTAGCTTCCACTCAGCGGACAACAATGAAAGTAGCTACGTGATTAGCTCATTAGCTATAAGCTCGTTGTCACGGAGAGTAAAAGATGGACTTTTTTTTACTTTCCAGCATTGTGTCTCACCAACTAGGCAACAGTGAAGTGTGAAATCAACACTCACCACACACAATTCACCACCACACTGTTGTCTGTTGAGCTGCAAAAAGATGCTCTGATGTTTACCTTTCAATCTGCTACATTACTGACTGCACTGACAAACTATAGCTGGCTAACAGCAAACAGATGTGATAAACATGAGTGACATGGTTGTCAGGGACAGGGTTAACATTATATTAGTTATATAAAATGATGGGGTAATTTTTTTTTATTAACTTTCCAGTATGTATTTCACAAACTAGTTAGCAATTTAATGAGCAGAGATTGCTCAAATCCACACCGCTGAACTCCACCCTGTCTGCAGAACCACCGTCAGTTCAGAGTCAGCTCTGTAAACAATGGAGTCGTAGCGTGCTTTGCTGGACAAACTACGCTATGACACCAATTCTAAAGTATTGTTTTCTGCATTATATGTTCTGAAAAAAAGTGTTCATATCGGTAAAATATATGCCAATACCGATATATCGGTGAAAGGGTAATATTGGCCGATAATATCACTAATAGTTACTGTATGGATACAGTATACTGTATTAAAACCATGGTTTCCGCCAAAAACATGGTTACTTAACTTACTTTTCATCGTTACTACAATATTACTGTAGTAAAGCCATGGTTTCCACCAAAAACAAAACATGGTTAGCCTACAATAGTTATGGTTGCTACAATATTACTATAGAAAAATGGTTTCCGCTAATAAATCGATGGTAACTATATTAGTAATATAATCTGGCTGTTCAAAACCATTGTGTTTTTGTCTTATGTAATCTGACTGTCAAAGCACATGATCAGGTCTGCTAATGAATGTCCATATGAAATATTTTACCTCATTGATTTATTCCCTGATTTTCTGGGTCCTCATACAGGGAGCTCTTTGGCAGCAGCCTTTTGATTCTCCAGTTGAGAAGCCCCAGTTTCCCGGGGCCTCGGCAGAGTTTATTGATCACCTTGAGTTTATCCAGCCCAATGTGATCTCAGGAATCCCTATCTATAGGGTAATGGACAGACAGGGCCAGATCATTAATCCTTCTGAGGATCCTCAGGTATGGAGATTCATTTGAGTTGAGCACAATTACTGAAAATGACTGAACTTTTAATGTAGTTGATTTATTTTCATTGGTGTGATTATACATTTTTAATCATCAATCATAATTGAAGTCCTGCCCATTCAAAAAATGACTTGTCTTTAAATATTTTTTAATGTCTTTCAGCTTTCAAAAGAGATGGTTTTGAATTTCTATCAAAAGATGACACTGCTCAACACAATGGATCGTATTCTTTACGAGTCCCAGAGGCAGGTGAACACTATTTTTAATTAAAATGTACACTGGCGGCCAAAAGTTTGAAATAATGTACAGATTTTGCCGTTTCTGAAGGAAATTGGTAATTTAATTCACCAAAGTGGCATTCAGCTGATCACAAAGTATAGTCAGGATATTACTGATGTAAAAAACAGCACCATCACTATTTGAAAAAAGTCATTTTTGATCAAATCTAGACAGGCCCCATTTCCAGCAGCCATCACTCCAACACCTTATCCTTGAGTAATCATGCTAATTTGGTACTAGAAAATCACTTGCCATTATATCAAACACAGCTGAAAGCTATATGATTAATTAAATGAAGCTTAACATTCTCTTTGTGTTTCATTTTGAGTTGCCACAGTATGCAATAGACTGGCATGTCTTAAGGTCAATATTAGGTCAAAAATGGCAACAGCTTTCTCTAGAAACTCATCAGTCAATCATTGTTTTGAGGAATGAAAGCTATATAATGCTTGAAATTGGCAAAAAAAAATATACATATATATATATAAAAAAAAATGAAGATTTCATACAAAGGTGTACACTACAGTCTTCAAAGACATAGGACAACTGGCTCTAAGAAGGACAGAAAGAGATGTGGAAGGCCAGATGTACAACTAAACTAAGAGGATAAGTACATCAGAGTCTGTAGTTTGAGAAATAGATGCCTCACATGTCCTCAGCTGACAGCTTCATTGAATTCTACCCGCTCAACACCAGTTTCATGTACAACAGTAAAGAGAAGACTCAGGGGTGCAGGCCTTATGGGAAGAATTGCAAAGAAAAAGCCACTTTTGAAACAGGAAATACAAAAAGAAAGGTTAGAGTGGACAAAGAAACATACATTGGACAACAGATAATTGGGAAAGAGTGTTATGGATCTTAACCCCATTGAGCTTTTGTGGGATGAGCTAGACTGTAAGGTACATGAGAAGTACCCGACAAGACAGCCACATTTATGACAAGTGCTACAGGAAGCGTGGGGTGAAATGTCACCTGAGTATCTGGACAAACTGACAGCTAGAATGCCAAGGATCTGCAAAGCTGTCACTGCTGCACGTGGAGGATATTCTGATGAGAACTCTTTGAAGTAGTATTAGAAGTTCTGAACATTTTTTTCAAATTTTGTAATTTCAATTGTAATCCTGTAATTCTCCATAAGAGTAAAATCTGTACATTATTCCAAACTTTTGGCTGCCAGTGTACCGAGAATGGAATATTTAATTGCATCTGAAGATTTTAATTAGAGCTGTCAAAATTAACGCAATTAATAAAAAATGTTAAACGCGTAAATTTTTCTTTAACGCGATACACGCATTTACCATTTTGACATTAGACTCTGAAATTTTATTCAGCTCCGTGTGAGTTCTAAACACTAGGTGGTGTAGGGCAGAACCTTTGTGATGTGTCCGGGGACATTACTGCACCGACCCACATGCTACAAACAAACACAGTGATTGTATATCAGTGATCAAGTGATAGGAAAGGACCTCATAACACTATTTGTTGTACAAAACAAACGCAGATGTGACTTGTGACAGAAATCAAGTACTTTTGCAGCCTCTGTAGGGCGCAATTTAATTGCCACAGAAGCGCATCAGTCTGCCGGCCGATTAATATTGTGGAAGATGAGAGAATAAGAGATGTAGTGCGCATTGCAATGAGTACGCAACCTATGGGGACTAGTTCTTTCAATTAGTCAACCTCCCACTTAGACTTTGGGAAACGTTTAATGTTACTTGAATTGATGCTATTTAAGTGCATTTCTATCTTCATACTGTGGCATTTTTTGGAAAATATTAATAAAGCATTTTTGTTACATATTTTGTTTTCTTCCCTAAGAAGGAAGTAAATTCATTTTTACAGGAAAATAAGTATATATACTGTCAAATTTCAGCACTTTTAAAATCTGTGATTAATCACAATTAAAAAATGTTAATCAACTGATAGCACTAGTTTTAATGCTTTAATCTGTTGAGCTTTTACGTTCAAGGGTCGTATCTCATTCTACATGACCAATTATGGTGAAGAGGGCACACATATTGGAAGTGCTGCAGCTCTTGACCCTAATGATTTGGTCTTCGGCCAATACCGGGAAGCTGGTGAGTATGTTTAGAAGCTAGAGTTACAATAGAAACAGAACAGCAGACTCACTTTCTCACTTCTGCTATTAGCAAGCAATCTTGTACTTTATGAAGTTTAGAGAGGAATTTAGTCATGATTATGTTAATTTTTTAAACACAGCAATTCTACAATAAGACTTTTGTTTAATCTGTATTCACCATCATTGTCCTTTGCTTTAGGTGTGTTGATGTACAGGGGTTTTCCTCTGGATCTATTTATGGCACAGTGCTATGCCAATGCTGATGACCTTGGCAAGGGTAGACAGATGCCGGTTCACTACGGCTGCAGAGATCTCAATTTTGTCACCATCTCCTCACCGCTTGCCACTCAGATCCCCCAAGGTGAGAACTTAACATGTCTGTTATGCAGACATGTATAAATATTCTTGATGTTTGGAGGGCATGTGTTGATGTACTATATGTCTTTTAATCTTATATTCCTTCTGTAGCGGCTGGGGCGGCGTATGCTATGAAGAGGGAGAACTCAAACCGAGCTGTGATTTGTTACTTTGGAGAGGGGGCAGCCAGTGAGGGAGATGCTCACGCTGGATTTAACTTTTCCGCCACCCTTGAATGTCCTCTCATATTCTTCTGCCGCAACAACGGTTACGCTATCTCCACACCGACCAATGAGCAGTACAGAGGGGATGGTATTGGTAAGTAAGTCTGTCCATTAGAGACTCTTGTGTGAGTGTCAGCATTTAATTTGTCTTGTATGTGTTGTTTTGTTGTTGTTTTTTCCTGTAGCTGCTCGAGGTCCAGGATATGGACTGATGTCGATCCGTGTGGATGGAAACGATGTGTTCGCCGTATACAATGCCACAAAGGAGGCACGACGCAGAGCGGTGGCTGAAAACCAGCCCTTTCTCATTGAAGCCATGACCTACAGGTAGCTACATCCTCACTTCAACCACATAATTCAAACTAAACGAATGCAGAAAGAAATACGATAAGATGAAACGTGACAAATCTAAAGCCTGTTTCACAATGTTTATGTAGGCAGTGCATAAGCAATGCCTATTTTTTTGCGCACATATTAAAGGGGTAGTTTACCCAAAAAGTGAGGAGATGGTGACAAAGAAAGTTATACAGGTTTGGAACAACATAAAAATTTGGTGACCTATCCCTTTAATGGGCATTTTAATGGGATGAACTTTCACTTTTTTTGTTACCTTCTAGGATCGGTCATCATAGCACCAGTGATGACAGCTCTGCCTACCGCTCGGTTGATGAGGTGAACTACTGGGACAAGCAGGACCACCCCATCTCTCGTCTGAGACACTACATGACTGCTCGAGACTGGTGGGGGGAGGACGAGGAGAGGGCTTGGAGGAAGCAGTCCCGCAAACTTGTGATGGAAGCCTTTGAAAAAGCCGAGAGGCGCCTGAAACCTAACCCCAACTTGATGTTCACAGACGTCTACAATGAGATCACTCCTCATCTAGCAAAGCAGAATGATGCCATGTGGAGGCACGTGCAGCAGTATAAAGAGCAATACCCACTGGACCTCTATGAGAAATAAGCTCGGTGTTTTCAAAGGAGGAAGGAGACACGGGGCGGTGGACACAACTGGGAAATGTCTTGCACGTATCCGTTTGTGTGAATTGTTCTTTTTGTTTCCCATTTAACAGTTTTTTTTTGGTTGCATTAGAAAGCACAGACATTAAACAAATTGTTCACCCAAAATGAAAACTGTGTCATCATTTACTCAACCTTATCTTGTTCCAAACCTGTATGACTTCCTTGGAAAATGAATGATGTTATGAAGAATTACAGCCTCAGTAAACATTCAATTTATTTGTATAGTAAAAAAGATGCAATGAAAGTGAATGGGGACTGAGACTAACATGCTGTCTAAAATCGGGTATAAGGGTTTGGAAAGACATAAAGGTGAGTAAACAAAGACAGAATTTTCATTTGAGAGAAGTATCCCTTTAAGGGATATATTCTTCTCCATGTTTGCCACTAGAGGCCGCCCCATTGTAATGTTGTGCCTTGAAATAGGTGGAAGACCTTATGCCTAATGTAGCAAACATTCCCATTGAAGTTTTAATAGCCGTTGTATACAGTATCACGGTATAGTGTTATCAGTCCAGTCACCACAGTTTCTTGTGTTGATGTAAATCATAAACACCTTGATTAATTACCGTGTGATCTTTCATAAATCTCATGGCACATATCTAAAGCACAATGTAATAGTGTTCTTTATTTTCTCATTATCTTTGGATCTTGGGCCTTCAAAACACTAAAAATGATCATCACTATTTTCTCAATATCCACAGATAATACAAAGAATCAGTGATAAAACAAATGTGTGTATTTTTACCCTCAGATTTTCCACTCCAAACTGAGCTCTTCGAAACTAAGAGCCATACATTTTTGCAACCTTGAAATGACCTGGAGCTAGAAATGGTTTGTGTCCTTATGATGATGACTTTGTGTTTAACTAATTTTCTGTTTGTTAATAATGAACTGAACAAACATTTTCTGTGTGAAACTCACTCAACTGTTACATGACATGATGATTGTTGTGTTTGAGATTTATTCCGATTAGTTTTAGGTGTTTGTAAACTGAAATTTAAACAATAAAAATGCTCATAAAATGTAAGCACTCATTTCAGTGAAGTACATAGTGGCTATGAAATGTTTTTCCTGTCCCAGGAATCCTGTTACTCAGACTTAAAAGCTAATGATACAGTTTGTACTTCGTTTAGGCCCAAGATTTGATATTTTATGAATCATGTCTAGGATGTGCTATTCATATCCTGTAGGGGGAGCAATCATCACATTTTAATCCTTGATCCTGTTTGTATGTTTTATTCTCTATGTTATTAAACTCTCAAACCAATTACACTCACAGAAAGGTCAAGGCTGCCAGAGTCCTTTTTAGGCAATTTGTTCATAATGCTTCCAGTGTGGTCCTTAATCCCTCAATACATCACACAATCACTGACCTTTCTAAGGTCAAATAAATCTCATCTTCTAACAGTGAAACAATTTCAATCAGGATTTATAGAATATCAGGTATACTAATCTCTATCCATATTTCCCTGTAAATGTCCAAAAATGTATTTCTTTTCTTTAATTAGGCATGTCCAACTGAATCAGGCCCCATATCATCTCATATTTTGATGACCACTTATCCTACAGTATATAATACACTGTGTATGAATAACATCATGTAGTATGTGGATTTTATATAAGTGAATTCTTGGCAGTGTGCATTTCCCTGGCTTGGGGGTTTAATGTTCAGTGTACAGTATAGAATAGTTCTCTGATTGTTTTTTTTTTTATTTTATTTATTTTTTTAGTCTGAGTAAATCCATCTCAGGTAAATCTTAATTACAAAATATTTGTGCAGTGTTGAAAGTAGTCTGGAATAGTGTCTGAATGCTGTTACAGATCATCACAACAATATTCATTCAAATCATGGAATATGGCGCATAGTGATGGGTCTGATCAGCAAAAATGATGAGTATTACAAACAGGAACAGCATGGCACATTTGACAAAATGCGTCACAGTAACAGCTTGGGCCTGGCTGTTAGAGACTCAGCTGCCTGCTGTTTTGTGATGCAACAGATCTTGTGAATGTTTTCCTGGGCCATCAACTTCTGTGGTGTCTGAAAACATGTGGGACAAACAGGTCTGCTGTTGCTCGGCACCAAGTGCTTCAAAGAGTTTGTAAATGCAACGCAAATATGCAAAACATCACATCAGTTCAGAATCAGTTGCATTTTTAAAGAATTTTCTGCACACTCTTTTTCATAAAATGAAAGAAAATGAGGACTTTTATTATGCTTTTTTGTCCATTTTTAAACTTGACAGCCCCAGTCCTTGTTCACTGTCATCATTATCTTCTAGAAAGTAGCAATGACACATGTTTGACATTTCTAAAAGAGGGAGTGGTGTTCCATCAGTTGAAATGTTTGCTATGCCCTAAGGTCTGTTTTATAGTCACACTGTATTTTGAATAGTTTTCAAGGACTGTTCAAGCATTAGATGATTTCAGCTATCAATATTTTTAACAAACATAAAATACAAACAGTTCTCTGTGCTATACTGTAAAATACTGATATATTATTAAATTAAATTATAAAAGAATAAAATACGCTTCCAACAAGAAAGAATCACATTCAGTACCAATCTAAGTGAAATCCTCTGATAATGTTTTCTGAAAGTGACTCAAAAGAATGTTTGAGGACTATACCATAAATTGCACATCATGGAAAATCAGTAACATTACGTCAGACAAAGTCAATCCAAATGAAACCTTTGCGTTAATGTATACAACCTTACTGTAAAGTGTAACCACATTTTATGATTTAAAGCTGATGTCATTTCTGCGACAAAAGCGTCAACGAATGGAATTGCAAAATAATAAAAAAAAAAAAATAATAAAAAGAATAGCTTTCTGTATATGCTCCCCATCTGCTGTTGATCCAACAAAGAGATAGTCCTGCCCCCAACTCACGCCATTGGTTGGGTAAAGTTGTTGGGGCCGGTCTAAGTGGGTAATTCAAAACAAACACAGGAACTTTCATAGCGCCACAGAGACACACACTGTGTCCAAATATCCATACTTCCCTACTATCCAGTATGCCAGAAACTGTGAGATTTTGAAGTGTGAATGGACTGGACACTTAACAATCCCATAATCCCTCGGGAGCTGAGATGAAATCACGTTCAAAACGCTGGATTTAAAAGAACAGCGGAGAACCACGAGTCGGGTGGCTCTTATCAACAGTAATGTTGCTTCTGTTGTGCTATCCGAATTATCCTACTTCCCACTGCTGAAGTGGTAATTACGAGAACATTGTGTTCAGGTGCTTTGTTGTAGGAAAGAACAGGAAACATGGACGACGGCAGGTTCATTCATGCATATTTCTTGAGGAACTTTTATTTTGATACCATAATACACATTAGTAAGTTAGCTTAGTTATGATAATGGTATTTTGGTCAAATACAAGTTTTTTACATGGTGTAAAAATGTGCAACATCCATCAAATGGTTGCTGATATACATAAATGTACATGACCGAAACGGCAAGTGCTAACAATTAGCTGTATTTAGAAAAATGAATAAAACCAGTCATTCACTACAGAAACCTAACTTTCCTCTGCCATGCTGAAAGTGTATGACTCCTCCCATCTCAGAAACTCAGGTATCCGAATTATCTCCAAATTTTCCCATTTGTAATTACGACTTGAGGGGTCATTTGTGTACAACTTCTGAGTGGGAAACTCGTATTTACGACTATTCCGATAGCACACGAGGGCAGCTTAAGTGCTATACACCAAGGAAATTGTTAATTGTGCCTAACAAAACCGGAGCTGATTATTTCCACGGTTGCTGTTCTTACATCATACACTCTAGTTTAGGGGCAATACTCACGTCCCGGATGAAGTGTGTCCAAAATGTATTCATACCACTCCCATGCAAACCTAAAGAACGTACTGTTTTACCAGCCAAGAAGAGCTTCCTTCATCAAATACCGTTAATACTGTGACAATAAGCAGTTTCAGAAAAAGGGACAGTGTTTACAGTTTTTGAAAAAAAATTACCTATGGATGGCTTACTTATTGTTGTCTCTGCATTTTAAGGTGGGATATAAAAAAGTATTTTAACTCTGAAAAGGTTACATACTTCAGCTTTAAGATACAGTATAAGTGAAATGGAAATGGATTGCACAAAAACTGAAGCAAACACGACTCTATATGTTTTACATACACATCTAATTAATCAAAACACATAATTTTTATTATTTTCTGACATTTTCATTCTCTTTCGTTCTGAGATGATTCGTGGAGCAAAAAAGAAGAACATTTACAAGAGTAACATGCAGAAATGTTTCATCTTGCAAGTAGAGGAGATGAAGGTGGGCGTTTAAGGAAAACACACTCATTTCAGCAAAAGCACTTAAAGGGCAATGTCGAAATTCTGACAAAAATAGATGAACAAACAGCCTGGCATGATTTCTGATTATAACAGCTGTGTTAATGCTGCCTGGAACAGAATTTATGGATCTCTAAATCAGGAAAGATGTACTTGATAAATGGATTCTTGTGCCGTGGGTCACACGTAATTTTTGTCAACAGCTTTCTAATGAGCCGCATGGTTTGTCGCATCTTAGTCCATCAATCAAGTCCCAGTTCAGTGGCAATATAACAGAACAACAGTGAGTCTGTGCTGTGTGTGAGCTCAGCCAGTGTTTTGTAGAAAAAGAAAGAAAGATATTTGAGTGGAATTTCAGAAGTTCACTTTCATTAGAAAAGACTGTGATGTAAATAAATACATAAATATATTAATATAGAATAAATACATAAACCATGTACAACAGTTTTGTTTTTCTTTAACAATACATTTAGTGGGGGGTTGTGGCAGCATCTGACACAAAACAGATGCAGCTGTGGAAAACAAGGCATTTATCTTTTCTTTTCTTTTTTTTTTAACAAAATTTTTAATTTAACATGTTCATGTGTCATCTTTATGTTTTGCTTTGCCCCAGCTAACATGTGTTCTTGCACTAAAGCAAACAATTTCAAGGCAAAAATAGGCAGAACATCTCTGCATCACTATTTAAGCAACATGATCATCTTTATTTAGTGATGGCGTGCATGCACTCATGTGCTCTTGAGGAGAATGTGGACATGTGGAAATAAAGGTTGGGAAAGGTTTTCCCAGACACTTTCAAGAAAGTAAAACAAACCTGGCACTGAATTTGACCCCCGTGACCTCTAACTAATAAAATGCATGCAGCAGGTGAATCAGATGAATGCCATTACAAGTGTCTCCAGCAGAATGAAAGATGGCTAAATGTCAAGACAGTCAAACATTGTTTTGAATGATATCCTCATCTTTCTATGGTTTTCATCTTTTAATGGACAGAGCTTGCTAATTGCACAAAAAGGGAAGATGTGAGTAGAAAAAAAAAAAGCTTCAAATATCAGTACTCCTCTCCTGTCCTTCATTATTCTGCACATGTAATTTTTGCTTGCTCTGAAGGCCTCCATGAGAGGCTTTTGTAACTCAGTAGGAGAGTGGTACTTTGTTAGCAATAGATAAAAGCTCAGAGCAGTGTGTTATGTGTGTGTTCAATAAAGTCTTTGATTCTCACAAACTTCAGAAATTACAAAGAAATGAGGAGTCATTTTGCAGAAAAGTCCTAAAGCAATAATCCATCACATCCCACGAGGAAGAAGTTGTGTCCTCAAAGTTTGCAAAGTTTTATTCCATTAAACATGTGCTATGCGCCCTGAGCCTCTCGCGACTGATTGATGAACTAATTATGGGTTGTTAAAGTGACAGTACAAGAATTACTAACCCTTTGAAATCTCACTGCTATACTTTTAACTGTTGCATTTACATTTATGCTTTTCTTAAAAGCGACTTGCAGTGCATTCAAGTTACATTTGATCTTGATGTATTTCCTGGGAATCAAACCAACAACTTTGGCTGTGTCTCCTTTGGAAGGATGCGTTCCTGTGGAGGTCGCATTTGTCGGCCGCATACGTCATCGAGGCTGTCTCGTTTCAGAAAAGCGAGTAGGACACTTCGAATGCGAACTTCTTTCATGGGAATTCGGAGGATGCATGAGGTGTATCCTTCGTGGGCACACTCAACCCACAATTCTTTGCTTCAACGGAAATGTCTAAAAAAAATATGCCAATTTGCCCATAAATATGATGTTCAAACGCAGGTAATGTTAAGTACCTCAGTAGACATACATATGCAGAGTATATAATATATATAATTATATTAATATAGAATTAAAATAAAGTATTAGACTAAAAGTACACCTGTAAAATCTATTTTCTTTTCTCTCTACATCATTATAACTCTCCTTTAATGTGCCTCATGCATTCACTTCTCACTCAAAGCGCTCGCGCTTGTTAAAGTGTGGCATGCTGTCATAGCAACCATGATACGTTACGTTTCCGTTTGTCCTACGAAGGCCGTCTCACTTAAACGAGACTTGTTTAAAAGGAGGACACTCTGTAAACTGCAGCCTTCAAAGGACGCATACTACCTAGCACGCAGCCTTTGCCGTTGGTGTACCATGTTCTACCAGTCGAGCTTCATGGACAATGCAAAGTTCAGATGACCTGTGACACACCAAAAAGAAGCGACAATGAATTTCCAATAACTAATATAAAACTTCTGCCCATCAAAAATGTCAGAGATATAAACAATTTGTGCTTAACCATGTTTTTTACAGGTTGTTTATGAAAAGCTACAATTTATACACCAAAACTGACATCTACCCATAAATGTATTTACCAAATCTATCTTTCTTTCTTTTCCAATTTTTATGAGATAAGTGTTTGCAGTATGTTGATTATAGTTAACTGCAAGGAGGGCTGAAACGAAGCTTCTTTGAAAAGTACGAATTGAATCGTTATCTGAAGAGAGCCTACAGAGAATATTTTCTCTAATTTAATGTAATGCTAATCAGGCCACATTTGTAATAATATTAGTGCAGGCTAAGATCTTTGCACATGCAATTTCAGTGGTGTGCCACAAGACACTTCAAATATTCACATGCGCCTTAATTTTTTTATATGGGAAAAATAGCCTTGCTTTTTGAAGCCAGACATTTTGTTGTAGATGCAGATTTCCAGGCATCACTTCATTAGTAAAGCAACATCTCTTCCAGACAGATCCCCGCTGCAGAGTCAAAGCCCAGAGCTTCGTTTTGACATGTAATACAGCTGCATGTTTACTGAGGCAAGCTCTGCACTGCTCTCTATGGCTAGCCCATTTAATACTGAATATACTTGTGAAGATAATAACATTCTGATATACTGAGCCCATCCAAGCTGCTCTATCTCCTTTGGTAAGATCTCTGTGAACATGTGAAAAGTATGATATGTGTTGTATATGGATGTTGTAGCAAACTATGGTTCAACTTACACTGAAGTACAAATACAGTAGTTACATTGCTTGTTCAGTTGAATGCTTGAACACTTTATTTTGAAGTCTATGACTGTTCATCTTTAAGTTATATTTACAATGTGTGTCCACACAGGAACAATGGACAAATTTCAAGTGCTATTCATACCATAGGTCTTAATCATGAGGAGAATGTTACAATTTTGTAATTACTAAATCCAGTATAGCAGCTAGCCCTGGTATAACTGGTTTAATACCACTGTGAGTGACAATGAATTTGAACAAAACTTTGAATATCAGTAGTGCTGTGCTAACAAAACAGTGATGTAAACAACAAAAACATCAACTTAAAATAAAAATACACATTATGTAAAAAAAAAAAAAGAAGAAGACATTCCCTTCTTTATGTTTAATTATCTGTCTGTTAGATGCGAAGGAACATGAATGTCTCTTAAACCGATGACCATTAACTCTTGTCAGTGCTGGCTCAGCCCATTAAATCTGTCCATGAGACTGTTGCAACCATTTTTCATGTCTCTGCTTAATGCAGAGTTTATAAAATCCTGGAAGTGAGAAGTTCCAGTTCTAAGCTTGGTGTAGGTTTCGCTGTTCCATTGATGAGATGAGTTTGATAGTACCACTATCAAAATATGCCACCATATCCATTTTGCCTCTATGCGGCTAGTGCCCACTGGGTCTCAAAATACAGATCATATTGCCTTTAAAAAAACTTATCTGTGCTTTAGAATAATAGGTCCATATTTTTGAGTTTGTTTAATTGTGGTTTACAGGAAAAAGCATTCCAAACTGTTCTAAAACTTGAAGGTTGTTTTATCTCCATGCCATCCCCTTTTGGGTCTTGCTGCAAACGACCCTGAAACAAACAAAGTAAGAGGACTATTCAGTGATGCATCATTACAGAACCACAGTTCACAGACACATAGCCGGACCCTCCATTACCTCATTGACACTGAGATTGTTAAGTCTGAACAGATTGCTTTTTCCATTACCGTTGTTGAAGCAGATGTCAGATCTCCACATTTGGGTCTGTGAAGCCTTTCTTGCCTTCATTCACCAGGATGGGTTTTTCTGTCCGTGTGTGCCACACAAGAATCTGTAAAAAGAAAAGATGAATTCTGTTTTTTTTTTCAGAATGGAGAGATGAAGACATTAAGGGGGAAAATGAGAATAGGGCGGGGAAAATTGGAGTGACTATATGCACTAGATGTAATTAGCACCTGCCACACAGTGTGGCTATTGCACTCCAATAGTCTGGTGGAAACAGACAAATTGAAGACAAACTGCACCTGCAGTGGCGTGGGGTGTAATGATGGTGTGGATGTGCTTTTTTTCATGTGGACGACCCAGGTTCGATTTGTCCTACTTTATACCATCCTGTTTCCTGTCTCCACACTTAATATTTCCTTTATTACTTATAATAATAAATAAAAATTTATATAAAGGTTGATTTCCTCGCAGTGATTTGGTCACAGTGAAGGTCGGGGACTTGAGAGAAAGGTTTGATTAACCAAAAGATTAACCAAAGTTTTACCATAATAATATGGTGTTAAGTAACCTTGTTAAATTTTGTGGTTACAATGACTTTACTACAGATAATCCTCCCATGTTTAATTTTTATAAAGGAATGTTAGGTTTAGGGGTAGGGGTTGGTGTAGGGTGTCTGTGGAACTCTAAATAAACACAATAAACAAGCTGCAGTGATGCCTCTATACTGTATGTTAGTATTTATTTAGGCTTGGAAATAGTATCTGCCACTATTTGCATCGGGGTGCAAATAGCATCTAACACTATTTGCACTTAGTGCAAAGACGATGCTTTTTGTTGCTATTTACACTTAGTCTAATATACCTTTTGCTTCTGTGACGATTTCAGATTTCAGTGTATAACTTCTCTGTGACGAGGAGGATGAATTGGGCTAATCAGCTGAGGAGAGGGATAAATGCGGTGGAACGCAGCAGTTTGGGAGAGAGAAAGCCACATGCAGCTGCCATGTGTGCGTTTGTGTTCTGTGTGTCTTTCTGTTTAAGTTTTAATTAAATATTATTTTGACTGTTCAGCCGGTTCCCGTATCCTCCTTTCCCAACCTTAACCATGCTACATTGGTGCTGAAGCCCGGGAAGGAGGAGGGATGCGCTGTCGTGGAATCCTCACCACTACCAGCCAACCAAGGAGCAGCGGGGACGGAGACGTCACTGCCGGCCGCCGAGGATCAGAGGCACGCTGCCGTTCCCCCCCCAGAAAAAAAAAGTATAGAGAAAAGAGGAGGAGCATAACCATCTGCCCGGGGCCGGAGGACCTACTACCGTCCACCGGGGGAGGAGCGAGCTGTCGTCCACCAGAGGTTGGGGAGAGGCTGAGGGCCGGGCGACAGCATATCTGGGCACCGGCGAACCAGGTTATTCCTCTCTCTCTCTCGCTCCGCTTTGTCCACTCGTACCCCTCCCCAGCCCTAGAGAGGTGGGGAAAAGCCTGCCAGCAGTGCGTTTGTGTTCTGTGTGTCTTTTTGTTTAAGTTTTCATTAAATATTATTTTGACTGTTCAGCCGGTTTCCACCTCCTCCTTTCCCAACCTTAACTTTGTTACATTCTCATAACTATTAAACCTGCTCTCTTAGGAAAGTGTTCCTTTCAGAAGTTTTTTTGCTCATTCCATTCTTCTATTTATCTGGAAGCCTACTCTCTTTTCTGTAGTGTGCTGTTAGCCCCACTCCTACACTGTATTGATCACACACACACAAAAAAATTCTAAATACATATTTTAGTATGCCAGTGAAATAAACAGAAGGTGAGCAATGCACTTTACCTATTTATGCCATCAAGATAAAGTAATCAGTAAAAAAAAAAAAAACACAAATAATAATCATCTGTCTCCTGGAAACTTCCTGGAAATTCTTGTTAACTTCCAGAGAAATAAACAGTGCCCTGGTCATCTTTTCTATTCCATTTCCCTTGTTGCTGTCTTTCAGAAATCAGCCCTGCAATCCCACCCTCCTCCTGCTCCTGTCTATTGAGTTGCTCTGGTGGAACCTTGTTCACGGAATAATAAAGAATATTTTCCAGAAACAATATGAGGGCTTACACCTTTGCTCTGAAAATGAAAGCTTTTTGTTTACAGACAATGAAATCAAGGAAAAAGAGCTTATCTAAAATTATGCTAGGAATTGGTTGTGGTTTGACTGCCTCTTAAAGGTTAAATCCTCATTAAATCTTGCCTTATTAAGATATTCCTGAACTCAATAACATCAATGAAAACATAAATTAGTCAATTCCTTAAAGGAATAGTTCACACAAAAATAGAAATTCTCTCATTTACTCACCCTCATGTCATCCCAGATGTGTATGACTTTCTTTCTTCTGCAGAACACAAAGAATTTTAGAAGAATATATTTGCTCTGTAGGTCCTTACAATGCAAGTGAATGGTGGCCAGGCCTTTCAAGCTTCAAAATCACATAGAGGAAGCATAAAAGTAATACATATTACTCCCGTGGTTAAATCTATGTCTTCTGAAGCAATGCAATCACTTTGGGTGAGAAACAGATAACTATACTGTATTTAAATCCTTTTTTACTATAAATCTCCAATTTCAATTTCAGAAAGTGAAAGTGAAGATTTTTAACAAAAAAGGACTAAAATATTGATCTGTTTCTCACCCAAAGTGATTGCATCACTTCAGAAGACATAGATTTAAACACGGGAGTCTTATGGATTACTTTGATGATTCCTTTATGTGATTTTTAGAGCTTGAAAGGTCTGGTCATCATTCAATTGCATTGTATGTACCTACAGAACTGAAATATTCTTCTAAAAATGTATTGTGTTCAGCAGAACAAAGAAAGTCATACACATCTGGGATGGCATTAGGGTGAGTAAAAGATGAGAGATTTTTTTTTTTTTAACTATCCCTTTAACAAATCTCTTTTTCTTTTTTTACCTATATGCGTATACTCATACTTTTGTATCATTATATCACACATTTACAACGCTTTTATCCAGAGCTACTTACAAATGAGGGATACTACAACAAAAGCATTGCAACCAAAGTACCAGAATTGCTCATTGTCTCAGCTTCATATGCAGAGACAATTTTAAGCAAGCTAAATGTAGGTTGATTGCCCTGAAAAGTGTAAACACTGTGGCGCTATCAAAATATTACTCTGTTTGCTTTAACATCCTGACCAGCCCAGCATGGCAACATTGGCTCAACCAGTGGCATGAGTTTGAGCTAGTACTATTTGTTTTTAACCAATGGCACATGGTGTAGTGTTTAGGAAGCCTGTTTTAAATCATCATCAGTCATTATTTTTGCAATTCTGTTTGGTGACGCTAGTGGCAGAGAAATTACATGCTTCACCTTTAGGAGTAAATGCATTAGTAGTCAAGGACTCAAGTAATAAGCCTTTAGGTGTTTTTTTAAGGTAGAGAGGAACTCAGCAGGGTAAGAGTGAATACACAAACATATTTTTATCATCATACTGGAAACAAAGATCTGCCCCTTACATTTGTGTATGTTTCCTCACCTTTGTGCAGTTGGCAGCTTTTGGCTCGAGGTCATTGAGAGTGACCAGCTCTCTGAGTAAGCTGCTCTCCTGGTAGCCTCCCTTCACCCCCCGCAACTTGAAGTAGGCCTGAGGCTTAAAGAGAATTAGACGCAGGTTGATGGCAAAACCTGCCATGTCGATGGCAAAGGGCCGGTGAGGGTCGAACACTGTTTTCCAGCCATACACTTTTCCTAGTGCGTTGACCTTCGGAGATTCGTATCGTAAACCTCCAACAAATGCTACAGGCCACACGGATACCTTACGGGTCGAGCGCATCTGTAAAAATGAGAAAGACAGGAAAAGAGAGATTTTAGATCAACTACAACCTTTAGTTTAAGTCAGGGGTCTTCAACAGGGGGGTTAGCAGCAGAACTGCACCAATCAATCACTGCTTGTTGACATTTAACAAATTTTTTTTTGTTTTTTTTTCCTTTTTCAAGCTTGACAGACTGGAGTCACAGTGAACTTCTATTATGGCAAAGAAACCCTGTGACAACTTTTTAAAAATTCAACTTTTGTGTTCCACCGACAAAAGAAAGTCCTATCGGTTTGGAGCAACATTAGGGTGAGTAAATAAAAACAGAATTTTCCTTTTTTTGGTCAACTATTCCTTTAATGATTATTTTCATAGGTTTACAATCTAAGCATCAAAATTATGTACATTAATACAATAATTTGGAGTATATGAATGTTATTATAGGCCAAACTTAAAATGCAACAGGTGGTCCCTGCTTCGTCACTGGCCTGAAAAGGGTTGAAGACAACTGGTTATGTTGTTAAGGGTACCAAATGCCACAAAATTCTCATGGCCATGACAGTACGACCTGCTGTTCATAGTGTGCTCTCTCTTTCTTAAACCAATCTTAGGTGGCAGAACAGGCAAAGGCCTGATTGTACACCTCAAGACTGCAGATCATGTTTTGGACAGTGTGGTGACACGGACACAGAAACAAATACATTTCAACAGCAAGATTCATCCTGATCAGTTCATGGGAGGCGAACAGAGACCAGAAGAGAGACAGTGAAAGACAGGTCGCGGACTGGCCATGGGGAGAACTGGGACTTTTCCCTGTGGGCCGGCTGCGATAAGCTGTCTTTTTACTCATAATGCATCACCCACCGTGTCCAAGAGAAGCTTTTACAAAGAAGTACAAAAGGACCGTCGATGGAGACGCATAGTGTTCCTTTTTCTCATTTACGAAAACCACTCACTCACTGTGTTTGTAAAATAAATAAATACATTGATAAGACTCAGCAAAAAGTAAAGGATGGTTTTGCTGACTGAACTGTTATAGGCTGTCTACAATGATTCAAATCTAGCTCATATAACTGACTATGAACCTTCTGCACCATATCATGCATTAAGTGAAAAGTCCTGACCAAAATGTCACCCTCAATTTGATTACTTGCTGCACAACTAATATTATATTGTGCCGCTGCCGTTTTTCATTAAAAAAAAAGAGGGAAATTTCCCCTACCTCTTGTTGGCAAAACAGCAGCAATTCGAAAACATAACTCTTAAAAAGAATGCATGCTCATTTCCGATTCAGGATGAAATTAATATTTTCTAAACTAGCTGTCATGGTGAGGGCTGCCGAAGCCAGGCTGCCCTAGTTTAGTATAACAAATGACTGTTTTCTGCCTTTTGCCTCTCATCTGAGCTTCTTCAGCTCGGAATTCAGCGTGAAATAAAAAAAAATAAAAAAAACCCAGGCATGTACGTACTGTAGATCAGTGTTTCTGAACTGGTGGGTCGTGACCCTAAAGTGGTCATAGGTGGAGAAGAACAATTCCACGGTTCTCCCTTCATTGAAAATGTTTGGGCGGCCACCGAGGTAAATTTAATGATAATTTTTGCATTTGCCGCTTTATATAGGTTAAATATGCTTCTCATCTGCAATGCCATATTTTCACGGTGCGATTAAAACCTGGTGTCGCGAGCCATGACAGAAACCACTCCTGTCTTGCTTTAACCTTCTTTATCTCTGGAGCGCATGCGTCAACCAGGCTTCCCTCAATTACATGGCGTAGACCACAAAACTGATGCTACCCACTTAAATTATAGTTTGAATTTTCTAGTTTAAATCTCTATGGAGGAAGCCAAACCTCTCAAACAGCTAGACAGCCCTGACATACTAAACAGCACTGAGGAGGATAAAAGCAACAGTTAAAATGAACAGCACCAAAATAAAGGTTTTTCAAATCACACATCATCACTCTTACTAAAATGTATCATGATTTTACAATAGTAACAGTAAATGTGATATTTTGACAACAATGTTTGTTCCACATTAAATAAAGTCTTATAGACAAATTATGGACAAAGGTTTCCTCATATGTAATATACTGTATGAATGTTCTGTCTGAATGATGTTTGATATTAGGAAACAAACGTGATAATAAAAATAAAACGCTCATATAAATAAAAAGGCTCATCAACTTTTAAAGGTGGGAGAGAAAACATCCTGTATCTTTTGTTGTTGACATCAACAACAAAAATAATGTCACTTAAAACATGCCCTTATACTTGAAAACCATTTAAAAACTATGCACGATAAAAGAAAATGTGATCCAGGCTAAATACAGGTTACGTTTTTTTAATATGTTTGGTTGCCACTTGATGTCCAATGTAAAATCTGGGTCCCAAAGCAAAACCGGTTGAGAACCACTGCTGTAGATGACTCTCTTTTCAGGATAGGAGATGTTAAAATTATTCTGTCAAGTCAAAGAAGTCATAGAGGTGAGGAGAATAGTCTGAGGAAAGTACCCAATAAAGGGACAATTCACCTAAAAATGAACATTCAGCCTCATGCTGTTCCAAACCTGTATGACTTTCTTTCTTGCATGAAACACACATAGAGATGTTAGGCAGAATGCTGAGGCTGACATTCTGCCTGATATCTTATTTTGTGTTTCATGGAAGAAAGTCATACGGATTTGGAATAACGAGAGGGTTATTAAATGAGAAAATCATTCTCATTTTTGGATGAACTGTCCCTTTAAGCTCAGAACTGAACACTAACAGCCAGACAAAAGTGGAGTCGATGGTGGAAAAGAAAGGCAGGAAAAGAAGGGGTAAAAATAGACAGCATCTGTAAATGAGGCTTGTCATTCAGAGTGCCTACATAAGCATTTTAATACAAGCTTAATAATTAATTCACCCTGGCAGGGACTGTTGTTTTAAACAAGGCCAGGTACATAATTCATGAACTATTACATTATTCTTTATTTCAAATGGTAAAAGGTATTACCGCCTCATCTGTGATGTCTCATTTTGGGTCACTGATTTGAGGCCACGCACCACTATGGCTCTTTTAAGTTAGACAGTAACTGTTTGAAAGTCCTGAGTTAGGTAGCAACAAACGTTTCTTAGAGTGAATGCTTTTTAATACAGTACATTATATATAAGCTATGATGCATTTTCCTTTAGATTTAATATTTAAAAGGCAATGGAATGGTAAAATCATTGTGCAGTGTCCATTTGGAGCATGCAATTGAAAGCAAGTAAAGCAAGAATGTTAATCTTTTAAAATGCACCAGCCACATATCAACAGAAGTGGCAGCTTTTGTTCAACCTAAATTATAGCCTTTCATCCTGCTGTTGCCGGTGTTTCAAAAGTATTTTTCTGATCATCATTTTCTCCACTATCAATTATCTTTCTCAGAACAGCATCTCCATTTGAGGGATGTGGAGGAATGATCCGCCCCTCCGGCTTGTCATCGTCGCCCCGCATCTTAGGTCCGCCCTTCAGCCAGGCTCACGACGGGAGTTGGGCAGGAGAGCGAGAAGAGGTGCATAATTAATAAGCCTCGTACTGACAGTGGTGTATGAAGCACACCTGACGGGAATAATGCTTCATCACCGCTGTATTTAAAACGCAGAGCGCACCTCTTCTCGGGGAGCCGGCTTCAAATCTACATGTGTGCACACTGGCATCCTCGCACACCGAGGACCAGAGCTGGGAGGGTGCGGACGAGGTGATGTGCCACCGGACCCGCTCCTCGGACTCCCCGGACCGATCAGACGAATCGCCGGGGAAGAACTGCACACGTCGCGGCCGACGGGTTAGAGACCGGGCCGCCTTCCCCTCTCACCTGCCGTGGGCCTGGAAAGACAGGCCGCCAAGGACGCCGCCGCCCCTCGCGCCGTGGACCCTGGAGGGGAGCGTGTGTGGCCGACGTCCCAGCTCATGCCTGGGCCATTCCAAAGATACTACCCCGCCCTTCACGCAGCCCCGTCTCACCGCGAGGATACCAGATTCCCCCTTTATTATGAACACTATCCCCCCTGGACACTTTATTATCCCCCTTTATGGACATGTTATTTTTATTATTATTTCCAATAAATGCCTCTCGGAGGCTTGACGCCACACCCACTGTGTCTGTCTCTTGCTCACCCCGCCATAGGGGATATACCGCAAAGAGGGTTTCATAAAGACAGAGCATTCTGGGTGATCCGAAGACGAAGGCCATGACAGCCCTGACATGTATTTACGCCTACCTTCAGCACAAGATTTAAAAACCACACGCAGTGAGGACCTTTCATCTGGTAAAGCAGTGTAATGCTTTGAACACTTTCAGAAAAAAAAATTATGTTTAAGGTACAATAGGGTGGTACCCTTGTTTTGGGTACATATTTTTACCCTTAAGGAGACAAAAAAACAATGATGTACCCAAAACGAGTTAATTTTAACTATAGGTACAGAAAATGTCCCCTTGAGAGCACCACCATTGTACCTTAACAGTAATTTTTTTACTGAAGGAGAGTGAAGGAGGAAAGTGTTGCCAATGCAGAAATGTCCATGAGTTGTTGAAGACCATATGTTCATGGACTGTTTTTATGATTCACACATTTCAATTGTATGGCAAATTTCCATCAGATTAAATTGAGAAATCTTTAAATAGTGTACATATAGTGAATTCAGAATAAATGATAAGTATTTAATTAAAATTAATGAGGAGTATGAACTGTTAAACTTAGTAAACAACATTCTTACGATTATTCAATACAGTTTGGAAAATGGCAGAACGACTACATTTGTTTATACTAGGCAAAGTTAAGCATTTTAAATAAATGTAATTTAAATCATTTGTTTAAATCTTAATTTTGCCTGGAATACATTTTTGAGTGTAACTCGTAACTATTTCTTTTACATATTCAAAGTTTTGTTTCAGCTCTTTACCCTCACTAATTAATTGCTGGTGAAGAATGAATTTTTACAAATAAAAATATTTCACATGATAATATGAGATCATTAAAGCTGCATGCAGTATTTCCTATCAACTATATCCATTTCAGGAGTGGTCCGTGGCATAGGCGGTGATGGCAATCATCTCATGACGACTGTGCACCCCTCTACCCGTGTTGAGCGAAATGTGCCACTAACATCCTTTCAGAACTGATAAATTGTTATAGGGTAACCACACGTCCTCTTTTTCGGATATGAAAAAAAAATCTTAAATCTTGCCTAGGGCGCAAATTATGAAATTAAACACATGGATATTTTTAACTGCTATAAAGGAGTTGCAGTCGACGATGAATGTGAAGATAATATACTAAGACAGATGGTCATGCAGTTGAAGCACTCAGGCAAAGCTTATTATTTAATCAATCCAGACTCAGTGGAAGTGCAGTCACTTACCAACACCCACTAATTTATGTTACAATACACCATTTACAAATACTTTCAAATCTTGATGACATTTATGCCTGTCTTAACCCACCTCCTCAAAGAGCTCCAAGCTGTAAGTATTATCATCATCTGCAAAGTAGACAATTCCCGCCTGGCTGCTGTTGGAGTTGAAGGTCTCCCGTAGCCATCTAAGAGCCAGATTCCTCTGCATGGTTCCTCGAGGAATCCGGGGATCTCTCATGTCCCCTCGCAGCTTATAGTTCCGTGGGGTCTCCACATTAAGGTGAGTGTAGTTAAGCCCCATCTCCCTTAGCAACCTTGTGACTAGAGGGGTTCTTCTCTGAGAGTCCTCCACCAGGATCCAGTGAAGGTTGGGCACATGGAGGAAGGTGTTGGCCAATCGTGTTAGCTCGGCCTTCTGAACCGGACGGCTGTATGTTGGGGTGATGACGTGGATGGTGGGCAATACATCAGACCAGGGTGGAGGTCTTGTGTACACATACTCCGTACGGACCACCTCCACTATGTCCTTGTCTTGTGAGCAATATTCCTTTGAGTCGGTGGCTGCACCAGTCTCATGTCTGATCTCTGTCCCGGCATCTGCATGACAGAGAAAGAGAATTAAGACATTAGCACACCCCAAGGCTGCTCTTTTTTATGTCTGACACATGCCACAAACCTTAAAGGAGTACCTGCTAGCCGTTGTCGGTGGATGGTTAGTCGCTCTGGTATGATAAAGATCTCTTTTACTAGATGGTGACAGACTGGAGAGGGTGAAAGTAGGAACCATGAGATCATAATATCGTTACCCCATAGGGGTAGATGGCACTAATTTAAATCCACAATGCACAAGTTGACTTCTCCTTGATCTACTTTTTAATCCTTAAAGGGACTATTCACCCAAAAATGAAAATTCTCTCATAATTTACTTTCATGCCATTCCAGATGACTTTCTGGCTTCTGTGGAACACAGAATGTTTGCTTCAGTCACCATTCACTTTCAAAAAAGATACAAATCAATCAAAGTGAATTGGACTGAAGGTTAATCTGTTCTACCAAATGTTCCCTTTTGTGTTCCACGGAAAAAGTCAAACAGGTTTGGAACAATGTGTGTTGTGAGTAAATGCTGACATGACTATCCCTTTAAATCTGTGTATGATTAAAATCAAAATAAAATAAAATCAAAATCGGAGTTTTGTGGCTTTTAGTCCATGTCTTTTAGCTTTGAGATCATCTAAATGCTAGCATACTCATAACATTTAACAAACATAACTTTTATCAGATGTATGCATTTAAAAAGTACAGTTTTTCTCTTCCGGGGAAATGGAAGCAAATTTTGATGACAAATCTTGCACTCACAGGTTTCTTCACATTTTTGTCCAGTACAATGCTTTCTAAAATTAGCATTTCTCCTCCCTCTAATACCACCTCCCATTGACTAGCAATAGTAAAAAGCAAACCATGATTTATGGATGTGATGTAAATTTCGCCATTTCATGGTGTCTTAGAAGAAAGCTTTTGTTGGGAATGATTGCGGAGTATTTCCAAATATCTTCTTTTCAGAATATTTACACGTCACAAAATTATGGTGGTCAGACTAATAGCTCATTAAAGACAGAAATGATGGTGGCACCTCACATATCAGATCTTTATCACTGTTCAATTAGTGCCCTGATCTCACTTTAGACATTTTAGCACAACGTAGATTAGCGTTCTTCATTAACAGTCCAGATGTTCCCTGCCTGCTAGGCATCATAGAGACCCATGTTAATCGCTTCATGATAGGTTCTATGAATATACAGTGCATTCAGTAAGTATTCAGACCCTTTGCTATGTCACTTGAAATTTAGCTCAGGTGAATCCCATTCTCTGGATCATCTTTGAGATGTTTCTACACTTTGATTGGAGTGCAACTGTGGCAGATTCAATTGATTGGACATGATTTGGAAAGGCACACACCTGTCTGTATAAGGTCTCACAACTAAAAATGCATATCAGAGCAAAAACCAAGCCATGAGGTCAAAGGAACTGCCTGCAGAGCTCAGAGACAGGATTGTGTTGAGGCACAGATCTGGGGAAGGCTACAAAAAATGTCAGCTGCATTGAAGGTTCCCAAGAGCACAGTGGCCTCAATAAGTCTTAATTGGAAGAAGTCTGGAACAACCAGTACTCTTCCTAGAGCTGGCCGCCTGGCCAAACTGAGTAATCGGGGGAGAGGGGCCTTGGTAAGAGAGTTGACCAAGAACCAGATGGTCACTCTGGTTGAGCTTCAGAGATCATGTGTGGAGATGGGTGAAACTTGCAGAAGGACAACCATCATTGCAAAACTCCACCGATCTGGGCTTTATGGCAGAGTGGCCAGACGGAAGCCTCTCCTCAGTGCAAGACACATAAAAAAGCATCTAAAGGACTCTCAGACTGTGAGAAACAAGATTCTCTGGTCTGATGAAATGAAGATTGAACCGTTTGGCCTCAATTCCAAGAATTTTGTCTGGAGGAAACCAGGCACCGCTCATCACCTGTGCAATACCATCCCAACCATGAAGCATAGTGCTGGTAGCATCATGCTGTGGGGATGTTTTTCAGTGGCAGAGACTGGGAAACTGGTCAGGGTTGAAGGAAAGCTGAACACAGCACAATACAGAGATATCCTTAATGAAAACAGGACCTTAGACTGGGCTGAAGGTTCACCTTCCAACAGGACAATGACCCCAAGCACACAGCCAAGACAACACAAGAGTGGCTGAGGGACAAATCTGTGAATGTCCTTGAGTGGCCCAGCCAGAGCCCGGACTTGAATCCAATAGACAGAACATCTCTGAATAGACCTGAAAGTGGCTGTCCACCGTCGGTCCCCATCCAACCTGACAGAGCTTGAGAGGATCTACAGAGAAGAATGGCAGAAAATCCACAAATCCCGGTGTGCAAAGCTTGTCACATCATACCCAAAAAGACTTGAGGCTGTAATTGCTGCCAAAGGTGCTTCAACTAAGTACTGAGTAAAGGGTCTGAATACTTGTATCAACGTGATATTTCAGTTTTATCTTTTTAATAAATTTGCAAAGTTATCAAAATCTAGTTTTTGCTTTTTCATTTTGGGGTATGTAGTGTAGATTGATGTGAAAAAAATACATAATTTAAAAGCATTTTAGCATAAGGCAGCAACATAAAATGTAAAAAAAAAAAACGAAGGGGTCTGAATACTTTCTGAATGCACTGTACATCTCTAAATCTCCAATAACTGATGGTACTGATGTGCAAATACATTGGTCATCAAGTGTTAGTGGTGTTAATCACTATAGGTGGAGATATAGGTGGTCAGAAACTGATGGATCTTTGTAAAGTAATAAATTGAAGGCTTTGCCCCCATAAGCCCTTAAATGATTATTTATTTGTACAGCTTGTCATGTTTGTGGATCATCCACTTACATAAGAGTTTCAATGTGGGTGCTAAAATAAACTGTGTAGATGTGCTAACTGGTCATTTTGTCTTAAAGCCACCCGAAATTCACCACAGAGGGTGGTTTTATTAAATAAATATTCTGAAATGTATCTTTTTAAAATAATTGAGGACCTCTCGAAAGCTGCTGGAGTCATTTGGATTCTTAAAATCCACTCAGAAACTTAGCTATCTGAAGTGATGGAAAGTGAAAGTTGCTTTTTTCCTGCAGTACATACAGAGCATGCTGACTTTTTAAATTGGGTCACATGAAATGAAAATGCACAAAGCTGAGAGGATAATATAAAACTCATGTTTTTTGGTGAGAAAACTAATTTGTATTCAAGTGGTATTCAAATCTTGTTTAGCACCTCTTTAACACTGTTTAAAACATCATTTTCAGTGGGAATAATAATATGCAAATTTACTTGAAACAGGGCTGTATTTGTATAAGAGAAAGGAGTTTTGATAAGGCACAGGCAAATCAATAAATCTGAGTTTATCTGAGAGTGTTTTAAGGGGCTTGCACACTGGGTCCGGATGAGAAGTGCCACACCGCATCATGTCACAGTTTGGACAAAACTAGAGATTATTTAGCAGAGATGGGCCACTTCTATTAAAATGAATGGGAGAAACTGGAACACCTAACAGTCAACGGATGTAGAAAGGAAGTCCCGCTTACAGGTTAAAGAGCCAGTCACCTTTTAGATACAGACATTGTCTGTCAATCAACTTGAAAACAAGCATGCGCATTAGGTATACAAGCCAGGAATTATTTATTTTTTTTCAGCATAACCTGAGGTAAAGAATCCCAATTTATGATTCCAGCGTTGTCAGATTTTACTGCTGATTTGAAATTGTTCTCAGATCATTTTGATCAACCGTTTTGGAGACTTCGGTCTTTCTCCATTCAAGTAGATAGGAGCTGCTCTTGTATGCCGCTTGTTTACATAGAAAAATAGCTGCCCGAGAGCATTCCAAAGATGGCCGCCAGTGGACTGACTTGCTAGAATGTCTTTGACAAAACACAGCTATCGTAAATACTGTACAATGCAGCATTCTTTATGTACAAGCTCAGGTCCAAAGTCAACTCCTGATGAGATTTAAGATGGGTGACTTGAACCTTTACACTCTCTCCAATAAAGATTAATAATTTACATGGAATAATAAATCATTATTACACCAATGAATGTATCATGTTGATAAATCCAGTAATATTTATTTTTAATTCTCTGTTTCAAATTTGAAGATGCTGTATGACAGAGAGGGCCAGGGTTGCTCAGTGAGTATTGACACTGACTACCACCCCTGGAGTTGCGAGTTCGAATCCAGGGTGTGCTGAGTGACTCCAGCCAGGTCTCCTAAGCAACCAAATTGGTCTTTCTTGAGAGGGTAGAGTCACATGGGGTAACCTCCTCTTGTTCGTGATTAAGTGGTTCTCGCTCTCAATGGGGCGCATGGTAAGTTGTGGATGGATCGCGGTGAGCAGCACGAGCCTCCACATGCTGTGAGTCTCCGTGGTGTCATGCACAGCAAGCCACGTGATAAGATGCGTGGACTGACGGTCTCATGAGCAGAGACAACTGAGACCCAGATTGAGGTGAGTAACCACATCACCACGAGGACCTAGTAAGTAGTGGTAATTGGGCATTCCAAAATTGGGGAGAAAGGGGGATAAAAAAATGACATAAAATAAAAAAGATGCTGTATGACGTCCACATCCGGTGTGCGGTCCCCTTTAGACTTTGTGCAGATTGTCTAATATTGATTGATAAAATACTATTAAATATTCCTTTTTTTAATTGGCATGGACAACAGAACTTCATATCAATGTATGTAAAACACTGCTGTTACCCTTTTGGATGGCAAGCAGGGGTGCAATTGCACTTTGGTGCCACACAGTGATGAGGAGGGTCCACGGTAACACTATCAACACGATGGCAAGAATATCTCTTCTCTTCGGCATCTCCACGGTTGGTTCTATGCCTTGTCATTACCTGAGTGTGGTAAAAGAACAGAGCCAGAACAAGAGAGAGTATGAAAATGAGACAACATGTGGGAACCTGATAAGTGACAGTGTGTGGCCTCTTGAGAAACAATGTAAAATGTGATCAAAATGACCACTGTCACATTGTATTAGGCTTCAGCTCCATATTGTCAAGTATAATGATAATCCACAACAGTATGTCTCAGATTCCCTGACAACATTATTTAATTTATCACTTTCATCTAACTAAAGAAGGACCTAATTGGTCCCATGTCTCTTTTTTATGGGTCCATCTAAATTTTAACATGCCAAAACATTACAAAAGAATCACAGATAAAGTAATTAAAATCCTACTTTGCAAAAATAAATGAATAAATCAATTCTTAATCAGTATTTATGTCTTTTTTTCCATAAAAAAATATGTGAGCATTCTTCTTAATTAGTACTTTTGTCTTGCTTTCCAAGAAGAAAATCTAAATATCCTTAAAACAAAATAAATTTTATGAGGTTAGGTAATTTTTATTTACTTCAGAACCAAATTTATGTAAGATAAAAGTAGAATTGAGAATTAATTTATTAAGAATAGGAAATAAGTTTACTTTTTTACTCCATTGATGAATAGTTTTCTGTTTTAAACATTAACCAAACCATAAACTATTTTGTTATATTTATGCTTAAAACAAGACAATCTGCCAATAGGGTATTTTATGTATTTGATTTTTTTTTTTTCATTTATTAATGATTTTTTTGATGCAGCTGACATTTTTTATTAATGATGCAGTTTTGCATATTAAGTATATTTATTTTATAAAAAATATCTGTAAAATGTAGCACTCTTTATGTGTTATAGATGAAAAGGTGTGTGTATTTGTGTGTGATCTCCTCACCCTTGGTTACACACGGCGGATGGCCACAAGCGTGAGATCCAGCTGTGACGACCGCATGCTGGAGGTCATCCACCATGCTGTCGGCTCCAAGAGCATCCCATGCTGCGCTCCAAACTACCTAAAACACACAATACCAAAATAGCTTTGAAAAACCAGACAGAACACCGATGTGCCATTCCAGTTGCTCAAAAAATGCCCTTTTCACCATTCACTGTTTTACAGATATCATCTTTATTTAATAAAACTCCAGATTCTTTCATTTCAGTTTTTGCAAAACAAGAAGACAACCACAAGGTTTAGTTAATAAGACAGTTACTTTGTTGTCATTTTTCCTCCTCCTAATCAACTATTACAGTAATAAATGTTCCTTGGCCCCAGTGACAATATTAATACCTGGTAAAGCAATTCAGAGATGATAAATGAATCTTTTTGCATTTTAAGCGGCATTTATTTGCTCTCACTCTTTCTTAATCTCAGTGGTAATATTTGCAATACAAGAACAGATGAATTAGCTGTCAGCTGCTCTCTGTGCCAAACTTCATCCTAAGAGAATAATAATTCTGTTATGAAACTATTATTGCTGAAACCCATCCAGTATCCAGACACACATAAGAAAGCTTGGTATGATGATGCTGTGCCTTGAACCAAGCCTGTCTGTGTGTGTAGGCTGTAGCACAAATGCTAGTTGACTGCAGTAGCGACAGTATTTTTAGCTTCTCTGGAGGCAGATAAATTGAAAGAGAGAGAGAGAGAGAGAGAGATGTTTTTTTGAGAGAAGCAAAGAACATAGTGTATAGTATTCACATAAAAAAAAAATTAAGAATTTTTTGTTTAGAACGATACAAATGTAATATATTAGCCATTAGTATAAATTATATAATCTAGAACCTAAAAACATATCAAATGCAGTATTAAAGCAATATCACATGAGCAAGAGAGCTGTTGCACTGAATATCAGCACGGCTGTGATTCAGACACTGTGATTCTAAAGCGTAAATTTTAAACACATTATGGCCAATATTTCCAAATGAAGCCAAAGCAGCATCAACTGTTGCTTGCAAAACAAATCAAATATGGCAACACGTCTATAACATCAAACCTCATTGGTTCATGTGTCATGATATCTGGACATGCGAGAACTAATGAGGTTTGATGTAACTGATGTGTTGGTATATATTAAATTATGATCTGTTTACAGGAGTTGATCAATGAGTTTGTTCATCATACAAAGTGATTGTATTGGTTGAGAAGACTTGGAATATGACACACTAACTGCATGGACTACTTTTATGACACTATGTGACTATGTCACTATCAACTGTTGAAATCAGGGAATGGAACATCCTTTAAAACATCTCATTCTGTGTTCCGCAGAAGAAAGACTGTGAGTAAATCATGACAGAATTTTCATTTTTGGCATATAATTCCTTTAATATTTACGAGTCAAATGTAAACCTATGAAATTGAAGAAACTTGAAGGTAATTTAGACATAACATTTGTTAAAACTAAATATTTGAATGTAATTTCACACAACATTGATCTGTATTAATGCTGCGCTTAGAATCAGAATCAGAATGAGCTTTATTGAATGAATTTTTCATGGTGACAGACGCTTTCTGTGCACAAACAATACAAGACAGAGATAGTAAAAAAATAAAAAAAGAATAAAAATAAAAAGCGAATAGAAATATAAGTATATATAGAAATACACAATAAGACACAAAAAAAATATATATATACACAAATACAAATCTGTTATATACAGTGCAAGGGAATGTAATGCAGAAGAGGTAGGATATGTTAAATAATACAACTGACTAGGCTTTGTATTACATGTAATTATAGTATCATTTTTAACTGTTCATGAGATGGATAGCATTCTTGTGCCTGATGGTTCTGGTGCTCATTGGTCTGTAGCGTCGGCCAGAAGGCAACAGTTCAAAAAGGCAGTGGGCTGGGTGAATGGGGCTCAGAGTGAATTTTCCAGCCCTTTTCCTCACTCTGGAAGTGTACATTTCTTAAAGGGAGGGCAAGGGGCAGCCAATAATCCGCTCAGCAGTCCGAACTGTCCTTTGTAGTCTTCTGATGTCCGATTTCACTGCTGAACCAAACCAGACAGTTATTGAAGTGCAGAGGACAGACTGCTGAGTAGAACTGGATTAGCAGCACCTGTGGCAGGCTGAACTTCCTCAACTGGAGAAGGAAGTACAACCTCTGCTGGGCCTTCTTCACAAATATCACAACTCCACTGCTGCCATAGTGCTGTTTAGAATGGTGTTCCTCAAAGTCCACAATCATCTCCACTGTTTTGAGTGTGTTCAGCTCCAGGTTGTTATGACTGCACCAGTGAGCCAGACGTTCAACCTCCCTTCTGTATGCAGACTCATAGTCATCTTGGAAGAGGCCGATGACAGTAGTGTCGTCTACAAACTTCAGGAGCTTGACAGAGGGGTCCTTGGCGGTGCAGTCGTTGGTATACAGGGAAAAGAGTAGTGGGGAGAGCACTCATCCCTGAAGGGCACCAGTGATGATCGTACATGTGCTGGAAGTAAATTTCCCCAGTCTCACTAACTATGCCTGTCTGTCAGAAAGCTGGTGATCCACTGACAGGGGGGTGGTTGCAGGAGGTGTTGATGTTTGTGTGAAGTGAAGGTCAGAGTGGGTGTGGGGTGTGAGACTGGACAGTTGTTGGTTCCCTACAGTGTTGGGTGATGGTGTCTTTAAGTAATGTCTTTCAGGCTTCTCCACGCTGATGCAGGTTCATTAGCTGAAAACTTGTTTTTCAGCTTCTCAGAGTAGCTTCTTTTAGCCACTTTAATTTCCTTAGTCAGTGTGTTTTTGGTCTGAATGTACAAGATTTCATCAACGCTTCTGTAAGCATCCTCTTTGGCATGACAAAGATGTCTTGAGTTTTCCTGTAAACCATGGTTTGTTGTTGTTGAACATTAAAAAAGTACTAGTAGGAATGCACATATCCTCACAGAAACTGATATATGATGTCACAGTATCTGTGAGCTCATCCAGATTGGTGTCTGCAGCTTCAAAAATATTCCAATCAGTGCAGTCAAAGCAGGCTTGTAGTTCCAGCTCTGCTTCATTGGTACACTCTTTACAGTCTTTACTACAGGTTTAGCTGATTTTAGTTTCTGCCTGTAGGTTGGAAGATGATGATGAGAGAGTCCCAAAGCTGCTCTAGAGTGATATGCCTCTTTTAATGCTGTGTAGCAGTGATCCAGTATATTTCTGTCCCTGGTGGGGCATGTAATGTGCTGTCTGTATTTTGGCAGTTCACGGGTGAGGTTGGCTTTGTTTGTTTTTTTCTCCCCTTTTTCTCCCCAATTTGGAATTCCCAATTCCCAATGCACTCTAAGTCCTCGTGGTGGCGTAGTGACTCGCCTCAATCCGGGTGGCGGAGGACGAATTTCAGTTGCTTCTGTGTCCGAGACGTCAATCCGCGCATCTTATCATGTGGCTTGTTACCATGGAGACATAGCGTGTGTGGAGGCGTCACGCTATTCTCCGCAGCATCCACGCACAACTCACCATACAGCCCACCGAGAGCGAACCACATTATAGCAACCATGAGGAGGTCACCCCATGTGACTCTACCCTCCCTAGCAACTGGGCCAATTTGGTTGCTTAGGAGACCTGGCTGGAGTCACTCAGCACGCCCTGGATTCCAACTCGCGACTCCAGGGGTGGTAGTCAGCGTCTTTACTCGCAGAGCTACCCAGGCCCCAAGGTTGGCTTTGTTAAAATCATTGAGTCTGGGTATTGTTGCTCCATGTCTGTGATCTGATCAGCCAGCTGTTGCATTCACACACGCGTGTGGAGGAATATAAACACTCACAAGAATAAACAAGGAAAACTCCTGTGGCAAATAGAAAAGGCTTACAGTTGATAAAGTGCGCTTCCAAATAAAAAGCACATTTTCTTTAACGTCGTTACATCTGTACACCAACTTTCATTGATGTAAAAGCATGTTCCACCGCCTCTAATTTTCCCCGTTATATCTGCAATGCAATATGCTCTGAATAGCTGAAAGCCCACCAGATGTAATGCGCTCTCCGGAATGGCTTCACTCAGCCAGGTTTCTGTGAAGCACAAGGCAGCAGAGTTTGAAAAGTCCTTGTTTGTATGGGTGAGATGTAGTTCATCTGTTTTGTTAGGGAGAGAGGCAGTGCTTGAAATGGGGGAGTCAAATAAGAAGTCAAAAATAGACTTTGGGGTTCCCAAATATTTGTATTTCATTAAAGATAATAATGAAAAATACTATTTAATTTACATAGTAAGGATGCTGTAAATTTCGTGAATTATTTATAATAATCAGGGCTCTACAGTGCCAGGGGTTTACTCGCATTTGGGAGTAAAAAATGACTGCTTGCAAATGCAGAAAATTATTTGGGCGCACCGGCACGAGTAACAGCTGATTTAACACCCAAATTTATGAACATATTGCAGCCTATCATCAGAATTAAAAATCCCTAATGTATCTTCCCTCATATACCAAATACTTTCAAAAGGGGCACGTTAGTTATTTTTGCATTAAGAGCACCTTTTTTCACATTCACATGGCTGCGAGTGCTGTCCTCCTCTCTTTCTTTCATGCGCACGCAGAGACCGAGGGAGAGATATACCATGTAAGATGGTTTCAGCTGAGTTTTTTGCTTGTTTTTTATATGTCAAAATTACGAACAGCGCTTTAAATAATGACGGATTAATCTAGTGCTCACATGCAAGATTCTGAGAAAAATAGCATGTCAAATTAAAATATGTGAATCAATAATATGCGCAATAACAGTAAACAGCATGTCAGCATCTTTGTCTAACTCAGCGTGATGAGCAACATCTCAAACATAAATATATATTAAATAATGAAATGTCCCTCTACCAATAACAGCCTCTTTGCACAAATGCGTGAGGATGACACGCACCAAATTTACAGTATTCTGCTTCTAACGCAGGTGCTCTGGCTGTGGCATGGACAAGTGCTTGTGGGTTTGTTTTTCTTGGATCATCTGCGTGAACGTGCCTTAGGCATGAGGACTGCAGATGTGGCCAGGCCAATAAATTGCCATGTCTGTATTGTGAGACACCTAAGACAGCGCTACAGGGAGACAGGAAGGACAGCTGATCGTCCTTGCAGTGGCAGACCACGTGTAATAACACCTGCTCAGGATTAGTACATCCGAATATCACACCTGCGGGACAGATACAGGATGGCAACAACAACTGCCCAAGTTACACCAGGAACGCACAATCCCTCCATCAGTGCTCAGACTGTCCGCAATAGGCTGAGAGAGGCTGGACTGAGGGCTTGTAAGCCTGTTGTAAGGCAGGTCCTTACCAGACATCACCGGCAACAATGTCGCCAATGGGCACAAACCCACCTTCGCTGGACCAGACAGGACTGGCGAAAAGTGCTCTTCACTGATGAGTCGCGGTTTTGTCTCACCAGAGGTGATGGTCGGACTCGCGTTTATCATTGAAGGAATGAGGTGTTACACCGAGGCCTGTACTCTGGAGCGGGATCGATTTGGAGGTGGAGGGTCCGTCATGGTCTGGGGCGGTGTGTTACAGCATCATCGGACTGAGCTTGTTGTCATTGCAGGCAATCTCAATGCTGTGCGTTACAGGGAAGCCCTCCTCCCTCATGTGGTACCCTTCCTGTAGGCTCATCCTGACATGACCCTCCAGCATGAAAATGCCACCAGCCATACTGCAAGTTCTGTGTGTGATTTCCTGCAAGACAGGAATGTCAGTGTTCTGCCATGGCCAGCAAAGAGCCTATATCTCAATCCCATTGAGCATGTCTGGGACCTGTTGGATCGGAGGGTGAGGGCTAGGGCCGTTCCCCCCAGAAATGTCCGGGAACTTGCAAGTGCCTTGGTGGAAGAGTGGGGTAACATCTAACAGCAAGAACTGGCAAATCTGGTGCAGTCCATGAGGAGGAGATGCACTGCAGTACTTAATGCAGCTGGTGGCCACACCAGATACTGACTGTTACTTTTGATTTTGACCCCCCCTTTGTTCAGGGACACATTATTCCATTTCTGTTAAGTCACATGTCTGTGAAACTTGTTAAGTTTATGTCTTAGTTGTTGATTCTTTTTATGTTCATACACATATTTACACGATAAGTTTGCTGAAAATAAAGCAGTTGAAAGTGAGAGGACATTTATTTTTTTGCTGAGTTTATATTAACATTGTATAATTTTCATGAATAACCCATTAAGCATTATTTCATTATTTAACACTTAACAGACACTTAAAACTAAAAATACATTAATGTAGTTATGAATGTCCAGAAAGTTTGATTTGAAAGATTTAAATGTTGATGAACTAGCTACTAATCAATTCAAATCAAATCACTTTATTGTCACACAGCCATATACACAAGTGCAATGGTGTGTGAAATTCTTGGGTGCAGTTCCGATCAACATAGCAGTCGTGACAGTGATGAGAGAGTACCAATTTACAATAACATCAAATTAATGCAGCACAATTAAACATCTGTTATACACATAATTACACTCAACAGTATACAAATAATAACATACACTGTGCAGTATACAATACGCACTATATAGATACACATTAATCAATAAAAATAAAAATATATAAATATATATATATATATATATATATATATATATATATAAATATAAATAAAATGTACAGTATTGTACTGTATTGACATTCAGGCTGTCAGTTGATAGTCAGTTGTTAAGAGAGAATATAATATAATAATAAAATTTATGACAGTCCGGTGTGAGATATAAGAGTAAGGGTAATAAAGTGCAGTGCTGATGTATTTGATCGTGGGAGATCAAGAGTTCAGAAGTCTGATTGCTTGGGGGAAGAAGCTATCATGGAGTCGGCTGGTGCGGGTCCTGATGCTGCGATACCGCCTACCTGATGGTAGCAGTGAGAACAGCCCATGGCTCGGGTGGCTGGAGTCTCTGATGATCCTCCGAGCTTTTTTCACGCACCGCCTTGTATATATTTCCTGGAGGGAGGGAAGCTCACCTCCGATGATGTGTCTGGCAGTTCGCACCACCCTTTGCAGTGCTTTGCGGTTGTGGGCTGTGCTATTGCCGTACCAGGCGGAGATGCAGCCAGTCAGGATTCTCTCTACAGTGCAGGTGTAGAACCGTGTGAGGATGTGGCGGTTCATTCCAAACTTCCTCAGCCATCTCAGGAAGAAGAGGCGCTGATGAGCCTTCTTCACAACGACTTCAGTGTGGATGGACCATGTGAGTTCCTCAGTGATGTGGACACCCAGGAACTTGAAGCTGCTGACTCTCTCCACTGGTGCTCCATTGATGGTGATGGGGCTGTGTTCTCTGTCTTTTCATCTGAAGTCCACCACAAGCTCCTTTGTCTTACTGACGTTGAGGGAGAGGTTGTGCTCCTGACACCAGTGTGTCAGAGTGTGCACCTCCTCTCTGTAGGCTGTTTCATCATTGTCAGTGATCAGACCTACCACCGTCGTGTCATCAGCAAACTTAATGATGGCATTGGAGCTATGTGTTGCCACACAGTCATGTGTGTACAGGGAATACAGGAGTGGGCTGAGAACACAGCCCTGTGGGGCTCCAGTGTTGAGGGTCAGTGATGAGGAGATGTTGCTGCCTATTCTAACCACCTGGCGTCTGCTTGACAGGAAGTCCAGGATCCAGCTGCACAGCGAGCTGTTTAAGCCCAGAGCCCGGACTTTCTCATCTAGCTTGGAGGGCACTATGGTGTTGAATGCTGAGCTGTAGTCTACAAACAACATTCTCACATAAGTGTTCTTTTTTTCCAGGTGGGAGAGAGCAGTGTGTATTGTAGATGCAATGGCATCATCAGTGGAGCGGTTGTTGCGGTAAGCAAACTGCAGCAGGCCAAGAAAGAGAGGCAATACAGAGCAGATGTAATCTCTGATTAGTCTCTCAAAGCATTTGCTGATGATGGGGGTCAGAGCAACAGGACGCCAGTCATTTAAGCAAGTTATTTTTGATTGTTTTGGAACAGGCACAATGGTGGATGTTTTAAAGCATGTGGGGACTACAGACAAAGAGAGGGAAAGGTTGAAAATGTCTGTAAAAACACCAGCCAGCTGGTTCGCGCACGCTCTGATGACGCGGCCCGGAATCCCGTCTGGGCCCGCGGCTTTGCGGATATTCACCCGTCGGAAGGATCGGGTTACATCCGCTACAGAGACGGAGAGTGAACTAACCTCTGTAGCTTCGGCCACGAGAGCTCTCTCCGCGAGGGCGGTGTTATTTCCCTCGAAACGAGCATAAAAAGTATTTAGCTCATCCGGTAGAGAGGCAGCGGTGTTCATGGCGGAGTTTTTATTCCCTTTAAATTCCGTGATGATGTTAATTCCCTGCCACATGCTTCTAAAGTTGGTGGTGTTAAACTGTCCTTCAATCTTGCTCCTGTACTGGCGTTTTGCGGTTCTGATGGTTTTTCGGAGGGCATAACTGGCTTGTTTATGCTCCTCCGCGTTCCCGGAATTAAAAGCGGAGGTCCGCACATTAAGTGCCACGCGAACATCGCTATTAATCCATGGTTTCTGATTCGGATATATCCGTATTGTTCTGGTCGGAACGACGTCCTCTACGCACGTTCTGATGAAACACATTACGCTATCAGCGTAAAGCTCGATGTCGTCATCAGAGGCGGACCAGAACATCTCCCAGTCCGTGTGATCAAAACAGTCTTGTAGCGTAGAATCTGTTTGGTCCGACCAGCACTGGATCGTTCTGAGGGTGGGTGCTTCCTGTTTCAGTTTCTGCCTGTAAGCAGGCAGAAGCAGAATGGAAGAGTGGTCCGATTTGCCAGATGGTGGACGGGGGAGGGATTTGTAGCCATCCCGGAAGGTAGAGTAGCAATGGTCCAAAACCCGGTCCCCTCGTGTGTTGAAACTAATGTGCTGGTGATATTTTGGTGCGACTGATTTTAAACTGGCTTTGCTAAAGTCCCCGGTCACAATGAACGCGGCCTCAGGGTGCGCGGTTTCCTGCTCACTTATAATCCCATACAGTTCCTTGAGTGCCCGGTCTGTGTCGGCTTGTGGCGGGATGTACACAGCTGTGATAATGACCGCTGTGAATTCCCTTGGTAGCCAGAATGGTCGACACAGAAGCATGAGAAATTCCAGATCAGGAGAGCAGAAAGACTTGATAGAATGTACGTTCCTCTGATCACACCAGGATTTGTTGATCATAAAACATACACCACCTCCTCTGCTTTTCCCTGAGAGGTCTTTCGCTCTGTCCGCTCGGTGCACGGAGAACCCCGCGGGTTCAATGGCTGAGTCTGGAATCTCCGCAGACATCCAAGTTTCCGTAAGGCAGATAATGCAGCAGTCCCTTGTATCTCGTTTGAAAGAGATCCGCGCTTTCAGCTCGCAGAGCTTGTTATCCAGAGACTGAACATTTGCCAATAGAATAGTGGGTAGCGGGGGTCGATTTGCGGGCGTCTTACTCTGATGAGAACGCCGGCTCTGTTTCCCCTTTTCCTCCTGTGTTTCCGCGGCCGTGCTGCCCAGACAAAGGGCTCCGCTTGCGTGTTTGTAAACAGCGGGTCGGCATTGAGGAATGTGAAGTCCGGTTTACGGTGTGAGATTGCTGAACCAATGTCCAAAAGTGTTTGTCTGTCGTAGACAATAAGGCAGTCTGTTAATAATTAGTAATACCTACAGTATATGTTTGTTAATGGCAGAAGTGTATAGTAACGAAGTACAAATTCCCTTCCTTCTGTGACTGAACACCGCAAAAAAATAGCTGTATGTGCAAAAATGCATGTAGATCGGCGATAGTGATGTGTGATTCGTTGAAAGAATCATTTGAGTAAAATCTTTTAAATTTGATTACTTTGAACTGAACAAAAAGATTCAAAATGCGGTCTAAATGATTCATTTTGCGAATCATGAATTTGAATCAAAATCACAAGCGTGCGCCAGATTACGTGTTCCGTGACCGTCGTCTGTCTCCACTGGAGAAGACAAGAAACTGCTCATTTGAGTTAAAAAAAATTTTTAAACATGAAGTTTTGTGCGATCAGTCTCCCGTCTTTCCAGGAGACCTTTTCATATAAAAGTCAATCACATGCGTTTACATTTTACATTTAAACAAGGTATGATGTGTATGAGTAATTACTGTTCCAGCGCTCATGAAAATGTCCAACAATATTTATTTTTATATTTTATGAAGATGTGAATGTTCTTTGCCAAAGCAAAACTAGTTTTCGGGTGGTTGCTAAAGTGTTATATTTGCTTTGAAGCACAATTATGCTACAGTATGTGGTAACTAATGTCTTCTGGGTAGTTGCTAGGGTATGCTATGCAGTTGTCAAGGTGAACTCTGCTGTGTGTTTTGGCGCATTGCTACAGTATGTGGTTGCCAGGTTGTTACTCTGCTGTTGCTAAGTTGTTTTATGTGTTTTTTGCACACTCCTCTGCAGTTGACAGGATGTTCTAGGTGGTTGTCAGGTTATTGCTATGCTGTTGTTAAGTTATTTTAATTATGTTTCAGCACATTGCTATGCAGTTGTCAGGGTGTTCTGGGTGGTTGCTTATTGGCCCAAATGAAAAGAGCCCACCCCCATAAGTCTCTGTTCTGGTCACTACAAATATGACTCAACTCCCTCCTTCAATGTTCCAATTTTTATAGACTGTGGTGTTCATTTACTAGAGCCTGACCAATATGGGATTTTTTTAGACCGATACCGATTTTAGAGAGTGAAAATTCACCGATTAACGATATGGTAGCCGATATATTTAATTTTTGAGCTGGAATGAAAACAGACCTTTTCTATGTGGATTGTTCACCGATTTTGCACCGATATGACTATGCAAAGGTACTCAGAAGGCTGCTTTCTTAAACAAATATTTTTAGCAAAGAATATTTGACATTAATATTATACATTGTCAACAAATTCTAGAAATGAACACTGAGAAAATAAATAATAAATAATAATAATAATAGCTGAATAAACATCAGTATTACTGTTTAGTATCAGTCAAATGTCAGTCATATATTATACTACCGAGACAAGATAAACCGCGACAGCGGTGTTACACCATATTCTGCTATACAAGTTCAGGGGAAACTTTCAACGGTGGAAAACCAGACTTTTAAATATTACATTTTATAAATGCAACGACTGGAATTTTTCGGTTGAAGGGGGTACCAAACTGTGAATCCTGCATAAAACAGTTTGGTGAATACATGTTTACTCATTAGCTTCCACTCAGCTGACAACAATGAAAGTAGCTACATGATTAGCTAGTTAGCTATAAGCTCGTTGTCACGGAGAGTAAAAGACAGACGTTGTTTATTTTACTTTCCAGCATTGTGTCTCACCAACTACGTAACACCACAGCATGAAATCGACACTTATCAGACACAATCCACCACTGCACCGTTGTCTGCTGAGCTGCAAAAAGATGCTCTGATGTTTACCTTTCAATCTGTTTCATTACTGACTGCACTGACAAATTATTGCTAGCTAACGACAAACAGACATGAGTGACAAGGTTAATGTTATATTAGTTATATTGAAAAGGGCAAATTATGGGGTCATTGTTTATTAAGTTTCCAGTATGTATTTCACAAACTAGTTAACAACTTACCGAGACACCTGAGCTCTGCACAGTTTAGCTCCGCCTGTCTGCAGAACCACCGTCAGTTCAGAGTCAGCTCTGTAAACAATGGAGTCGGAGCGCGCTCTGCTGGACAAACTACGCTATGACACCAATTCTAAAGCATTGTTTTCTGCATTATATGCTCTGAAAAAAGTTTTCATATCGGCGCATATCGGTAAAATATTCGCCAATACCGATATATTGGTGGAAGGCTAATATCGGCTGACCGATATATCGGTCGGGCACTATCATTTACACTCATCCCATAAATATGATCACTCTGATGTGACTTGAATGTGGCATTAAAGGGATAGTTCATTTAAAAATGAAAATTCTCTCATAATTTTCTCACCCTCATTCGATCTGTGTATGACTTTCATTTTATTTATGCAGAACACATACACACACACACACACACACACACACACACACACACACACACACACACACACACTAAAAAAAAAAGAAAAAAAAAGATTTTCAGAAGAATATCGCTGTTAATTAGGTCAATTCAATGTAAGTGAATGGTGGCCAGACCTTTGAAGCTCCAAAAAGCATATAAATGCAGCATAAGAGTCCATTAGACTCCAGTGGTTTTGCCAATGTCTTGGATGAGAACAGACTAAAATATAACTATTTTTTTGACTATAAATCTTGACATTAGCAGTCTCCTTGGCGATCAGGATTTCAAGCTCAATTACACTTCTTATAGTGCCATCTAGGGCTATGTGCATGCGTCAAGCACTAGAAAGTGAAATTAAGCTTGAAATCATGATTGTGCCAAGAAATTGCACTGGCAAGATATACAGTGAAAGTGAACTACAATTGGGTTTGTTCTCACCCAAAACCATCTGAATCGCTTCAGAGGACATGGATTTAACTACTGTGGTAGTATGGATAATTTTATGCTCCATTAATGTACTTTTTGTAGCTTGAAATGTTTGGTCACCATTCACTTGCATTGTATGGACCTACAGAGCTGAAATATTTTTCTAAAAATCTTCATTTGTGTTCTGCAGATGAAAGAAAGTCATACACATCTGAGATGGCATGAGGGTGAGTAAATAATGAGCACCACCAATCAAATAAGATGCCATGGGTTTAATGAACTGTTCCGTAATTTATGCAATTTACTTGTACTTTTGATACTTAAGTAAATTTAATATCAGTTACTTTAATACTTTTACTTAAGTCATTTTCTCATGAGCTACTTTCATTTTTTTTTAATGTTGTTACTTTGGGCTGATTGAGTGACCATCCAGCCAATCACAGGTGAGTTTCATGAGCCAAAACAAACCTTAAGTAATACGCCATCAGTCAGACATTATAATCAACGCGACTCCGTTAATCTATACAAAGTTGCTTTCAACAATGCTCATTTATCCATGTTTTTTATCTGCATTGATGTTGATCTAAATTAATAATCTAGAGATGAGGAACACACAAATGAGAGTTATTTATCGGCATATCATTCTTGATTGGCAGCATTATGTGAAATGCACTGCAGAAAAACAAAAATCCTTCTTTTAAGCACACATTGTAAGTGGAGTTTACAGTATAGTATCAGCGCATGAGTCTTCATTAATTTATGCTTTTTACATTATGTTTGTGAGGTAATAGTTTGATCGGTCCTTTTTGCCAGTTTAAGCAGATTACTTGATCTGTGTTAAATATGTAAAGCTGTTTTTAATATCAACTCCTGTTTTTTACCTCTGTGCTGGTGTGCAGTTGACAAACTGTAGGAAAAAAGATAGAACTGCTGTGTTCTTAGAACGCATGCATTTTAGTTAATAGATATGTAGACATGCTTTTTTATACATGAAAACATATGGACGTTATTGAAACTCATTATAATTATTATAAGACTATTATTGTTGTCTTTTGATAAAAGTCATGCTCAGCAGCTCACAAACTTTAGGGAAATTATAGGAAATTATAGCATTCTTCTTATAATGCTTAAAACCTCTACTAAAGTCTCTTTGTAGGTCTGTAAACATACAAATTTTAAATTATTAAAATTTTCTTTTGATTGTTGATTCAGTGACTAACTAATTTCACACAAAACACTAATTTGTCACCACCTTCTGGCATCACCAGAAATGGTCACTGAATCATTAAATGGATCTGAATGAATTTTGGTGAATGTAGTCAAAACACTCGAGCCACTTGGACACATTTAAATCCCACAATGCACAAGCACAGAGTAAAAAATAAAATTGTGCACATGCACAATTGTCATTATTGTAATTGATTAAATAATTTATTCAGGACCAGCTTGTGCTCAGTCTTTTATTGTGTGAAACAGAAGCAAGTGTTCCACAAGATGGCCTTTATTTTTGCAGCTAATTTAGCAAAATATTGCAGTTATTTTGCAATATTTGATTCCTTAAAATACTACGAATATTAAAAGTAAATAATACGTATATATTAATGTAATACTTATATATGAATATATACTGTAATATATTAAATTTGCACTGTAAGTGTTGGGTCTGTGCGAGCCACCTACTGAATGCTGTGTCTCCCCCCTTTTAAAATGAATGCTACGCCCCTGATAAAGTGTCATCAATATATTATTAGTTTATTAGTGGCTTAAGGAGATCCATCAGGACTGATGTAGTTTGCTGCCTGTAAGGTTAATTTAAGAAATAATAATTTGAAAAAGGTTTATTATAGAAGACGTCCTTTGCCATGTATGAAGAATCTTTTGTTAATGAATTACATTTAATGTGATTTAATGCATGCATTACATTATCAGTTTAATCAGTTTGTGCCGACTTATTCCATAACAAATTCAAATACAGCACACCAGCTTGTTTACCTACCTGCAGACCACCCTCTTTTGTCAGATAGATTTATCAAGCTTATAGGGATTCAATATGAAACTGTCTCAAAATGAAAGATGCTGAGTCTACATCTTCAGACGGCTGTGCAGTGCAGGACCCTTAAGCGATAACACAAAATTTTACTGAAATAAATGCTGTTCCCTAGAAATCACACAGGCAATCTCTGCATGCACAGACCAAGCTGACTGTGTGTATGCTGTGAATGTTTTACTCAGGGTCAGGGCACTGGAGTCGCCCAAGAAGAGTGATAGAAAACAGGCCGACAAGACAAAGAGTTTCTGTTATTTCCTGAATGAGTATGATTGCAACAGTTAAGCAAAAGACACAAAAACATGACCAAATAGGGCTTGAAAAAAAATAAATACATTATTTATTTTCTTTTTCAACAAATGGTAAGTTAGACGAGGTGTTTAACCTTTAAAAAATGTTGATCATCTAACTAATTAGGTCAAACAAAATATATAAGCTGTTTTTATTTTCTATTCATTTTATATGAGGTTTGCCATTTTTATAACCCTGTTACTAAAATTTTGACAATAATTTGGGTTTAAATATAGATTAAAACCTTGATTTATGCGATTTTTTTTTCATTTTCTTGCAATAAACATTAAATAAACATACAATTAAATAGACAAAATACACAAATTAAATTATTAATTACACAAGTAAAATTAATGAGTAAAATTAAAAAAAATTAATAAAAATTAATTATTTATAAAAAAAAATTAAAAAAAAAGAATAATGGGAAACAGGATTCATTATTTAGACGTGCAGCGGACTGACCGTTACACTTCGGATGTGCATTATTTTTAAACAATTTAACGGGCCAATTATTCCGCTTATACCGCAGATACCACACCTAAAGACATCGTTCAGGGTTTTATCTCAAGATATTTTCTTGTTTTCATCCCTAAAATGCTCTCATGGGAGGAACTACTTTCTTTTGCCACAGATTCAGCATCCTGCTTTAATACAGTCCAAGCCTTCGTTGCTAATTCGAAAAACGTCACTTTAGAACTAGCAACAGAGGCTTGCGAGGCTTGCGCTGCTTTATTGGAGCACTTACTGGAGAAACAAATTAGTGCGTTTGTGCGTGTGTGTGTGAATTAATGTGTGAGTTTGTATTTGAGGGAGCGAAAGAGAGAAACTGAGAAAATGAGATATCTCGCTTCTGGGATTACCTTTTTTTGTTGCAGCTCTCATCAGAAGTAACATCGCTTTAAAATCGGCAAGATGTGTGTCGCCATATTCCCGTTGTAAACCTTAATAACTTTTTTCATCCCCACTGAGATGCAGGAGTGCACTGACATGATGACTGTTTTTCTTTAACGAGTATGTTTGGGCCTTAAGTGTGTGGTTACACGTATAATGTGTGTCCATTAGTCCATTGGGAGTGAGAGGGGGGCGTGAGGGTTTTTCACACAGATATTTCAGATAATATAGAAACTGTTGTATTGATCAAGTGTGTCTAGCTTTGATACAGCTCAAGCCTTCGTTGCTATTTTGAAAACGTCACGTTAGAACTAGCAACGGAGGATGCGCTGCTTTTCGGCATAGGAGTAAAAAGGTTGTGTGTGCGAGTGCGATCGTATGTGTGTGTGTGTGTGTGTGAGTGCGAGCGTATGTGTGTGTGTGTGTGTGTGTGTGTGTGTGAGCGTGTGTGTGCACGCGTATGTGTGTGTGTGTGAGTGTGTGTAAGTTCGGGGGAGACGAGTGAGCGTGAGGGCTCTTTTTAACCGAAACTGAAATAAATGTAGGATATTTTAGACATTGTTTTGACGTTCTTAACCGATTTACTTTAAACAATGACTTTGTTTTAATTGGTTGTTTTGTTGTGGTAGTCTGTAGGGCTCTTTGAAATAACAGAAATAATTTGGCGAAGTGATATGGAACCTTTATGCGGTCAAGACCTGGAATTACTTTATAGCCGTGCGTTTCCTTGAAAAATAATTGCACACCTTAGAACGTCCGTGAACCAATCAGAATAAGCACTGAACAGACCTGTGGTGTATATACAGTATATATAGATAGATAGATAGATAGATAGGTAGATATTAAAAAGCAGATTTTTGATAACTTTGCAAATGTATTAAAAAGAAAATAACTTAAATATCACACTGACATAAGTATTCGGACCCTTTGCTACAACACTTGAAATTTAGCTCAGGTGCATCCCATTTCTGTGGATAATCTTTGAGATGTTTCTACACTTTGATTAGATCCACCTGTAGCAAATTCAATTGATTGGACATGATTTGGAAAGGCACACAAAAATCATTTATTTGCTTTGTCATAATGGGGTATGAAGTGTAGACTGATGTGAAAAAATAATAATTTAAAGCGTTTTAGCAAAAGGCTGCAACATAACAAAATGTGAAAAAAAATTAAGGGGTCTGAATACTTTCTGAATGCACTATATATATATATATATTTAGGTTGAATCACTGACCTTGATGGTGAGTTGATGCATTCATCACAACAATATTTGTAAAAACATGGAAAACACGGATTGAGATTATTATACAGAACCAACTTTCAAGCTTGGTTAATTTTATGTTAGATAATAGATCACAACAAAACACATGGGATTTGTGCCTCTAATGCTTTGTAAAATAAAATAAAAGTCATAGGACACCGAAGTGTACTGTATTTGTGAAAATAACCAAACGGACAGGGTGAGAATGCTAAATAACACTGTCTGAATCACAGACAGCAGCACCAATTACAGTCTGACAGGGTGGCCCTGACAGCGTTATGCGTCAACCACACTTAACCAGCTGTGAACATAAAGCCTGCAGGAAGATAACTACCATCCTGTTGTGAAGAGAACCTGCCGAAACGGCTCTAGACTGACACAGATGCTGGGGTCAATCACCTCAGTCAACCTCCCACAAAGTTTATATGTGGGAAGTCTGGTGAAGTATCCATTACTTACAAGAGGATTTTGAGTTCCATGGCCTAGGGATTTTTAATCTCATTAATGAAAGATGGAATTGACAAAAAATCATTTCTCAAATGCTGATATTTCTCCTGCATCTCCTCAGCACGAGCTAATTGGAATGCACTCCTAACCTGAGAGCATGGAATAAAGCCGAACATATTAAAGCTTTGTCCAGCTCATTTTCTGTCCCTGCTTAAATATTCACTCATGTTCTTTACTGCTGCCCATCGCTTTATATGTGTCATGGTAATGACTTAGAACACTGCTAGAACGGTGGCCTGACAGGTCATTATTGATATTCACAAAGCCAATTTACCTGATGATCTCAGCCATGATGAATAGTAAAAGTGGAATCTTGACACAAGCAGTAACTGCACTGAAAATGGACATGTTACAATATAATCTGGTCTTTTTTTTAATGTACAAGGGGGCTTTGTTTACGATAAAAGGTAATTCTAATATGAAGTGATGATTATGATTGTTGAGATTAATCTGGTTCTGTCTTGTTTAATTTATGAGGATTGCTCATGAAAGCTATTCTTAGGTTTGTATTCATACTGCAGATATTTGAGCCTGATCTCATGAAAATTACGTGACTGTGGCAACATTTTTGCAAAATGAAATTGTGTGGTTCATTACAGGGGTTAAATTGGGTTGGAATGGTCCGGAAAGGCGCTCCGATTAAAAAAATAAAAAACTAGGTCAGAACCTGGTTCGCTACATTCGCCTAGAATAGCGGCACTGTTTTAACGGGGTGCCGCGAACATGCACTCCATGCACTTTCCTGCCCACTTGTGTCCTAGTTAGATCACAAATTAATATGCAAATTAATATATGTTAGGCTTGTCCCCATTATTTATTCCCTGATTACATATATCGCTGCGGTGTCTAGGTGAAATTACCACTGAGGGGCGCTAAAAGCAAGTTTAATATTATCCCAAAATGTTACCTAAAACTTTAACCGAAATGTAACCAATAGTGTCCTATAAAAAAAGCAAACGTTTCTATTTTGAAATGAACAAAACCAACATCCCTACCCTAACTGCTACATCTAAACCTAACCAGTAGCGTCATAAAAGCAAATGTGAGATGAAAAATGCAATAGCTGAAACAAACGCTCCAGAAGCTGATGATTCTATAACACTTTCGACTGCAGCTATATGTAGAACGAGGCACGTACAACTCATTTGGCAAAAATGTAGTTATAGTAACGTTTTTAATATGAGACCAGGTTTTCGATATGTCCTTTCCTGGTATTTGCTGCGGAGCTAAAGATGACTAAAAGGAAATGTAAACACAGCTTTGAGGGGAACTTTGAGACCACAGGAAGTGTAAACATACTTCTGAGTAGACCTTTGAGACCACAAACACACACTGAAAACAAACAAACAAACAAACAAAAAAAAAACTGAAAAAATGTGATTGATGAGGTAATATCACATTGCCAGACCTATAACTGCAGCAAAAGTCTGGGCTCTATAGCAGCTTCAACTGGCCAAGAACTGCCCATTTAGGTAGGAAAAGCAATCTAACTGACATGTTAAGTGGCCAGTCACAGACTGTTTTGTCATTATGGGGTGTTTAGGGGCGGTAAAACAAAGAAGAAAATGCAGCTCTGCTCGTGGATATCCGCTTTACTTTTCACTATGTGCCATAAATGAAACACTAACTCTATCTTTAAAAGATTTGATGTCACTAACCTGGCAAACTTGGGCAAATTATGTGATTATTTCGTCCTCAAAAGTGCTCATTGTATCAACGCAGAACCTTGTGAATAGAACTCAACTTCCAGGCGGTCTGATAAAACGTCCTGTGTGCGACTACTCACACAAGTTCCATCGAGCCAGCCTATCAGAATTGCGCTGAGTTGATCGAGAAAGCGTTTTCAATTTTTGTGTGCTATGTGCATCAGACCTTTAGAGAATGGACAGTGGGTGGTCTGTGGGTGTGCCGTCTGAGGCTTAGACTACATCAAAATTAACTGGTTTGATATTATATATTATATAGCATCACCGAATCAACCTATATACATCAGGTTACACCAACAAAACTCATTTTAATGGTTAAATCAGGTGAAAATAGCTCCTTAAAGTTGCAGGTGCATGTCTGTCTGTCACTGCAACTGAGAGAATTAAGTATGTAATTATCCCTGTGTGTTTCCTACACATGTCCAGTGAAATTCGAAAACATTTCATCATAAGTCTTGGACATAGTAAACAACTCAATCTGTTCCCTTAGTCTGCGCTATGTAAACAGATTTACATCCCTTCATTTGTATGCATCAGCTCTATGCTGCATTCTGCTCAGTGTTGTGAAATAACCTAATCAGCCAGAAGGAGATGGAAGGGAATGCTATTCCCACTTTGATTTAAAGGGGAGCATTTTTTTCAGTAAGGGTAAGTGAAGTAGGTCTGAGCCATTTGCACAGAGATAGATCTGATTGATGGTAAGAGTCCTGTCTTCAGCATACTAGCTCAGCACTGACGGGAGATTCAAAGGTTACCCTCAGGCTGGCCATGTCACATTGAGAAGCAGCACTGAGACCTGTCCTCCTTCCACTATTTCATTTACTTTCAGTTTGCAGATTATAATCTAAAGGGCCAGACACAAAATTCAGGCTGAGGCCAGAGATAAGCAACTGGAATTGGTGCTCAGAGCAATGTGCTGTCTTGTGGTTGGATTAGATACGAAGGCACCTGTATTGATCTGAGATATTTATGAAAACTCTGTGCTACTCTAATCAACCTTGTGTTTATTAAAGCGGTACTCTAAAAGGTAACACTTTATTTTAATGTATCCTTGTTACACATATTACATGTATTTACTTTAGTAATAACAGTAACTTATGTGTAGTTACAAGCAACTATTCCTAAACCAAACCCTTACCCTAAACCTATAGTAAGTACATGTTGTTAACGATTAATAATCAGTAATTACTTGTGTAATAACATTGTAACAAGCACACATTAAAATAAAGTGTAACCCACTAAAAAGTGGTAACCTGCAACAGTTGCTTCTATTTCTACTTGATCTAACCCATAAAAAATACTTTAATTGGTGTAAACTAATTTGTCAAGTTGATTTAACAGATTAAATAGCATTTTTGACTTGAATAAAACCAGTTAAAGTAATTGTTGTCAATACGCTGTCATTTTACAATGACGTCGGCTGCTTCTCACAGAATCACAGTATATAGGGTCAGAAATCCTTTTTATGATAACCTTTTTCTTTTTGGTGCTATTGAACCAAAACATAACACAAAATTTGAACTTCTGGGACAAAGACTTCAAGTTGTCTTCACACAAAGCATTGGGTAAAAATGAAAAATAAATCATTTGAGAATAACTTCAGTATTTTATCCTCTTATCTGTCTCGATTCTGGACCTGTAATTCAGAAAAAGTGTAGAGATGGAGTGTTTAAGAAAAAGGAGTTAATTTTTTTGTCTTTGCTAATTAGACTACTATAAATTAAAACTCAATTATATAAAAATAATTTCACATGAGAAGTCCAAAATCCAGATAAAATAAACTGAAAAATCTCATGTTCTCAGATTTATATCCAATTTACAATCACCTTAAAAATCTTCACTCCATTTTCGATGTGTTATTGGTTTTGGAAAAGATCAGTCATTTTAAGATAATAGTTGAAGTATATTGACTGGCATGGGAGAGAGAAAAAATATTTTTCCATCGATTTACCGCTTTTGAAGAGAAATTAATACAGTACTGTATGTACAGTAATATCTAATTTCACCTGCTTTTAATTTCACCTGGCTTTTGATTCAAGCTCTAGTCCTGATGCTTTAAATAGCCACAATACTGATACCCCCATATCCTGTCCTTTGAAGACTACAATCTTAGGCAAACATGAACACTCTATGGTTTGCATTAGCAAATACAGTTGTGTGATCCTACCCTCTACAGTTATGTGGGCCATCTTCCTGACCATATTAATATACTAACAACTTTGAAGTATTTCATTCATCATATGGTCAAGAGTCATTAAAGCACAACCCACTGAATTTTTCCCTAATAAGAGGCTGTCTAGTGAACTAAACTGTTGTCTGGATACTGTTAATAGCCTTCCAGCACTGATCTGCAGATCACTAATTACAGCATCTTCAGTTGCTAACTTAAAGGTAATCAGATTGGGAGAAAGCAGAGAGTGAAGCCCTATTAATGAGGTAGATCTTGAGGAATCCTCACTCAAGGGATTCTTATGAGTCATAGCTTCCAATAATATACATGGACATGCAGGAAAAGAAATTCAGAATTATGAATTTGATAGATGCTAATTAAACCAGAGGGAAATCACCTGAGGTTTTTTCTAAGCTTTTTACCCCCAGATGGAGACTAATTAATGTAGGATGTAATAAGGAGTGAGTGGATACAGTAGGTGTGTTACTAACTAAAACTAGGGCAGTTGTCTTGTTAACATTACTCCCATTCATAATAACATACAGTAGTAAGTTGACATACTCTTCTGTTTCTGAAGCAGCTTATTCTGGAATATGGCGAGGACAGATTGTGTAAAATTGATACAGACGAACAGCTATTTAATGTGTTCCGGTGATTGTTGCCACAATGTGAAATAAACGAATAAATTAGAAATGTTACCTGTTCCTTGCCCCTTCTCAATGCTAATAGTGTTTTCTGAACAACTTACAATTACAATGTATTTATACACTTGATGTGTCAATTCTCGTACGTGCAACTTTATTTCTTGTATTGACGACTTTATATCTCACAATTTGCGGCCTTCTAGGAAGGTTAGATAATTTGTGTAAGTGTAAAAGTCAGTCACATTTAGAACAGATATTTGAGAACTCAACACTGAGATTTACTAGAACTTTTCCGTGAATCTCGTCATTCCAAGTTGCATGACCTTTGAGAACAAGACAGGAGTTTATACACTCTCGTGCAATTTCTGCACCACCAAACGAAATTGCAAAAATAATCACTGTTTTCAAACAGATTCCAAAAAAAACTCCCCCATCTGCCTTTGGTTGTACAAATACAGTAGATGGTCGGACTGGACAGGCAGCTCAAACAAACAGAGTAATGTTTTGAAAGCGCCACAGAACCACATTGTTACACTTTTAGGTGAAATCAACCTACAAATGGATTACAATACTTTGACTCTGCATATTAAGCTGGGATATGAGACAGAAATCGGAAAAAAATGACACACATCAGCTTTAATATTTGGCCGCTGCTTTGCTCACTGTGATTAAACATTATGTATGAATGAGGCTAAATGGATAAAATACAAATTAAAACACTCTTTAACAAATAGTGTGGGATACATTTCAGCAAATATCATGAATTTACCATGATTAGGAGAGGTACTGTAGGAACACATTTTACTGATGTCTCATCATTTGTCAATATCAAGTGGAGGAATCCCGAGACCTTAACACATCAATTAAAATAATTTATACCACAACACACCAAATGGTGCCTTATGCGATTTTCTATGTAAACATCAATACAATTCTGTTGCTCTCTTAATTGCATAATTACTCAGACTGATGATGTGAGTGATTTTGTCCTTTAGCTTGCTGTCACAAGCTTTGAACCACAGGTGTGCTAGTGCAAGCCACAGAAACACAGTGATTTACTTGCCTTCCTTAATGATCTAGGTAATTAAAGCATACAGCCATTAGCACCAACTCTGTTGAATGCATTCTTAAGGACAAATGGGCAACTGTTGTAATACATTTCATAAGAATGCCAAAAAACATGCATGCATCCACTGTGAATGGACATACGCTGTGAATGGGTATATGTTGACTATAGGATGCCAGAAAACACAGAAACTGCATAAAGAATTTTTTTTTCTATCTGTGAATTGAATGGGAAGATTTCTTGTTACCAGCTGGCATATGGGTTCAGAATAGCCCTTTCATTGTGACACATTCTGCCAAAGCATTTTATACTCTTGCACATCATTTTGCACTGCTGCATATGTACTATAGATACGATGAACAAAGACATTCTCTGATGGAGGCATGTCATCATTACAACCACCAGGGACCGCAGATCCATTTGACCAGAGCTCCATGCATTAATTTCCACATCATTACATCCCATAAAAAAATAAAAGTAAAAATAGTTTAAAAAAATAAAACTGTCACTGTTTCTCTGATATATGTGACTTAGAAAGCTCTTCAGAAAACAACCAGAGAATAAGCGCTTGAAACATGAATATACATAAAAAAAATATACAGCATAAAAGTAATCCATACAACTCCGGTGGTTAAATCCATGTCTTCTGAAGCAATGCAATCACTTTGGGTAAGACACAGATCAATATTTCAATTCTTTTTTACCATAAAAAAACTTTCATTTTCATTTTTAGAATGTGGAAGAATGGAGATTTATAATAAAAAAGGATGTAAATATCGATTTGTTTCTCACCCACACATATTATATCACTTCTGAAGACATGGATTTATCTTCTGGAGTCGTATGGATTACTTTTATGCTGCCTTTATGTGGTTTTTAGATCTTGAAAGATCTAGTCACCATTCACTTGCATTGTATGGACCTACAGAGCTGAAACATTCTTCTAAAAATCTTAGTTTGTGTTCAATAGAAGAAAAAAGTCATTCACATCTGGGATGGCATGAGGGTGACTAAATGATGAGAGAATTTTCATTTTTGGGTGAACTATCTCTTTAATGACAGCATGCACTCGAGCTGGCATGGACTTCAAAAGTTTGTGCGAAACCTGATGATCCATATTATTCCAGCATGATTTAAGTATGCACCAACGAGCATATTGTGCACTTCAATGAAAACTAGGAAATCAGATTTTTGTTAAAATCTTTGGTTTTGATTTTTGGTAAATGTCCCAGATTTGTTTATTTGATTAGTGACCTAGAAATAGCCTAGAATTTTAAATATTTCTTCTCTGTTTTACGTTATAACGATTCTTTGTTTCAGATTTTTCAGACTCCAAAAAACTAATTATTTCTATCAGGGATGTCCCGATAACTTTTTTTAAGAACAAGTATGAGTACCAATACTTTCTTTCTGATACATGCTTATACCAAGTTATCTTTTTCTGAACTCCATATCAACAGATTATTTGGTGTTTAAATAAATGAATAATAAAAAATTTAATCAAATGAAAATATAACAATTAATTTCACAGCACAATCAAAATCCATAACTCCAATGGAGTTATATATTGTCAAATAAAATGCTGCATAACAACATCACAGAAGTGATATTTTGCTTAAATATAATACAATTAGTATTAATTAGTAGTAGCAGTAGTAGTAGTAATACAGTGAATATTACATAACTTTACAATAGTGATATATTTCTGTCATATTTTTTTTCATTTAAATTTAGCTTTTATTTTGACAGAGCTTTTATTTTGAAGTGTTTCTGTACAATGACGGTAGCTTTTCAGTCCGAAAAAGCTGGGCACTACATGACTCAAAGTGATTGTTAAACTGCAAAAGCGTGCTATTTAATTATATGTGTGTACTATGATTGTGCCTCATGCTACAAAGTATTTGCGCTCTGTTTGCTGTGATCTGCAACAAACAGAGCGCTCGACGCTCATGACAGTGTTTTCCCAGAATGAGTCAAGGAGGAGCATTAAAAGGTATGTGCGGTTCAGCCGTCATGGGCACAACACTTGCGGTGTCTCGTTTCGAAGGCTGCGTGCTAGCTAGGACGCTTCCATTGAAGGCAGCGGTATACCGAGCATCCTCATTTAAGCAGGCCTTGTTTAAACGAGACAACCTTTGTAGGACAAATGGAAACAGAATTTATCATGGTTGCTATGACAGCAGTTAACAGTTATTGAGTTTTGTTTGTTTATGCATAAAACATAAGCCTAGCTTGAGTCAATGTGCAGATGTTACAGATGCTATTCAATCTCTCCATATTTCAGTGATAGACAGGAAGAATGGAACAATTTGCTATGCAACAAACTTTTATTAAACATGTATTTACTGTACAAAACTGCAATTGTTTATTGAGGAGAACCCCTCTGTTAGTAACCCTTTTTCTCACTCTTGGCATACTGAAAACAAACAGAATACAGTTTCTAGTTTTAGATGATTTATTCACTGTATGACAAACAATAATGGCTTACTATTTGCTAATGGACCATTACAATAATAAGATTACGTTAATACGAAATAATGAAATGATTGCGTTATTAGGGTTAGGTTTTTTGTAAAAAAAAATAATAATAAAAAAATCAATACACATTTGTATTTGGGTGAACTATCCTTTTATGTATCCCACAATGACTTGTTTATGTTGAAAAATACTGTTGTGTGGTCTGTTTTGATATGGCTGCTTAGCTTGGGACTGTCCCCAACCCAATCAGCTGTGACAGAACATCATGTGCTAGCTAGACACACTGACCTTGTGCAGTATAAGTGTCATCACTCTAGCATGTTTCTGATTGGAGGAATAAGACTTGTTGCAACCGTCCCCTGTTGCAACCGTCCCCAGTCTCCCCCTACTCTGCACTCGTCTACTGAGGTACTTCAACTTGGGAATTAATATTACTTGCCTTTGAACATCATATTTTCAGGCAAATTGGCATAATTTTTCTTAGACGAGTGATGTTCATTTCCATTGAAGCAAAGAATTTCGGGTTGTGAGTGCCCACGAAGGATACACCTCATGCATCCTTTGAATTTCAGTGAAAGAAGGTCGCATTCGAAGGCTGCATTCAGAGTGTCCTACTCGCTTTTCTGATACGAGACAGCCTCGATGACGTATGTGGCCGACAAATGCGACCTCCAGAGGACACAGCCTTCGATACAAGACACAGCTACTGTCTCCACACATTCACTAGTGCTCTGCTCACATTTGAAGTGTGCTGCTCATGCAAAGTAAACTATATATTTATCTCATTAAATTGCAGCTTTTGCGGTTAAATTATCTCACTATAGTACATAACATGATTAAAATGTGTGCGCTTATTGTTTACGTAAAGACATTCGTACGTGAGATGGTATCGGTTTTTGGTATCTGAGCATTTTAACGAGCACGAGTACGAGTACATGAGTGTGGTATCAGACCCGATTCCAATACCAGTACCGGTATCGGGACATCCCTAATTTGTGGTCTTAGACTTTTGGAATAGCCGGATGTATCTTTGTGATAAATCGGAAATAATCCATGGCTCAGTTAATAATGGATGTGCTGTACCATGGCTCCATTCAAGTTTTACAATGTGGTTCTACACTCTACCCCAGAGGTTATGTCCTTCAACAAGGAAATGTTATATAGCAGACTCTCCTTTTGATGTGGTAGGATTTTCTCTTCTCGTTTGACATTTTCTGGCATTTTACAGTCAGCAATGCATAGAGTGCTTATGCCAAAGTCAAATTTTTATGTGCACAGTGCCAGATTAATATGACAGAAGGAAAGAACTGCTGACACACAGAGATGTTGGGTATCGGCAGCTGCAGAGATACGATGTCAGTGGTTCACAGCCAAATTAGTGACTTTGCAGAGAAACCTGACACCTGACTGGCTTCTTAACTCTCTGTAGCAACTCTACCAGTGTCAACATTTAACAACTCTGGCACCGAACAAGCAGAGAGTGAAGATAAGATACATGAAACAAAGCCAGAGTAAATCACAGAAACAGATGCAGAAAAAAGCCTGCTGTGAGAAAAAGGAAAGATAGGAAGAAAATAAGGAAAAAAGAGACAGGTGAAATGGTTGAAATGCATCATACTGTATGTGTTTTTTATGCTTATTTAGGCTTATTATTAGTGGTATATAAGGCATTTTATCCATCCCTAACCCTAAGTAATAAACTTTGCAGTGTAACTCACTGTTTGTTCTACAGACATTAAAGATATTTCAAATTGTTGAGGAGAAGTGTGCTATTACTTTTAGTGGCTTATGATTTTTGTCAGGTCGATGATAAAAAACCTGAAAATATCCCACACTCTAACATTGAAGGACGGACCTGGGCTATATCAAGGGACCAGAATACAATAGAGACTTGAGGATGAGCTCTTTAGCGAACAGCCACCAAAAACACCACAGCAACCATATAGGACATCCTAGCATTGTTTATTATAGTGGAGTACTATGGTTCTAAATTGATTTTGTTTCTTATTTTTCACAGGTCATATTTATATTATATTTGTTTGTCGCTAATAGTTGTGGTAAAGTGCAAACACAGCATCAATGGAGGTTATACCATTAAATGCTGAGGTTGGGAGACAGTTAGGCCTAAGGCTAACCTCTGACCAAACCATTAAATGGCGAAAGGGTGGAAAACACAAGCCCTAATAAATCTCTATGGAGATGCTGTAGAATGAATGGAAAAGGCTTCAGTTCAGCTATCGAGGAATGCGATGTCTCGGTAGAGGACTCATTTAATCAAGTTGTGGAGGTCAAAGATGCCATGAAGGTGGTTGTAATCAGCTTTGTATTCACTCAAAGGTCTTAAATTAGTGATTCTTTCTTGTGTTTTTCAGAGGACTGTAAGAGGATCAAATACTTGTATACATAAAGAAATTCTGCTGTATATAGCTGTCTTTATTTACATGCATAGTGTCAAAATGCATAATTGTATCTTAGGAATTCTGATGAACATTTGAGTTCTAGAAATGTAATATTTTATGCTTTCATGTTTATTCTTAAAGGAATTGTATACCTTAAAATTTAAATTCTGGCATTATTCACATGATTACCGTAAACGTTGTCAGTACAACTTGTAAGCTATATTTCAAGTTTCGCAATAGCTTCGTATGAGAAACCGACCAAAAATGTAAGCCATTATTCATTGATAATCTTACCCTTCACTGAAGTAGTCAGTGGTCATGTCAAGAATTTAAAAATTCCGTGTATGGACCATTTATATGGTGGTTGTTGTCCTTTTTTGAGCTTGACGGACATGGTCACTATAAATTGTCACTGGATTGTAAATGTTTGGAGCATCATGAAAATGAGTAGATAATTACTGAATTTTGGGGGGGAACTATTCCTTTAAACATACAGTATTAGAAGTCTGCTCTAGTGAGTGAAGCCATCTTGTCTGTCTGGGCTAAGATGAAAGGGGTGTGCGTGACTGGACAGTGTAAATCCGCCTTGAGGGTTTTGTGGAACAGAACAGCTTAAGTCTAGCAAAACACACTCATTATGACAAATAATGGCCCACACTCCACGATTTAATGAAACACAATTCAAGGAATCAATCTAGTCTGTTATTCAAATTGCTATAGCTTTTGTACAACTTGATCTACACTAAGCACAAAGGCAAAGAGGTTAACGCTTCTCTCACTTGAAATGCTGTCATCTAAGACTGGCTGTTTGATTTGATAAAGGGATAAAATACATGAAACCGAGCTGAATTAATTTCAAGAGCTGAGGGACAGATTGAATAGAAAACACTGATTGCTCTTGCGCTATGTAAAGATTAAAATTGATCCCCAATTTAGCAGTGTTCCTATTTTGAATTTCCAATAAAAAATTCCTTGAGCTCACACATGAATTTCCATATTATTCGGTTCTGAATTCACAAGATCACACGCATGGCCAAATATTTATTATACAGCACAGCACTAGTTTACATTTTGTACTTAACTGAAGTTCAGGGCAAGTGTACACATTCATAAATGTCATAATATCTCACAAACCATAGGCATCTAGAAGATTGCGGGCATTATATAAACCTGAATTTTTTCAGTCATTTTTTGCTGTTGTTGAAAAACAGAACTACCATATTACATTAGGGAGGACTGCTATTGGTGTACTGCCTCAGGGCTTCCAACTGCTAAAAAGTTGGGCTTCCATCTTCCAAATCCCTATAGAGTTTTGTGGAAATCTGGATTTATATGTTTCAGCAGCTGAGATCCTCCCTCTGGTTCAAACTGGCCCCTCATAAGTTCTCCACCAGTGCTGTTTTTGCATAGATTTAGCAGAGCTTCCAATTCCCTTATTAAGGGAAATGCTAATTAGCATTCCTTGAAGACCCAGTTTAAATTGGCTTCATGAGCTTGTTAAATCTCAATCAGGGTCTCTCCTAACAAAGTCTGGGCTGAATTTGGTAAGTCACAAAAAATTGGAAGAAACCAATCCAATTTGAACGGTTGAAAAAAGCTGAAAATATCCCACACTCTTAATATTAAAGGATGGACACAGGCTATATCAAGGGACCAGAATAAAATAGAGACTTGAGGGTGGGCTCTTTAGTGAGCAATCACCAAAAACACCACAGCAACCATCTAGGACATCCTAGCATTGTTTATTTTATTGGAGTACTATGGTTCTAAATTGATTTTGTTTCTCATTTTTAGTTTCTTTTTCACAGGTCATATTTATATTTGTTTGTCTTTAATAGTTGTGATAAAGTGGTAAAAGTAACATTTCGTGGCATTTTAGTACAGTATATACAAGGCAAACATATCTTGCATGCTCATGTCCTCAGCCTCTTCCTATTTATTTTCCATATCTCCAATCTCAATTTGACACATTTTTTGTGCATCCATTTCTATGCATACATATAGCTTCTTGAGTTAGCATTGTTATTTGCATAGCATAGTAGCTATAGGCAAACAGGCTAGGACCTCATAAGAGGCATATGGAAGTACGTGCAGTAAACGCTCCACACTGAAAGTGCCTACAATGGGATTACTCCAAAGAGCAGAAAAAAAAAAAACACACAGAAATGAGAAAAAGATTAAGTGTGGATTTACTACACAAGCTATGGCTCATTTACTTGTATTGCTCCCAACCATGCAAGTGCTATAAAAACCGTGTCACAGCTGAATAACCATAGCCTCCATGAACACGCAAACAACCCATAAAGCAATGGTTTTGTCTCAGACTGTGTTGGACGTTCATGGATGTAATTGTGAGTTCAACTCAAATACGAACATATCTATCCCACACCCACACAGCTCTAAGTAGACCCTCTGCAGTATTGCAATAAGCTACTGTATAATTGAACACATGCAAGAATTAAGGCATGAAAGATATGAGGATTTTCTGATGATATCTGATCAATCCCAGGCACAAAGGTTACATCCTGTTTCAAATTGGAATGTTTCCTATTGATTTCTTAATGAATAGATTAAGAACAGCCTACTAAAAGAGCTTCTTGTGGCTTTGCAGAGGGATACTTCATAGTTGTGTGCTATCCATTATATTGTGAGAGCAGATTTGCTTTTACAAAAAATAAATAAATAAATTGCAAATGCATATGCAAATGCAAATGCAAAAAAAAAAAAAAAAAAAAAGCTAACCCTTACAAAAAACAAACAAACAAACAAATAAAAACAAAAACAAAAAACAACAGGAAACCTGCAGGAAAATGGAAATAATTTTCTGCGGGAATTCTATTCTGCATTAAAACACCTTTATTCCCTGCAGGAATATTGTGCAATGTGGAATTCAAATCCTGCAAAACATAGCAAGTGTTAAACCGTACACATTGTGCAGGAGTTTTCTACAGGAATTATTTGGGTGGTATCCTGCAGGATTTGATTTCTTCCTAGAGAATCAAACACACAAATAGTACATTTTTACCAATGAATAATTTTATTTATGGAAATGTTGTCATAATGGATAACATATTCTGTTAAGTTCCCAAGCAGCTGAGTCAGTCACACCTAGAAAACAGAGAATTAAACAAGTTAAGAAACAGAACAATATTGCTGACAACTGTGAAAAATAGATCAAAACAATGGTGTGAGATGAGATCCTAACAGTGTAAAATATATACGTTTTTAGGTGGTAACAGGTTTCAGTGGCGTGCACAGAAAGGGTGCTGCAGGGGTGCCTTCAAGAAAAGAATTGTTTCCTCACTTTCGTTTGGAACATGCTTTCGAGGGGTGTCCCCTTTCCTGCAGCAGTGACCTTCAAGGGAAAATGCAGTATGGAATTTGCCCCGGAACATCAAAGTGGCTTTGCATCAGAAGAGTAACAGGTCAGATAAAAAGTCCACTCTATGTATTGAAGTGTACATTCATCAAAAGAATAAAACTCGACTGGTTTTCCGACATCACATAAAACTCTTAATTTCCGACATTCCTTAGTATTAATGCCAGAATTTTAGTAAAATAACATTATATTAATATGAAATGAAATGAAGAGAAAGTACTGAGGAAGCAGCAAAGGTGACAGGATGAAGTGAAGGAGCAGAGATGCGAGAAAGTTTAGAAAAGAGTGATGAGACAAGAGAAAGATTTGAAGACTCTGGAGCACTGTGATGTTACCAGGGTAATACCATGGTACCGAGTGATTACTATATTCATATTTCATGATATTGTAATGGTACTCCAAGGTACAAAAATACTGTAATACCATGGTGCTTTCTGTGATAAATATAACAGAATAGATTTTTATTTTCTGATAAAGGAAACAATGCAAAATTAGGATATGTGCTGTATATAATAAAGGAATTACTTAAATATTCTAAAAGCACAGAAATTAGTATAGTAAATAAGTACTATTCATTAATATATACAGTATATAATCAGTGCCCTTTTTTATCCTTCCACCCCTGTCCCTGCTGAGGTCTGCGCACACCACTGATAGGTTTTTATATTCACAAAGGCATATGTATTAGATCATTCTATTCAAACATCTTATCTGTTATCGACTTTATATTGGATTAGTATAAAATGTTTTTTTACTTTTCAAAACTCTTGTAAAAAAACAAAAACAAAGAGGAAAAGTATTACCTATCATCCATCCATGACTTTTCCCTCATTTTTGCCTTATTAATTTCCTTCACGACTGTCCACTGTGTCTGGGGAAAAACAGCAAGTACATTTCAATTAAGTTGAATACATTAAGGCATTCAAGGAAGGGTATTTAGGACATGTCATTATACACCTCATAACATCACCTTTTTTCCATGAGATTCACCATTTTCCATCTTGTCCATATTGGTGTGGCTGAAAGCCCAACATCTAATCAAAAACATAAGACTTTACAACACAGCACAACAAAAATGGGATAAGAGGTTAGAATGATACGCACAAAATAGTGTAGAGGTGAAGCTCAGTAGTCTGGTATTTACCGTTAAAAAAGACGTACACACAGGACGCGTTCAAAAACTGATACGTTTCGCAAAGAAATGGAACAGAGCACAGCGGTCTTTTGACGTGTCTGAAACACGCGACGCTAATGACGCGAGCCGGCGATAACAGCGAGACGTGACGCAACGGCTTTAATGGTACAAACCAGACTGTAAAGCATCACCTCCACTATTTCTACATTATTCTTATCTTACAATGGAAGATAATTATATCAAACATTTAGCTAAAGCATTTAACGTTCATAAATAATGAATACAAAACGTACATTATAATTTACCTTTTCAAATGTTTTTTTTTTTTTTTTTTTTTTTTCTGGCTTCAATGATCTTCTGTAGATCATCTCGCACTCTTTCATATCCAAATTAGCTCCGAATCACTTTCTTTCAAATGTCAAATGTCAAGTCTTAAAACAGGTTTTGATATTTCTAACATAAAGTTGTCAGCCTTTGTTACCTCTGTAATGGAGATTTAACTTGACAAAACTACACATTCACATATTTAACTTAACATATTTAACAAACAATCACACATCAGTAACGTATACTTTATCAAAATTAAATAAATGAGCGTCATACCTGCAGGGCAATAACGGACATCAGAACGCATCTTGTCAGTTGAACTCGCGTGCTTACGTTGACTGACGTAACAGACGTCAACACGTACGTACAAACTTAAATAGATAAACAGATTATGTATGTAGTCTGATGCTTAATAAAATGTATCGTTTTAATTATATGGGTAAACACTACATCATATACTGCACACTCTAACACATAAAATGCGATTTTCAATATTTGTTTTAAAATGGTTTTAAAAATTGTACAAAAAATATGTTTACTTTAAATGGTATCTCTTCTTAAATTTTTTTCTTCTAATTGTTTTGGTGTTTGAAAAGACAGTCAGGTACTTCTGCATATAACAGCAGTGTTAAAGTCGGCATGAAACGGAAGTTGCGATCGACTTTTCTTCTCTATTGTGACGTAAATCCGAGTGAAACGGTATATCGAACAGGAAAAAAAATGTAGGCTGGGACTTGATTTTGGCCTTCATGAATTGATTGGATCATAGAAAGTGGGCGTTGCAAACTAAATGGAGGCAGATCTAAATGCAAGTTTGCAGTCAGTTGTGGATGATTACTCTCCACCTGACACACCACTGGCACCCTCCCTTGAAGAAATTTTTGAGGAGGAGGACGAGAACGAGGACGATCAACAGCAGCTAAATTTCACCAAAGGAACCACTCCATATTTATTTGAGCCACTACCTACTGCGAACCGAGAGAGTGACCAGGATGAGGCGGCTGATGGTCAAGTTCACCCTCAAGAGCATCTCGATGTGTCCCAATAGTAACACTTTTTTCTAAATCTATAGTTAATGGCCTTAACTGCCGTAACAATAACTGGTATTTATTTACATTATTAATTGGCAAGATTGTTGAATGACAGCCTTACTGACCACAGTGGCTTAAAACAATGTCTAAATATCTATCCGTGTAAGTGGCTGTCAGACGGATGTAACATACAAAACATCACAACAGCATTTCACAATCTCTACCTAAAAAAGTTATACGATTATTTCTAGTAAACTAATTAATTCGTTTTACTTACCTTCACACTCTGTGATGTTCCAACTGTATACACAGATGGGAGAGCCGTGTCTGCCAACTGCAGAAGTTTGACGAACCCCATTTCGTGCTGTCTAAAATTCCTGAAGCATTCTTGGGTAAAATGCCTCGCACACAAATGCAAATTCTCCGTGATTCCTCCTTCTTCAAAGTGTAAAAATTCAAGCCAACGGCCACACAACCAGGGTACTTTGGAGATAGGGAAGAGGGTTTGGGAAGAGGAAACAACCTAAAATACACCTTACCACCATGTCTTAATTTGCTAATTGCTGTGATCGTTTCATGTGAGTGACAGGTTGATGGAAGGGAGGGATTGAAAATGATGCCCACGGATAAATCGTTTATAATAAACACTGCAACATTCCATAAAAAAATTATAATTGTCAATTTTGATTTCATGGTGACTGTAATTACAGTTATTAGTGTGTCCTCCTATGTATCCTGTAGGATATTGTTTTATTCCTGCAGGAGGTTTGCAGCTGTCCTGTAGAAATTAAAAAATCCTGCAGGATTTTTCTCTTGTGCTGGAAGTGTGCTGGCTATTCCTGCATGTTTCTGTGATTTTTAAAGTTCCATTCTAAAATCTGTAGGAATATCCTGCACAGTTTGTCCATGTGTCCTGTAGGATTTCATCATTCCCGCAGGATACCTGCAAACATCCTGCAGATAAAATGAAAATCCTGCAGGATTCCTTGTAGGGTTTTTTGTAAGGGAATGTTTTGTTTGACAAACAATTGATTTGTTCAGTGAAAATGCGTTTCTGATCCTTCATGTCCTATTATATCCTTTTGGTGTGCCAAGTGTAGCCAGGGGAGTGTCCACCTGTAGGGAGTGTGGTTGGTTAAGTAGCCCAATTTGATGGGTTTTAAGCATGCACCTGTAAGGGGGACCTTCAGATTGGGTTCTTCCTCACTTGTTGAGAGTACCGACAAAGAGCGGCTCTTTGTGTGTGCAGATGGCCAGGAAGACCGAGGTAGGCCAAACAAAAGTTTATTGTTTTCTACTTTTGTACAAGTTTGCTTTACTGCATCAGTATTGTGCTTTGTTTTAGATGCAGATGGTTTGGTATGCAGCAATAGCTACATGTGAAGGTAATTGTAGATGTTTGCATAATGAATTTAATGATAGAAGCATTTTAATAACATTAAGTTGCTTTAAAGTAATACAATGCTGTTGGTAATTAATTGTCTGTGTTATTAATTAATATAAGTGCTTGAGGAATTATGTTTTTGTTTGCTTTGGTGCATTTTCTTTTGTGTTATTGATGACTTTTTTTTTTTTTTTTTTCTCAGATTTTGAGTTGATTGCTGTTTCTCTTGAGCAAACGTGTGCTATATGCCTCCAACGTGTGTGGTGAACAGGACTAGTTGGCTAGGCTTTTAGCTTTGCATGTGTGTGTTGCTAGCCAATTTCCTCTCACTTCCCATGCATGTGCTCAGTTTAGGTATAAGGGGGCTTATGTTTGCTGTGAGATTTTTGCTTGGTTTGTATTTAGTGTTTTGGAGTTGTTTTTTGTGTCTAAATTGTTTTGCTTTGCTGTGCTGTATTTTCCTTTTCTTTTGGTTTGTGTAATTTCACTTGTTTAATTCTCCCCCTTTCCAAGGTGATCTGTGCAGGGAATCTGAGATGTTGTGCCATGGAGTTTTTGGCTAGCTTTTAATGTTGTTAGGGGAGCGGAATTGTTGTTATAAAATTAGTTAATTGCTCTCATTCCATGAAATTTTGCCTGATGATAAATGTATTTTTTTTTTTATAATACAGCTTGACTGTGCATTTTGCTGCTTTAAATTGTCTTTTTCTGACTGGCTTGTGGCTTAGGCCCATTAAAGCATGGTCTCTCACTTTTGAGTGGGGTAGTGTTACACAAGGAATAAAGAAAGTCATATGGGTTTGGAACAAATAGGGGTGATTTAAATGATGACAGAATTTTAATTTTTGGGTGAAATCCCTTAAGTTTTTATACCTGAAATGTTTAAGACTAAACTAAGAGCCTATTTACATTTATTAACTTAATGTATCACAATTGATCGGATTGCTAGCCGATTACATTTTACATTTAGCTATGCACATTCCATTGACACACACGTGTCTCTGCAAAATGGATATACACTCACTGTACACTTTATTAGGAACAGTAGTCCTAATAAAGTTCCCGACGTACTCATTTGCTGTTGTAGCCCATCCGCCTAGAGGTTTGTCGTGTTGTGCATTATGAGATGCTATTCTGCTCACTACAGTTGTACAGAGTGGTTATCTGAGTTACCGTAGCCTTTCTGTCAGCTCATACCAGTCTGGCCATTCTCCGTTGACCTCATCAACAAGGCGCTTCCATCCGCAGAACTGCCGCTTACTGGATTTGATTATTTTATTTTTTTGTCACCATGCTGAGTAACCTCTTGAGACTGTGCGTGAGAATTTTAACATTCGAAGCCAGTGAGGCAGATGAATGGCAAATCATATTAGGCTTCATTGTGTCTACAACGCAGAGGCCTTCTGGTAAACAAGCTAGCTCCTCTTAGCACATGGTTCTGAGCATGGAAATGGATGGGCATAAGTGTCTTCCCCCTTAAAATATTAAGAATCCATATGTCATGAGTTTGGCTCACATGTTTTTTTCCCTATGGGTGTAGTATATTGCAGATGTCCCTCCATTTGTGCTGTGCTGATGGGTTCAAAGTCACAGCAAATCTATTTTCTACAGTTCCAACCCTCTGTCAGTTAATGGGTTGCATGAGTAAAACACATTACAATCAATCATGCAATGTTGCAAGTATAATGAACGCATGTAATGCTACCACAAATAAGATGAAATGGATATGTTTAATTCTGTATGTAGGGCGAATTTAGGTAAACTGGGCCACTTTTTGTCACCGAGATTAATAATAATAATAATAAGTAAAAAAAGCTAGAGGAGATAACCATAGCTGCCTTTCCACCATCACAGCGAATGGTTCTCGTTGTGGAACCATACCGTTCCATACTAATCGGGCCTCGTTGGCACAGTTATGGTTTCATTTTCCACTGTGGTGTTGCGTAGTCAGTCCATTTGAATCCAGATTAAGTAAAACACCAATTATAAGACTCTGTCACTTAAGCCAGGGGTTTTCAAACATTTTGATGCCAAGGACCCCCAAATATGATGATCCTCTTGCCAGGGACCCCTCAGATTGCTATCAGGTCCTTGAATAACAAATAAGGTTAGGGCTGCACGATAATGGTTAAATTGATAATCATTATATTTTAATAATTTTAATCACAATTATTAAAAAAAAACAAATCTGCCCCCCTTTTTTTTTTTTTTTAATTACAAGGCTACACAATTTGGACAAATTGTTGCCACTGCTCTATCAATTCTAAAATAAAATTAATAATCCTTAAACAGCAGCTCTCATGTTGGACAAGGTGTTAAAACTACAAACTAGTAAATTATTTGACAAATTAAGTCAACAATATAAGAGTTATTCTGTAGAGCTTTCTCACAAGTTCTCTAAAAAAGTATTTGTGTGTGTTCTGTTGACAACAGCATTGACAGGCTCTGGTGCTCCTTCATAACATGGTACAACGCTCCCATCTCCTCCTCTGACCACAAAACTATGGTGCCATGAGTGTATTTTAGATTTTTTTTTTTTTTTTTTTTAAAGCACTTTTAATGGCCCAACATACTTGAAATTATGCAATTGAAGTAAATCTGGAGTGTTTTTTAACACGGTCAGCACATGTTAATGCTGTGCACAAACCGAACCGATCTCGGAGCAGAGCTGTTCTGAACTTGTGCATAATACATAATGAGAGCACGAGATGAAAGTTCATGTCGATCGAGCACAGAACCGTGCATGCAGCATTTTCCATCTTTCTGATGCGAGCCTCGTGTAATCAAAGTGGTGCACATACGAGACATGCAATACTCAGTTTTGCCAACTACTTTCAATGAAAAGTAGCTAAAGCCTGCTCAAAGTCGCTAAATGTCGCTAGATGACATCATGCTTTAATTAGCATATTAATGACGTCATCGCGGCGCATTTGCATTCTGCTTTGTGTCAGCCCTTTTCATCTGTTTGCTTCTCTCCTACTTTCTGTGCTCGCATACTGTATTTTGATACAGCCGAATTCCCAATAAAGCTGTGCTCATTTACATTTGTTCTGTTTCTGTTGTCAGACAATGGAACGAGTATGAAATAGTGACTGAAACGCCGCCCATTAAGGCTACATGTTAACCAGTAGTCACTTCCAAGCAATTTCCATGCTGCAGCTCTGCACTGCTAAAATTCTGATTTTATAACAAGTTAAAGACAATGACTGTGCTGTGATTTCGGCTATATTTACATGTAAATTGATCACTCAGAGAGAAAGTTAGAAGCGAATATCTTATTTTTTTCTCACACAGCCTCTGTCTGGGTAATAGTGAGGGATAAGCAAGAAAAATAATGGTCAAATTAAATTGTTTAAATTAAAGCAAAGGAGGAGCAAACCATACAGATTAGTGATTGGTCCTTGGCAACTCTGTTTGCACATGCGCAGCTCATTCACGTCTGTGTCCGCTGCCGTGCGGTCAACTGAATGTGCTGCTCCTCTTTACCATTCACTAAATAGAGTAGACGCAGGGAGAGGTGTTTCTGCGGCAGGAAAGCAAGACCTCACGTGGCAGTACTGGCGACTCTTCTACGGAAAGTAGATAAGGTTTGTGCAAAAAGTCGTTAGATTTATCGCTAGGTGCTTTTTATAATAGTCGCTAAATCTAGCAACAATGTCGCTGTGTTGGCAACACTGCCGATACTCAAACTACTGCGGCTCTGTATTTCCGCACGTGCTCAAGTGAAACTGATTGGTCAGTGGCGAACTTCTGAAGAGCATGATTGGTAAGTTGGGTAAAAAAAAAATAGACTTCAGAAGGGCTTTGGTGCTTGCGATTTGGTCTGTCATCCGTTGACAGCCTATAATAAAAAAAAGTTGAATTTATGAGTGCAACTTTATGGCTGATCATTTCTGTTTGCTAGCTCACTAATATCGCAGACTGTTACGATCATAGCTTCTGCCTTTCACAGTTAAAATACAATTGTGCATCCTTATAGTGTTTTTTTTGTTTTGTTTTTTTTTCTGACATTTTCTGCGGAACCCCTGAGCCATTCCACCAGACGGTTTTCTGTCCTGAGCACGGTTAGCAAACCATGTTGAGAAATCTGGGTTCAGAATGGTTTGTAGTCATACTGTACCGAACCATATTCAAGTGGAAATGCTGGAACCATTTGGCCCGATGGTGGAAGTATTTATCCAATATGTATTTAATTGCCTTTGACCCAGATTAGCCAAGTAATCAAACCCATTCCTGTTAATATCTCCTAGCTTCTATTTACTGTGACTATTTTATTACAAATTACCTATACTGCTTTACTACAGTATATATTTCTTATATGCTTATGACTGCTATAAGCGTATGCAAGCAAAGATGAAAATTTCATAAGATGGTACTGTGGTACTGAGTTCAAAGGTGGGGGGAGGCACTACAGCTGCTATACATAGAAAGTATTGCAGATTAGCCTGGGTCTCTGTTAGGCTGCACTCTCTAGCACAAACACTGCAGGGGCAGGATGTGCCACTGAAACACTGCTGTGCTGGAAAGGACAGTCTTTCCTTTCAATTCATCAAATTCAACCCCCCTGTGCTATCAGACAGTGTTTGCGCACCTTTGTGTGTTGCCGTGTTTGTGACAGCCATTATGCTCCAGTCTTTTCTAAATCTGCTAGACTCTCTCTGACACTTAACAGTGCTAGACACCCACAAGCAGAAGGGAGAGATGTGAAGGCTGGACTCCTGGATTGATCGAGCTGATTAGCCATCCATCCTTTTAAGAAATGAGACTGTAATGTATTGTGTTTACTGTGACTGATTCTGAGATTTTTGCAGTTTCTGCTTTTCTTTTTTCCATTCAAAGAACTGCCAAGTATTGATGAACCACAAAATGTACTGAAATTACAGAGTCAGACAATGATGAAAACACCTTCCCTTGTAACAAATTACCATTGTATTACAAATGTCATGAATGTTCTTTGAAATTAATGAACTTGGCTTCAGACCACATGGCAAGCTAAAAACAAATGCTAAAAATGCATTAAATTACTCCCATCTCTTCAAAAAAAAAAAAAAAAAAAAAAAAGGCATCGCCTAATACATATTATAAATCTTTCACAGTAACATCAAATAACGTGACCCAAATTACAATTAACTGATTAAAAAAACGTAAAGGTAATTTAATGTGCACACTTTAGTACTCCCTCAGTACTTTTCAGTGCTTTTCCACAACCATTTTTATTTACAAAATACATAAGTTTGTACAATGAATAACACCAATTATTACATCTGGTATACTTGATTCTGACAGGCAGATAACGCCTTCCAGCAGTCTGGTATTTCTGAATAATGACTGCACAACGCACATTAAGTAATATGATGTTTCGTTCATCCGGCAATTATGAATCATCTTTTCTTTTTTGTATTACTCCGGGATCTCTACAAGTAAGCTAATAAAAATTTCAGTTGACATCAATATTTCCATTTAATGTCAATTTATGTATTTGGGAAGTTGTCTTGTTTTAAGCGGGATAAAGAACAGTCAGACGATAATGTTTGCAAAATAAACACCAACAGAACTCTAACAGTAACTGGAGGTTGAATACAGCTGTTTCTGGAGACTCTGTTTCTTCTCACATAATAACATAATTTAAATTTACTTGTTGCATGACTTCCACAGTATATTTTACTGTAGTATTTCAAAAATACTTTTTTGAAAAAGTTTTATTGATTACTGTAATGTAGCAATGCTGTGTTGTAAAATAATGATCATCTGTATTTGTTTTATGTACAGTGTTTGTTACTTTTCACCTTCGTTGAGTTTAGTATGCTGAGTGATATCTTGTGTGCCTGATCGACAAGTCATGATAAAGTTCATGTGCGATAAAACCAAACATATTATAGCCTAGCTTTGCAAACATCCCTTCCTCATTGTTCATTTTAAAATGATACTATTACTTTCAAATGCACCATATAGTGTAGAGTATTCATCATGGTCCAACAAAGTCAACCACTAAATTGACTAATTTTCTCCATACATCACAGTACAATAAATTGTGTTCTTAGACACAATTGTGTGGAAGCCGTGAACCGCATTGTGGAAAGAAAAAAAAAAAAAAAATTACCTGAAGAAAAATATTCCTCAAAGAATGTTTTTCTCCTGAAGAAATTTTTTTTATTTTTTGCTTGCTTGCTAACAATTAGCATGCAGTACCAACCTCGGCCACCAGGTTCCACTATCAGTAAGCATGAAATCTTCCAAGATGACATGACAGCTGTGGTACTTGATCTGTTGATTTATAGTTGTATAATACTCTAACAAGAATTTTTTGCCAATCTTAATCAAGGAAAGAAGCATATAATGTTTGATAGTCTTAATGTCTCAGTAATGAGCTCTCACCTGCGCCGGAAGGAGTGACTGACATACGACAGCTTTAAAATGATCACAGGCTTATTTTGAACACGTGCTCTGTTACTCCTTTTACACTGAAATGGAAAATGAATCAAAATGCTTCACAGTAATAAAAGGTAAAACATAACTTTTCAAAATTACCTCACACAAACCAGTAATCTAAAATACAAACACTCCAAAACTGTGTCCTGCATTTCATTTGTCAGACTCAAAGGCCAGTGAAAACAGATGAGATTTCAGACATGACTTAAGTCTTCAGTGATCACACTGGGCCGTGTTGCGAACTGTTTATCTGGAAAAGTGAAGCATCTGGCAAAAAACACGTCATAAAAGCACAATTCAAAATAAAATCTAGATGCCTGAAATTTAAGAAATTGAATAAAAATATTACAACTGTATAGTAAAATGTAATTCGCTGTAATAATAAATCAAAATATCACAAGCAAGACAGCTGTTGAATAAATGTTTGGCAAAATAAATAAATAAATAAATGCAATGACATGTTTAAGTTCTATTTTCACTTGTTTAATGTTAAGAATTTACTGATTTGACACCATTTTGATGATGAAATTAAGTTAAACTTTAAAAAATGTTCTAGAAAGTTCTGGAAAATAATTATTAAACTTTAAAAATAACAACTTGTGTATTCAATAGTACATTATCATATTAGCATATTTTTGATGTGGTATCGAGACCTGTGAAATTTCACTGGTATCTGTACAGACAACTGAAATTGGTACAGTGACAACACTATGTATGTATGTGTGTGTGTGTATATATATATATATATATGTATATATATGTGGCCAATTTATAGCAGACCAGCTTCCAAGATTGTCAAAATCACGGTGACTGACTAGTTATTTATCAACATACACATCTAACTAAAGAGATTCAAATCTGCTTCCGTGCCGACACGGAGAAAGACTGCATTATACTCACAGTTCACACATACCTTTGAGGCAGCTGTCTTCGGTTTCGGATATTACTGGAAAACTGTATTGGTTCAACTGCGTGTTCTTGTGTATCGGTCCCTCTTTTTATGTGTCCATTTAAATCGTTTGACAGTCATTTGATTGTTTGTGTCTGCATTTAACAACGTTACACAAGCACAATATGCCCTGTGTTTATACCTTTTTAAAACAGCTTATTGCATTCGACATTGTGTGACTTTAAGAGTTAAGGGTTAAAGTTATTTCCTCATCCCCAATAATAGGATACAAAGCAATATTTGCTCATTATCCTACTTTGTCTATTTCTGCTGACTTTATGACTGATCTTTGATATCAGTCTGGTCTTACTGTGATTTTTAAGTCAAATTTCCCTCTTGAAAGAAGAATAACACAGTCCACAAAGGTTTTAAACCACCGTTATTTTACTTGATAAGCTTAAACATTGTGCAAACAGTATATGGTCAAGTCTTCAAGTTATAACTACTTGCATAAACATCTGGACTTGTGTATACTGGAACATCTTCCCTGATAGCACACATACATCACCCAGACATCTGTTTGATGTGTGCATTTACATCTGGAAGACATATTTTTGTAAGTTGTTTGCTCATCTGCAATACATTTAAGACGTTTCTTTTTGGATGTCAATCAGACATTCAGCAGATGTTTTTTTATTTAGAATGTTTGTAAAACTGATCTTTGTAAGATGTTCAGGAGACCTTTATTCAAATGTGATGCTTTCCAGATGAAAAGATCTAAAACCAACATCTCTGAGACGTACGTGTGCTATCTGGGTTACGGTTAAGGCAGTGACAGCCAGCATGTCCTCATTTACTTTCATTCATTTCTGGCTTGCTTTATTCAGGTTCCGGGGCTTTTGTAGATCAGTGGTTAGATGGATCGATCAGACGTCTGCATTTTTTCACTTTTCTTGGTGCAAAGGGCAAAATGGCACATTTACCTATTTAAATGAATATTATATGCTAAAACTGCATAGAATTATAGTCTTTACCAAGAATATACTTAGCGTCTGTTGTTGTTGTTTATGCTTTAGGACTTGCTATTGGCTGTTGTCATTGCATAATTAATGAGGTACATCTGTGCAGGTTTTAGGAGTGTTTGGGGGAGTTATTAACATTTAAAAGTTATTGGGGTTATAGTTGTGTTTAAATTAACATTAAACAGAACTTATGTCATTTTGTTATTTTATGTTACATTATGATGTGGTTTTTTTTTTATTTATTTTTTTTTTTAGTTACCGTGAGTGAGATTAGTGTTCGCTTTGAGTTAGTTTTGATACTGTTTACAGCCTTTTGCTCTATATAGCTTCTTGAAATTCGGAAAGAAGTGAACCAATTTATTTTGTAAAAAAGTCTGTGTTTTGAAGAGCTTGTGCCACCACACACCGCTGACCAGTGTTGGTTAACATTTCTTTTAAATATAACTCATTAGAATATTGCATTACTACTAGATTAATTAGTTACTTTTTATGGAATGTGAAGGGTTAAGTTATTTGTGTTACTTTTTTCTCACAGCCACTTTCTCTTCTGCTATGCATTCCATACACAGATATTTAGAAAGTAGATCTTCACATCATATTTATAATAATCAACAATAAGAATATGCATTTGTTTTTCCATCGACATGCCATCCAATTTGAATAATGAAGAATAACCAGTGTCTTGCCTAAAGCAGCAAAGTCCAGCAACTGAACCTGTATCATACGTCATCATATGCTGTGCCAATCGACAATGCCAGAGACCACTTGAGATGTTTTTCAAAAATCAGGATAAAATTAAGTGGTGAATGCCACTTAAGGAATGTGTCTGATAATAAAATAATATTTTTCTCAAGTCATCTCAGTGCAGCTTGTTTTGAGTTGATCCACGGTGCGTACAGGTGCCACGTACTGGTTGATCGCATTCAACTTCAAATGCGCATATTGATACAACTAGAACGGAATCGTTTTTAATGCTACCAAAATGACATAGGTTTGTTTCACGAATGAAACTACTTTGTTTATTATAAAACAATGTAGAATCTTTTCAGAAGTTAAGACATTTTCTCTGCGTACACAATGTAGAATGTTTGAATGCCACTGATCCAGAGTTGGCTTTACTCATCCCATTCTCACAGTTACGGGGAGCTGTAACACGGAACAGTTCGGCTGCATAAGTCAGTGAATTGAGCGAGTATTTCACCCTGTATAACATGATCCTAGGGCAGTGGTTATGACAGTTTTAAAACGAAGCAATTTGGATGCACAAACAGTCAGCGATCATTCCACGTTGTATGTAACTATAATCATGCTGTGGTCACAGGAAGACTTAACCCAGCTTATGCCTTTTGTTATATTATACCATGAAAATGTGTGTTTGCACAATTTTAAATGCAGCGTACATGAATCAATCATGAAAAAACAAAGTTTCACTTACCACTTTCAATTATGAGGACACATTTCTTAACTCTTGGTTTGATTGTCATTGACAAAGGCATCGACGGCTGCTCACGTAAGATCAAGCGCACAACAAATCCACCACTGCAAATGATAAGTACAACTGGATTCCACCGAAGTGTTCAGATTTACATTCTTTTACCAACAATATTTAGCAGTTTTTTAAAATAAATCTCAGAGTGGGCTAAAAGAAGACTTGTGCTCCGCCCATCGCTGATAAGCATGGCTCTCTAGAACTACAATACCCATCATGCGCACACATACTACAACTTCATTGCCTAACAGAGATGCATAGACAAGCTTCACACTCTCTAGAACTACAATGCCTATCATGCACTACATCTCCTCCTCGAAGTTTGCACACTTTCACAATAGGGGGAAAGAAGTGGACAAAAGCAACGCATTACTTTTTAAATAAAGTAACTCCAATATTATGGTCTAAAACATTGCGTTACTTTACTCGTCACTCAAAATTAATCTGATTACGTAATGCGTGTTACTTTTAACACATTACCTCCAACAGTGCTGGTGACACCTGCTGGTGAAATCACATACTGTATCTTGACCAGTGTGATGTATACTTGGAAGCATTGGATCAAGACAAATTGTTTAAGGTTTCAAAGCTTTATAAAGTGTGTTTAAGTGTCCATCACTTGATAATGACAGGCTTCAGCAAACTTTATTTTCTATCAAGAATAGGAAAGCAATGACTCAAAGCAGCTATTAGTCACTCCTTTTCAGTCAATTCCCATGCTATACTATTAATGTATGTGCCAGAAGTGCACATTTTTTGTCAGCCGAAGTTCCATTGGGGTGTATCAGTTAGGGGTTCCGATCCGGCACCCCTAACTGATACCTTTTTAGATAGGGTTATTTGAAAACTAATAATAGCTTGGTGAACAAACTTGTGGACTTGTGTTTTATCTTCGTAACAGAGATTGTTCTTTCTATAAATCTTAAGATCTGTGTACTATCTGGTTTCATCCCCAAAATGTATTTCTAAATCAGACAGCCAACATCAACATACAGAAAAATCCATCCACGTAGCTCTTTGATCTCGGACAAGAGAGCACATCTCTCACGTCCCTATCTCTCAGATTGTATTAATTCATTCTTGTCTCAAAATCATTCACTACCTTCACCTTACATGCCTTATTCCAGACCCTGAATACAGGCAGAGACTCTACGGTAATGGTAGGCCACACAACATTATGAAGCCCGGGCCTTTCAGATTGCTTAAATAAAATGATGTGTGGTCTCTCCCTATATTTGTCAAGCTTCTAAATCCATTCTCACTGCCTGCAGTTAAAACTGGGAATCTTCAGAGGGCTAGAGTGGCGGGGGTGAACCATAGCAAACACAAACAACCCACAACCGTGTTGTACATTCATTTCAATAATTTACTGCAGAATAAGTTACAGTAGGCTGACAAACTGTATATGTCTCCCATAGCCACTAACTGAAACACTAACATGCCTTAGTCTTGCTCTAGGCATTTTGTGGCCAAAACAGTAACATGACATTGCTTGCAATGCACCAGTTCATGTCACACACAACTGGTTTCAATCTTACTGAATCTTGGGGATATTTACAATTAGTCACTTTTACTGATTGGAAAAGCTATTAGACCATGAAAAGACCAAGTGAAAATGCCCTCCAAGATGCATTTGAGACCATAAGCAATCCTCAGGGCAGGAATAGTAGATTGGTGAGTAGATTATATAGTTTTGTAAATGGAATTTGCATACTGTACATAGCTATATGATCGATCAAGATGCATTAAGTATATGTAAATACCTTTTTGTTCAGTCTTGAAACTATTTCAGATATAGAAACTTAAAGGGATAGTTCATCTACATTTTAAAATTCTGTCATTTCATCACCCTTATGTTCCAAACCTGGAACATTGTGGAACATCGAAAGGAGATTTCAGGCACAATGACAGCCTCCGTCACCATTCACTTTCATTGTTTGGAAAAAGATGCAATGAAAGTGAATTCTGACTGAGGCTGTTATTCTAGAATTAAAATTTTAGGGTGAACTATCCCTTTAAGGCAAGTTTTCATTCATTTTAGCTATGCCAATAATTAAAGTCATCTTGTGGAATTAGCAAATAATGTTTGAAGCTCTCCCCTGCGTTTTGTTTTATACAAAGCAAGTACAAAAGGGCATAATGACTGTAATTGCAAAAGGCGGAACGGATACTTGTAGCAGCTGAGGATACTCACAAGTAATAGTGTGCCCTTTCTCCTCCGGCCAGTGTGGACACTTCAATAATCCAGAGACTCAATCCTCAAGTCCCTCGCGGACTGGGGGGGCTGAGAGCGTGGAATCGGAGGATGGGGATGTGTTTCTTAGATTGTCAGGGGCTGTCAGAGGCTCCGAGAGGCAGCTGCTGGCATCCAGACCACGTGGGCTGTCACGTCCTCAGCAGGCGGCTGTGGAGACAAGAGGGGTCATCTGTGTGAGAGAGAGAATGGCTCATTCTCATTCTCGGACAAAGGCATGCATTGACAAGGGGGACAAGGGGAGGGCAGGGTTTGAGCAGGCGTCATTCATTACTGGAGGTAATACATGGTGGGAAATACTGTATGTATAAATATTAAGGTGATGCAAGTGAATGGGTACCAACATTTTGAAGCTCCAAAAGGACAAAGACAGCATAAAAGTAATCCATAAGGCTCCAGTGGTTAAATCCATGTCTTCAGAAATGATATGATAGGTGTAGGTGAGGAACAGAAATATTTAAGTCCTTTTTTACTGTCACTCTCCACTTTCACTTTATTTTAGGTGATTCACATTCTTCATGCATATCACCACCTACTGGCCAGAGAGGAGAATTTATATTAAAAAGGACTTAAATATTGATTTGTTTCTCACCCACTCCTATCATATCACTTCTGAAGATATGGATTCAACCACTGGAGTCTTATAGATTACTTTTATGCTGCCTTTATGTCCTTTTGGAGCTTAAAAATGTTGGTCCCCATTCACTTACATTATGAAGACCTACAGAGCCGAGATATTCTTCTAAAATCTTTGCGTTCAGCAGAAGAAAGTCATACACAGCTGGGATAGTAAATGATGAGAGAATTTTCATTTTTGGGTGAATCCCTTTAAGCATCAGCATGATACCAAAAGACTTTCTTTTTTGAGAATAGCTGTCAGTGTGGAAAGAAACAATGGAAATTTTGCTCATGTCTATCATGATACCATGACAACATAAGTATCTAAGGCATTACTGTCTTTTACATATTCACATGCTCCGTTTGAAACCACTCAATCGTCCATTCATTCACTATACAGTATAATGAATGCTTTAAAGTTCACTGTATGTGGTTAGGGTGATGAAACAGATGTGGACACTAATGTGCATTGTGTATGACGTTACATATGCCAAAACATGGCAGGAAAAAGTACATTTTCAAATATTTTAATCAGACTTTAAACAACAGACTGTACAAATTTGGTTTGGATCAGATATGTATAAATCTCATTTCATGTTTTTCTTTTCTTTTGCTGTTTAGACTACAAATAGCTAAAAAATTCTGGTTCAGATATGGCAGTTCCTTGAAAATATATAGACTGTGCAAACTTGTTTTCATGCTTCTGGCACCCTATAAAAAACTGCTAAATTATGTCTAGGTCAGAAGTTTGCTAAAACCTGCAGAAACCATTATAGATGCTTTTCACACGTAAATAGTTTTACACAAGCTGACATTATAAATAGAGTTTCTTCTAAAACCAGCTTCAAGGAAACCAAGTTCTGATATTGGTTTTTCCACCTGCTGTTGCTTGTACTTTTTGTTGGATTTAAAAGTTCCTGCTAAATTCTGACATTTTATTTAATGCCATCTGTTTGTATTAATTATTTAAAAGGTGAATACGTCTTCTGTGTCAGTAAAGAAAGTTATGTGCATCTGGCCTTGTTTATTAATTCAGTGTAAAAGGGGAAATCACATGGCTGTCAGCTGATCAAAAGAGATTGATTTGAAATTCATTTAATTTAACAGAGGCAAACAATGTATCACCATGATCCATTCTAATACTGGAACTAAAAACAAATTTAATTAATACACTGATGCAAGTCCATATATTTAAGTATATAGCATATCATTTGTGACAGCGACCTGCTCAAAACAAATCTAATAATTGTATTTTCCAGTAAGCACTCATACGTCTCTAAGATGTCTAGAAAACGTTGTCAGGAAACATCTGGAGCACATTATATGGAAAGTGTTGTGTTGTAATTATTTTGTTACAAACATCTGCTAAATATATTGAAAAGATTCACATACATTCTATGCAATACTGGACCACATAGTCTGGAAAGCATTGCATTCATATTATTGTGTATAAACATCTGTTGAACATCTTGAAAAGAGTAGAATCAAATATATGTAAATTTGGAGCGCATCATTTGGAAAGTGTTGCATTCAAAATATTGTGTACAAGCATCTGACAACCACCTTAAAAAGAGTAGATTAACATGCATCATAAATCAAATGTCTCAATGACATCTGCTGAACATCTGACCAGTGACATTTTAGAGATACTGTATATTGCAGATGAGCAAAACACTCTTCAATTTTCCATCAGTGTGTGTGTGTGCTATCTGGGTTGTGTTCTTTTAAGCAATTGGTGGTGCTTATATGCTTTTTATGTAATCATATCCCAGAGGACTGTTAAACTAGTGTCCTCTGAGAGTCACTTCATGTGCTGACAGTGAGGGTTGTACAGCTGGATGTGTCCTGTGAAGGATGAGGGGATTAGTATTGATCAAGTGTGCCAGCCCACAGACACTGGGGATGAATCAACAGTCCATTGCTTTCTATCTGTTACCATGTTGCATAGAGCCCCCCACTACCCCATCCAGACAACGTTCCTTACCACATCAGCTGAACCATTAATCCAGTGGGAGAGTGGCTTGGAAAAAACATGTCAACCTTAAAGAGATAGTTCACTCAAATTAAAATCACACCCATGATGGTTCAAACCCATTATTACTATATGAAGAAAGAAAGCCACACAGGTTTGAAACAATATGAGTGTGAGTTAATGATGATAATATTTAAATTTTTGGGTGAACTATCCCTTTAATATCCCAATGAAGCTCTATTGCTGACAGACCACCGCAGGTATCTGCATCTCTGAAACGCACAGGCCTAATACAGTCAGTGTTTGTCTCCATGGAAACTACTCTTTTATGGGGATATGTAGGGGATCCCTGAAGTCTGGGGGGAGGGAAAGGAGTGAGTGAAGAGAAACAGTATATTTTGAAGGAAAAAAAAATATCCCGATTTCCTTTGCATCTCCCAGTTATCACTTAGATTCTAAGGTAGTGCTTACTTGCTCTCTGAGGGAAACTGGATTGTAATATATTTCAGTGTATGTTTCATAATCGAGTTCTGAATAAATATTTGAAATGGTACAGTTAAACTGCATTGATCCAGTCTGGTTTCATGTTCAATTACATCTACAAATCATGGGTGTCAATTAACTCTGATGGCTCCTTCATACACTTCTGTCGACAGACACATTCGGAATGCTGATGTCAAAATTGCATGTTGGCTCGCTTTTACACAGTGGGTGGAAAAAGCAAGAACCCAGTGCAATGACAATAGACCGTCTGCTGAATGTTTGATGCGTGTGGTAAAGTGATGCTGTCGATAATGGCTGGGTTCTGGTTTGCAAGAAGACATCTGTCATATACAGGAAAATTGGTGGGTTTTGTAATGGGAGTGAATCCATCACTCACCTTAGTCTCATGTTATGATTAATTCAGGCAAACCCACACAAAGTAAATGCTTCTTTATATTTTAGTAAGTAGCCCACATCAATAATTCACTTCTGGCCAAGTTCCGAACTGTTCTGTATAAAGTTTTGAAACCTTTGCCAAAAAAGCCTCACATTCATACTTGAACCTATAAATAATCACTTGATCTGATATAGATCTGAAATATTTTTAAATAATACTCAAGCTGATTTAAAAAAAAAAAAAAATACTCAATGTGATTCAAAGCAGTTAAAGTGACAGTTTGGAACAACAACACTGATTATTGGTGTGGCAAGAATTACACTCACTGAGCACTTTATTAGGAACACCTACTTTTTCATGTGATTAATCATCCAAAGGTGTGGCAGCAGTGCAATCATGCAGATACAGGTCAGGAGCTTCAGTTAATGTTCACATCAACCATCAGAATGGGGAAAAAATTTGATCTCTGTGATTTCGACCGTGGTATGGATTGTTGGTTCCAGACAGGCTGGTTTGAGTATTTCTGTAATTGCTGATCCCCTGGGATTTTCATGCACAAGTCTCGAGAGTGTACTCAGAATGGTGTCAAAAACAAAAAACATCCAGTGAGCATCCACTCTGTGGACATAAACACCTTGTTGATGAGAGAGGTCAACGGAGAATGGCCAGACTGATTCAAGATAACAGAAAGGCTACGGCAACTCGGATAACCACTCCGTACAATTGTAGTGAGGAGAAAAGCATCTCGGAATTCACAATACGTCAAACCTTGAGGCGGATGGGCTACAGCAGCAGAAGACCATGTCGGGCACTTTATTAGGACCATAGTGTTCTTAAAGTGCTAAGTGAATGTATATTTCATGACAAAAGGGTGTAGACTTAATTGCTCTTTTTAAACATTCTTTTCTAGTTGGTCTTCTACCTGTCAAGTTTGTTTATTCTTCGCTTTATTGTTGAGGAATGTTGAACACGTTCCTTGCCATAGCAAATATGGAGAGAAAAAAACGCTTACCAAGCCAATTGCTATGACAGTGAGGTAACTTCTGCTCCCTACCCCCCAACCTCTGCCCACCCACCTAAGGAGAGGTGTCAAGAGACAGAACGCTTGAAGATCTACGAGGCACATCCTACCAGTAGGCGATCGGATACATCACCCAATTAACTTGCTTCTATTTGGGTCGAATCTAAACCGCTGGTCATGATACTAATTTCTCTTCTACACAAAACCATGAAACAATAGAAAGAAGTGGACAATAATGGCTCCTTCCAAAGAGGACTCTCATCCACCTTCTACAGCTCTCAGAAGTGTATTTTGTTTCAAGATAGTGTTTGATTGCTCAGAGCATGAGGACCATTCACCTTATGCACTGTATGAAATTGGAACATGGGGACGTGTTATTGAAAACACGTATTTGAAGAGCAGTGAGCACCACCTGAGGAGATTTTCAATACTTGATGCTTTTACAATGGAAATCCCAAGAACACAGGTGTCCAAACTGTGAAAGGATACGAAGATAGCTTTCAAGATATATTCAATAGGTCTGACTGGTAATACAAATGTTAATATGTCTGTGTGCCACACTGTCTGGTGTTCTTTCCCCTACATATGACATAAACCACAGCAGGGGGGCTTGTTTATGGAGTTTGGACACAGTCAATTCGCTGAGGCCGAGTTGAAACTTCTCTTTGCTTCCCATGAAGGAAAACCCCCTTTGAAACATCCTGCAGAGAAAGCGAGAGGGTTCCACTAAACCCTGCCGGCTGCAAGCATACTGATAACAGCCACATCTGGGTATTAGCAGTACTCTTAGTCTAGGCTTTGAGTTCTGGCACACCTGTGAGGTTCAGCTCCACTCACTGGCCTGGTTTGAGGGTTTCTGCAGGCATGGCTCATTTTTTGCTAGGGGGTTTGGATCACACCCTCTCATCCTGTGTAAACGGATATGCTGATCCATGCGGGATCCTAGCCAAGTAATAAAGGTGGAATAGAAAGCCAGGTTCTCACCACAACCTTCTGAAGGACATTTAGAAGGACAAGCTGATCTAAGCCCAAATGTAGCAAAGCAGAAGAATATAAATTACTGTACTGCTGAAGGAACATGACCTTTTTGCTCAAGGAAATGTGCTATTAATAACAAAAAAGAAATCTAAATTATGCATGTAAACTAATTTTCTATGACAATAAATTTCAAAGAGGAAAATCGTGTTACTCAGAGGTTTCTCTTGCATAGTTTTTTTTTTTACCGAGCTATCAATTTCTTACCATGCTTACCATGTACGGTGAAAAATGATATTTTATTTAACATGTAATTTTACTGTATAGTATTATAATATACAGTACTGTGAAAATGTCTTGGGCACAAAAGATGTTTTGCCAAAAAATGTATCTTAAGATGGTTATTTATATCTTCAGCTTTGGTGTGTCAATAGGAAATATACATTTTAGACTCCCAATCATTCCTTTTACAAATAGAATAGAATAGAAAAGAAGAACAGGGAGCCCTGCAGCAGTTGGCATGGTCCCCACAGAGCCCCCTACTAAGCCCCCTACTGAACATTGAGTCAGTCTGGTATTACGTCATGAAGAGACAGAAGCAATTGAGACAGACTAAATCAATAGAACAACTGTGGCGAATTCTCCATGAAGCTTGGAACATCATATCTGCCAACAACCAAGAAAAACTGTGTCTGTGTGTCTAGGAGAATTGGTGCTGTTTTGAAGGCAAATGTGGTCAAACCAAATATTGATTTATTTTTTGTTTACTGGACTTTGTATAACATTAATTGACGAATGAAAACTATATATGGCATTATTTTTGAAGAATTCTTCACTATTACAACAATTTTCACAAGTGCCTAAAACCTTTGCACAGTACAATATATGGTGTGTGTGTGTTTGTGTGTATATATATAAATAGTTATTTATTTATTTATATTAGACACTGGTGGCCAACAGTTTGGAATAATGTACAGATTTTGCTCTTATGGAAAGATATTTGGTACTTTTATTCTCCAAAGTGGCATTCAACTGATCACAATGTATAGTCAGGACATTAATAACGTGAAAAAAATTACTGTTACAATTTGAAAAATGTTCAGAACTTCTTAAACTACTACAAAGAGTTCTCATCAAAAAATCCTCCACGTGCAGCAATGACAGCTTTGCAGATCCTTGGCATTCTAGCTGTCAGTTTGTCCAGATACTCGGGTGACATTTCACCCCACGCTTCCTGTAGCACTTGCCATAGATGTGGCTGTCTTGTCGGGCACTTCTCACGCACCTTACAGTCTAGCTGATCCCACAAAAGCTCAATGGAGTTAAGATCCATTACACTCTTTTCCAATTATCTGTTGTCCAATGTCTGTATTTCTTTGCCCACTCTAACCTTTTCTTTTTCTGTTTCAATAGTGGCTTTTTTTCTTTGCTATTCTTCAAATAAGGCTTGCACCCCTGAGTCTTCTCTTTACTGTTGTACATGAAACTGGTGTTGAGCGGGTAGAATTAAATGAAGCTGTCAGCTGAGGACAGTGATCTCGTGTGATATTTCTTTCCTAAATGTACATTCTATCTTGCAGTTTTGTATTTTTTAAAGGAGTCAGTGAATAGTATGTTTTAAGGAGCTATTTAAAGTAATAGCCCTCACAGTTAACCCCGCACATCAAAGAAAGATATAGTCACAGTCAGCACAGCAGACAGCGATAGCTGTCACTCAGCTCACCCAGTCACTTTAATGGCAGCAAGAATTCAATAAATTCCAGCAAGAAGGGGAGCACCAGTTCATTTTCAGCCTTGGCAAGTTGCTCACAGCAGCTCTGTTTACCCTGCCTCTCTCCTTGTGTTCTACCCCAGGCACTACACTGCCTGAATACCAATAGCAGTGGTCATCACCCATGGCTGAACTCAAACATTTCCACTGTATAGATGCACCCACGGTGCCTTGGCTCAGATCTATTTTTGATGAGGTGCCACTGACTGATGAGAAATTATGGTATAAATATGACTTGCAATTTAATTTTGGCCTACAGGTCAAGTTCCCAAGTTTACACTGCATCAGAACACTGCAAATCAATTGATTTCAATGGGAATTGACATAGAGGAAAACTGCAAGGGTTTGCAGAAGTGATGCTCCATTATGCAACCAAAGTTGAGAAAATGTAAACTTTTGCTGCAACAAATTCTGATGTAGACACCCAATAAGAAAAATCACTTGTTTTCATGCTTTCATGTTGCCGCTTTTATGTTCCCTCAACACAAATCTTACATTTCTGTTTTTTTTTTTTTTTTTTTTTCTGTAAAACTGCTTTGTGACAACAGTGTAGTTTAAAATGCAATACAAATAAAACTGAATTGATTTGCGTAACCACCAATTGTTCTGTCGGAGTGTGTAGGTGCCCATAAACAGGATATACAGTACGTTCATCTATGTTCATTTCACATATGTTCAGGGATGTTAATGCTGCATGATAGAGGATTGTGTGATGATACCCCTTCACTTGAAGTATTCCGTACTTTATGTAAACCCCTAAAATAGCCTGTTCCCTATCTGTCACTCACTCGACGTTGTGTCGATGTAGTGACACTAGGGGTCACTCTTGGGAGCCCGAAACACCTCTGGTCTCGGAAAAAAGGCCAATGAAAATTGGCGAGTGGTATTTGCATACCACTCCCCCGAACATACGCGTATAAAAGGAGCTGGTATGCAACCACTCATTCAGATTTTCTCTTCGGAGGCAAACGGTTGATGTTCACTGAGCTGAATTCCCACGGCTGTTATTCACCTCTGCTGGATCTGACGGCACATTTCAGCGGCTTCTCCCCCCTCTGCACTGGTGCCCTGCAGAGAACGCCCCTGGCCGCTTCGGCAGAAATAAGAATATATAAATAAAAAAATAAAAAATACAAATAAAAAAAAAAAAGAGTATATTTCTCTAAAAGAGTGGCACACACGGAACGTCTTTTTAAAGACGCGTCTTTTTAAAGATGCCTTTCCGTTTGTGAGTTATTCCTGGTTGCGGTCGTTATCTCTCACCTTCTGACGGTCACGATTGCTGTCTTTCGTGTCTGGGCGCTACCCATACGGAGACAGCATTCATGGATGGATCATGTACTCACTGCGAGAACATGACCATGGCAACATTGCGGTCACGGCTTGCCTTCACAAGAAAGCAAGCCACCCCAGCGGCTCCCCGCCTCGGTCCTTCTACCTACGGGTATGAGGCCAGCGTGGCTAGCACTGGGGGCGATTTGGGGACCCCAATGGGACCACCTCCACCGGGTATCCCCCTACGGACCTCCCATTCCCCAGCACGCTCGTCTGCCCCGAACGGGCTTCCGGATGAGTCCGCTGGCTCGTCTCATGGCAAGTTCGACCTCTTGTTCGGGGCCCGCAAAGGTGATGAGCTCTCGAGTGCAGCATCAGAGAGCGGGCTCCTCCAGTCAGACGCGGAAGTCTCAGCTGGGCTCCCCCCCTCGGGTACAGTTGCCCAGTCACAGGCTGACGCGGAGATGACGGACATGCTTTCCCGGGCAGCCGCGAGCGTCATTCTAGAGTGGAGTAATTAATTAATTTATTTATTTATTTTTAACCCCCCCACCCCCCCTCCACCACCTGGTGCGGGCGCCCAAAGCTCCCTTCCAAGGCCTGTATGTTTACATCGTCCCTGACGGCCAAAGCCTATGGTGCCGCTGGACAAGCCACCTCCACCCTGCATGCCATGGCTCTCCTGCAAGTCCACCAAGCCAAGGCACTAAAGGAACTGTACAAGGGTAGTTCTGCTCCAGGATTGATGCAGGAGCTGCGCTCGGCAACCGAACTCGCTCTCCGGGCGACGGAGGTCACGGCGCGGTCTCTCGGGCGGGCAATGTCCACCTTGGTGATCCAGGAGCGCCACCTTTGGCTCAACCTGGTCGAGATGGGAGAGGCCGACAAGGCACGGTTCCTTGACGCCCCATTTCCCAGGTTGGCCTGTTCAGTGACACCGTCGAGGACTTTGCCCAGCAGTTCTCGGCGTTGAAGCAGCAAACAGAGGCTATCCGGCACATCCTGCCCCGGCACGGCTCAAGATCCCACACCCCATCTGTTCGTCTCCAAGGGCGTCCCCCTGTGGTGACTGCACTGGCTCCGCCGCAGCCCACCCCGGTGTGGAGCCCACCACAGGAAGCAGGCGCCACCCATCTCACGGCCGGCCGCCAAGACCCACGAAAGGCTTCGAAACACCCCTGAGACAGGCGACCCAGGGACGATGAAACCCACTGCTCTGGAGCTGGTAAGCAGACCACTCCATCTCCCGGTGGAGGGCCGGGAGGTGAATCTTTTGTTACCTTTTCATTTAATTTCGCTGCATGCTCAAGTGGCTGCGGTACCCAAGAGTTCAGCAAAAGAGCGGTTCCCCGGGTCACATACCCGGTACGCACGGCCGTCATCACGACCACCGTCCACCATTCCATTTTGGCAGGTTTGGCGCTCCAGCGGCAGCCTGCGTGCCCAGTTGTGGCACAAATCTGCCCCCGATGTGACTGTCTCCACGGGTCACGAGGACAGGCCTCTTCCTCCCCCGTCCCAGGCTGTTCCGGGGGTGGTCACAAGGAGCCAGCTAAGTGCTTCGATGTCCCTGAACTCAGCACGGCCATGACACGGTGTGGCACCTCAGGCTCCGCCCCGCCGCGAGGCCCCACCCACCGGTACGTCCAACGAGATTGTCCCCTTGGTCTCCCTCGCTCGGAGCTTGGACACGTGGCTCGCGCTTTCCAACCCGTCGCGATGGCTGGTCAGGACCATCCGACTCATCTACACGATTCAGTTCGCCAGGCGTCTGCCCAGGTTCAGCGGCGTCCACTTCACCTCGGTGAAGGGCGAGAACACCGCTACCTTGCATGCGAAAATCGCACAGACTGTCCCTCCGGTCGAGATGAAGAAGGGGTTTTACAGCCCCTACTTCACTGTACTGAAGAAAGGCGGTGGGTTGTGGCCAATCTTGGACCTGCGAGTACTGAACCGGGCTTTACACAGGCTCCCATTCAAGATGCTGACGCAAAAACGCATTCTAGCGAGCATCCGGCATCAAGATTGGTTCGTGGCAGTAGACCTGAAGGACGCGTACTTCCACGTCTCGATTTTACCTTGACACAGACCCTTCCTGCGGTTTGCATTCGAGGGTCGGGCGGATCAGTACAAGGTCTTCCCTTTCGGCCTGTCCTTGTCCCCTCGCGTCTTCATGAAGGTCGCAGAGGCAGCCCTTGCCCCGTTAATGGAAGTGGGCATTCACATCCTCAACCATCTCGATGACTGGCTAATCCTAGCTCACTCTGGGATGTGTTGTGTGTGCACACAGGGACCTGGTGCTCTCGCACATCAGCCGACTAGGGCTTCGGGTCAACTGGGAAAAGAGCAAGCTCCTCCCGGTTCAGGGCATCTCTTTTCTCGGCTTGTCGAACTCAGTCTCAATGATGGCACGCCTCACAAACGAGCACGCATAGTCGGTGCTGACCTGTTTGAAGGCGTTCAGACAGAAGACAGCGGTTCCACTGAAACCGTTTCAGAGGCTCCTGGGGCATATGGCATCCTCAGTGGTGGCCACTCCACTCAGGTTAATGCATATGAGACTGCTTCAGCACTGGCTCCAGACTCAAGTCCCGAGATGGGCATGGTGCTGCGGGACACATCGCGTGGCCATCGCGCCGGTCTGTACCGCCTCTTCAGCCCTTGGGCCGACCTCACATATCTATGGGCAGGCGTTCCCCTAGAGAAGGTCTCCAGGTGTGTCGTGGTTACAACAGATGCCTCCAAAATGGGCTGGGGCGCTGTATGCAAAGGGCACGCAGCCGCCGGCTCCTGGATGGGCCCACGGCTGTGTTGGCACATCAACTGCCTCGAGTTGTTGGCAATTCTGCTCACCCTGCGGAGGTTTCAGCCATTGATCCAGGGCAAGCATGTGTTAGTTCGGACAGACAACACGGCAATGGTAGCATACATCAACCGTCAAGGCGGTTTACGCTCCCGTTGTATGTCACAACTCACCTGCTGTCTCTGGAGTCAGCAGCACCTCAAGTTGCTGCAAGTCACTCACATCCCGGGCGACATCAACACTGCAGTGGACGTGCTTTCATGACAGTTTACCCTCAAGGGAGAGTGGAGACTCCACCCTCAGGTGGTCCAACTGATTTGGAGTCGATTCGGGCAGGCACAGTTAGACCTGTTCGCTTCCCAAGAATCATCACACTGCCCGCTCTGGTACACCCTGACCGAGGCACCTCTTGGTATAGACACGCTGGCACACAGCTGGCCCCCTGGACTACGCAAATATGCGTTTCCCCCAGCGAGCCTACTTGCACAGACCCTGTGCAAGGTCAGGGAGGATGAGGAGCAGGTCATCCTGGTAGCACCCTACTGGCCCACCCAGACATGGTTCTCGGACCTCACGCTCCTCGTGACAGCACCCCCCCCAGTGAATTCCCCTGAGGAAGGACCTTCTTTCTCAGGGGCAGGGCACCATCTGGCACCTGTGACCAGACCTCTGGAATCTCCATGTCTGGCCCCTGGACGGGACGTGGAAGACTTAAGTGGCCTTAAGTGGTGGTGGACACGATCACTCAGGCGCCTGTATGCCTTGAAGTGGCGTCTGTTCGCTAAGTGGTGTTCTTCTCGATGCGAAGACCCCCAGAGATGCACAGTCGGATCGGTGCTTTCCTTCCTGCAGGAGAGGTTGGAAGGGCGGCTGTCCCCCTCCACCTTGAAGGTGTATGTAGCTGCTATAGCGGCATACCATGACACAGTGGATGGTAAGTCCTTAGGGAAGCACGACCTGATCATCAGGTTCCTGAGAGGCACCAGGAGGTTGAATCCCTTCAGACCGCACCTCATTCCCTCATGGGACCTCTCTGTAGTTCTTCAGTGTCTACAGGGAGCCCCCTTTGAGCCCCTGCAGTCAGTTGAGCTTAAGGCACTCTCTTTGAAGACTTCCCTCCTGACTGCGCTCGCTTCCATCAAGAGGGTAGGAGGACTGCAAGCGTTCTCTGTCAGCGAAACGTGCCTGGAGTTCATTCTGGGCTATTCTCACGTGATCCTGAGACCACGACCGGGCTATGTTCCCAAGGTTCCCATGACCCCTTTTAGGGATCAGGTGGTGAACCTGCAAGTGCTGCCCCAGGAGGAGGCAGACCCAGCCCTGACTATGCTGTGTCTGGTGCGTGTTTTACAAATCTATTTGGATCGCAAGCAGAGGATCGCCCACTGGCTCATTGACGCCATAGCAATGGCATATCACGCTCAGGATGTGCCGCCCCAGCAGGGCTAAGAGCCCATTCTACTAGGAGTGTGGCGGCCTCCTGGGCCTTGACCAGTGGTGCCTCTCTAACAGACATTTGCAGAGCAGCGGGCTGGGCAACACCCAACACCTTTGCAAGGTTCTACGATCTCCAGGTGGAACCGGTTTCGTCCTGTGTAGTGGCAGGCACAAGCAGGTAAGTCTGGGACAGCTGGCCGGGTGACCATGTGACGTATTTCCACTCAAAATACCCCCCCCCCCCCCGGGCAGGATGTGGTCACCGCAGTGTCTTCCCCTTGGGAGTGACACCCCCCCCGACGTAAACCTGGTGGCCCCAGTTGGTTAACAAATTTCACTCTTTTTTTGGGGGGGGAGAGAGAAAAGAAAGAGAGGATAAGAGGCCACGACTGGGCTAGCCTGTCTCTAACTTTTGGGCAGTCGACTTGTCCCCGAAGGGCCGTTCGACACTCATAACAGCATTGGGGGAGGTTACGTGTCGGCCTGGTGCGTTGGCTACACAGTGGTCTGCCCGTCACACACCGCCAGTTCACGTAACAGTTCGTCCAGTTGTGGCGTTTCGTATAGGGACCCCTAGTGTCATTACATTGACACAACTTCAAGTGAGTGACAGACAGGGAACGTCCTGGTTACTTGCGTAACCTCCGCTCCCTGATGGAGGGAACGAGACGTTGTGTCCCTCCTGCCACAACGTTGGACTACCCGCTGAAATGGCCGGGACCTTGTCTCGCTCCTCAGCACAAAACCTGAATGAGTGGTTGCATACCAGCTCCTTTTATACCCGTATGTTCGGGGGAGTGGTATGCAAATACCACTCGCCAATTTTCATTGGCCTTTTTTCAAAGACCAGAGGTGTTTCGGGCTCCCAAGAGTGACCCCTAGTGTCACTACATCGACACAACGTCTCGTTCCCTCCATCAGGGAATGGAGGTTACACAAGTAACCAGGACGTTTCTGCACATACAAACAAACTAAGAGTTTAAAATAGATATAGGCAGTTATTCCACCTACCCATACACACCTACAGAACACTCACCAATCTCTCATGCTTGAATGTGCTCTAGATATTACACAAATATCATGAGTTATCTCTTCCACTCCATAAAGTTGTAGCTTAACAGACACTGCAATTGTCATGCATATGTATACATGGATTAATGTCAAGATATTACTGACTAACAAGATATTAAGACCACTGAAGGGGAAATAATTCCATATAATAGAATGAAGCTTATATTTTAATAATATATAACTGAAAATTGTATCTATTCAGGTCAACGTAAGTTATAACCTAGTCCAATATGACCTTTTGTCATGCATATGCTTTGCATATATACACTGTGATTATAATGCGGCCTCCTGCAAATAAGAATTACTAGTGGTGCAGTCATCCAAACAATGAGAAATCCCATTAGCATGCTCCAGCAATTGAATTGAATGAGGATGTAAATTGTGTGTGGCTCCCTCAGTGACCAGACTAGATGGTTAAAGAGCTGCTGTTCATTCTGCAGGGAGTGAAAATAATTTTGCCTGCCACTGTCTGCATGTCAGTATAATTACATCCACATGGGGACAAGGGGGGGATCATGATATCCAGTTGATTATGGCCATAATAATATGCTGGAAAATTAGAAGCGTGTCACTTAGTCTCTTGTGATCATTCCAGAGCATTAACACAGATTTTTAAAGCTGAAGTATGCAGATTTTTGCGCCACTAGTGCCACCAAATTGAATTGCGAATATAATGACTGTTTCCAAAAGGTTTCCAAAACACTCCCCTCTTCTGCTGTTGGTCGGCCAAACAGATAATCCTGACCAAAACATACACCATTGGTTCATTCAGTGTATCTGTGTTGGGCTGTTTGGGATGCTCAAACAAACAAAGTAGGTTAATATTTTTAAATCAACACAGAGCCACAGTGTTTACATTTTTTTTTTTTTTTGTGGAAATCAACCAACAAATGGCATACTAGTACTTATCTTTGCATGTTAAAGGGATAGTAGCCTATATATTTAATTTGTAAGTTATGTTTGACTATAAATCTCCACTTTCACTTTCTTCTTTTGTTTTTGGGGAGGAGAATTTAGGGTAAAAAAAGATTTTTTTTTCATATTGTATTCAACAGAAAGATAGCATTATATTAGTCAGAGGATGTTGTATCGTTGAAAATGTTTTCCCTTTCTGCACCATAACTTCATTATCATCATATTTTGATTCTTATGTACATTTTTGCATTTATATAATGAAAGGAGAAAATAAATCTGCACATTGATACTAATTACATCCAGAAAAAAACTGACTGAAGAAATTGAATGTCTATAGAAATCAAGGGGCAAATGATTAGTTCAAACACAATGTTTGATTTGAAATATTTATTCAACAGCTCAGAATTTGATCCATGCCAAGTACAAAAAAAAAAATGCACCTGTAAAAAAACAACCCCTCCCCCCAACCCAACCCCACCCTTTCCTTCTCTCTCACACTCTCAAAATGTGCATGCATTTATCAAGATGCCTATCCTGCCATCTCCAAACAGATGCACCTAGGGTCCAGTCACGATTCTGCCAGTCCCACTCTACGCAGCTAGATTTTCCTTTAAATTTCCACTGAGGATTTACTCAGTCCACAACCATTGGATTAGTGGCCGAAGCTCTCTACAACTCACACACAGTCCATATAATAAAACTCCACAAAGAAAGACAACAAGTTTGTGTGTGAGCAAGAGATAAAGAGAGAGGGCGAGAAGAGGCACGTCTCATGTTTAACACTAAATAAGATTGCCTGATGGTACTTGATGTTTTAAAAATGAGATTAGCTTGTGGAATAGCAATGATTGTCATGCAACAACATCTCACAATTCGGTAAAGGTCATAAGTTACCACTGATCAGGTTGAAAAAAGTGTGTCATCTCTGCATCACCAAATGGAATTGCAAAAGAAAAAAGAAAAAAACACCACACCATTGTTTGAGTCATAAGTTTCAGTCTGTCAAATAAACAGAGCAATTGAAAGTGGCACAGAGTTTACTCTCTTTGGGGAAATAAACCTACAAATGGCTTACTTAGTTGTCTCTGCACATTAAGCTGAGAGAGGAGAAAGTATTTTAACATCGGGGAAAAAACATACACCGTTTACATTTGAGGACGGATATTTCAGAAAATATTTACTTAAAGTGCTTCATCTTACTCTTTCAATCAGACGCTCATTATCATCAGTATGGTGGCTGCTTACAGCATGATCTCACACAGGGAAGCAACCTGTCTGCATGTCTCAAACGCACAGACCTACAGATCCAAGAGGTTCCCAACTTGAAAGTCTGAGCAGCTGAATATTTCCCATCATCAAGCTTACTATAGGACTGCAGAAGTTGTAAAGTATTTTATTTTATATTTAGTTTATCATTGCAATTTTAGTTAAGTTTTCATTTGGTTTTCACTCTGTTATTTTTATTAGGTTATATGCAGAGTCAGCTGTAACTAAGTAAACCATTTGTAGGTTGATTTTGCCAAAAAGTGTAACACTGTGGCTCTGTGATGACATCAAAACATTCCTCTGTTTGTTGGCATGGCCTGTCAAAGCCAACCTAGCAAAGCGACCGAACCAATAGAGTGAGTTTGGGGTGGGACTATCTGTTTGTACAGCCAATAGAAGATGGGGAGTTTTTTAGAATCTGTTTAAAAACAGTGGTTATTTTTGTAATTCTGTTTGGTGTCGCTAGTCGTGGAGAAATTAATCACTTCAGATTTAATATTACACAGTATTCTTTAGGGCTGCCAAAGTTAACAGATTAACTGAGATAAATTACATTTTTTAAAGCCAGTTTTATTAACACAAGTTGAAACATTTGTCATTTCACCTTAAAACAGCTTCATTCTTTTCTGACTATTTTACATTCACAAACTCCACATTCAAGTAAGGCAGTTTGACTGATTGCTCTGCAGAGTCTTGTTAGATTCAAGAGAACATCTTGGCGATACAGTAACTCAACGGCGGATACAATGAGGCAGCAGCTTATAATGTATCTGCATTGACATGGCTTCATAGGTGTGTGGGGGTGGCAGTGGGGGCCTGACAGATTTTTAGTGTATATGGATTCATGTTCACTTTATCATGAGCAAATGAAACAGGCCTCCACACTGTGTGTTCATACCTCAAAGATCCTATAATCCTACTACAGTCTGGCTGGCGTTGGTGAATTTAGGGTACAATTAACACAGTGTGATTAAAAAAGCACACCAGGGAGCCTCTGCAAACAAAGCTGAACTTGCCATGGAGGCAATAATTTTGCACTGATTATTTGTTCCTTTCAACACCCTGAGTGCTTAGAAGAAAATCAATAACATATGCAAACACCTGACCAAACACTAATCACAAATCACTTGACATAAAAAATGCACAGACAAACAGAAAAATGAGCTTGGTCACAGATGGAGCTGTTACAGGAGCATGTGGGTCAGTTTCACACAATAATGCCCTTCAGCTCCAAAAAATAAATAAATAAATCAAGCAGTCATGTGAAAACCAAGGATACATTGGAATATTGACCGTTCAAGGTGTCCCAGGTTGCTGAAAGATATCCTATGGTTTGTTTTATATCCTTTTCTTTCATATTGGAATTTCAGAGCCTCTTCAACTTACAAAAACAAATACAATTTTCATTTACAGTCAAATTGTAAAAGCTACTTATGATCAAAGGATGATCAAAACATTAGCAATACACTTTATTTGAATACAAAAGGAATTTATTTTGTGATAATGACTGGCTGAATGTTCATTATGCTGTTTATTACTTGACTACTTGCCAAATAAATATGAATAGTTGAAAAGAAAAAATAATTGAAATATTCAATTAGTAATTATAATAATAAATATAGATTTGAGTTCAAATTATTTAATAATTTTAGCAGTGTACTCAGTAATGTTTTCCTCATAAAAAAATGTTTACTCCTTAAGAAATTACAAGTAATTTTGAAACATACATAGAAAAAATACATAGAAACATGTTAAATCATGAACACTCACATGAGATGAAGACTGTAGTCATATCAGTAACCTTATAAAAACTGTTTCCTATCTGTCACTCACTCGACGTTGTGTCGATGTAGTGACACTAGGGGTCACTCTTGGGAGCCCGAGACACCTCTGGTCTTTGATAAAAGACCAAAGAAAATTGGCGAGTGGTATTTGCATGCCACTCCCCCGGACATACGGGTATAAAAGGAGCTGGTATGCAACCACTCATTCAGATTTTCTCTTCGGAGCCGAACGGTCATGCTCACTGAGCTGAATTCTACTGTTCATTCACCTCTGCTGGGTCTGATGGTGCATTTCAGCGGCTTCTCCCTCCTCTGCACTGGTGCACTGCAGAGAACGCCCCTGGGCACTTCGGCAGAAAACAAAGAGAGTATATTTTCTGAAAGAGCTTTTCCTCTAAAAGAGTATATTTCTCTAAAAGAGCGGCACATACGGAATGTCTTTTTAAAGACGCGTCTTTTTAAAGATGCCTTTCCGATTGTGTGTTATTCCTGGTTGCGGTCGTTATCTCTCAACTTCGAATGGCCATGATCGCTGTCTTTCGTGTCTGGGCGCGACCCACACGGAGGCAGCGTTTGTGGATGGTTCATGTTCTCATTGCGAGAACATGACCATGGCAACGTTGCAGTCGCGGCTTGCTTTCGTAAGGAAGCAAGCCACCCCAGCGGCTCCCCGCCACGGTCCTTCTACCTACGGGTATAAGTCCAGCGCGGCTAGCACTGGGGGTGATTTGGGGACCCCAATGTGATCGCCTCCACCGGGTATCTCCCCGCGGACCTCCCATTCCCCAGCACACTCATCTGCCCAGTCGGGCTTCCGGATGAGTTTGCCGGCTCGTCTCACGGCGAGTCTGACTTCTTGTTCAGAGCCTGCGAAGATGATGAGCTCTCGAGTGCAGCATTGGAGAGCGGGCTTGTCCAGTCGGACGCAGAAGCCGATTATCCAGTCACAGGCTGATGCCGAAATGACGGACATGCTTTCCCGGGCGGCCGCGAGTGTCGGGTTAGAGTGGAACCCTCCGCTCTCCCCTGAACCCTCGCGGCTTGATGATTGGTTCCTGGGCTCGCGGCACTGCTCAAAGCAGCCACGCCCCGTTCCAGTGCCTTTCTTCCTGGAAGTGCACGAGGAGCTGACAAAATCGTGGGAGGCACTTTTTACTGTCCGGCCCCGATTCCGCAGTTCCCCGCTCTCACTACCCTCGATGGTGGGGCGGCCAGGGGCTATACGGCGATTCCCCTGGTGGATAAGGTGCTCGTGGTGCACCTATGCCCGCAGAGCGCCGCCACCTGGCGCGGACACCCTAAGCTCCTGTCCAAGCCCTGTAGGCTCACGTCGTCCCTGACGGCTAAAGCCTACAGTGCTGCTGGACAAGCTGCCGCTGCCCTGCATGCCATGGCTCTCCTGCAGGTCCACCAAGCCAAGGCGTTGAAAGAACTGCACGAGGGTAGTTCTGCCCCAGATTTGATGCAGGAACTGCGCTCTGCGACCGACCTTGCTCTCCGAGCGACAAAGGTCACGACACGGTCTCTCGGGCAGACGATAGCCACATTAGTGATCCAGGAGCGCCACTTTGGCTCAACCTGGTCGAGATGGGTAAGGCCAACAAGACACCTATTTGCCAGGCTGGCCTATTCGGCGACACTCTTGAGGACTTTGCCCAGCAGTCCTGCCCCGGTGCAGCTCAAGATCCCACACCCTGTCTGCTTGTCGCCAAGGGTGTCCCCCTGCGGTGACTGCACCAGCCCCGCTGCAGCCCGCCCCTTCGGCCCGGCCCCGGCGTGGAGCCCACCGCAGGAAGCAGACACCACCCATCTCGCAGTCGGTGCCTAAGAACACACGGAGGTCGTCAAAGCACCCCTGAGGTGGGCGACCCAAGGACGAAGGAACCAACTCACCTGGAGCTGGTAAGAAGACCACTCCATCCCTCGGTGGAGGGCCGGGTGGAAAATCTTTTGTTGCCTTTTTGTTTGATTTCGCCGCATGCCCAAGTGGCTGCGGTACCCAACAGTTCAGCAAAAGAGCGGTTTCCTCCCTCCCTGGGTCACATACCCGGTGTGCATGGTCGTCATCATGACCACCGTCCATGGGTTTTTCCTTGCAGGATTGGCGCTCCAGCAGCGGTCTTTCCGCCCCTGAGCAACCAGCTGTGGCACACAGCCGTCCCCGATGTGGCAGTCTCCACGGGTTACGAGGGCAGGCCTCTTCATCCCCCGTCCCAGGCTGTTCCGGGGGTGGTCACAAGGAGCCAGGTAAGTGCTTTGATGTCCCTAGACTCAGCACGGTCACGATGTGGTGTGGCACCTTGAGCTCCACCCCGCCGCGAGGCCCCACCTGCCGGTATGTCCGACGACGTTGTCCCCTTGGTCTCGCTTGCATGGAACTTGGATGCGTGGCTTGCACTTTCCAATCCGTCGCGATGGCTGATCTGGACCGTCTGACTCGGCTACGCGATTCAGTTCACCAGGTGCCTGCCCAGGCTCAGTGGTATTCACTTCACCTTGGTCAAGGATGAAAACGCTGCTACCTTGCGCGCGGAGATCACTACCCTCCTACAGAAGGGAGCGATAGAACCTGTACCTCCAGCCGAGATGAAGAAGGGGTTTAACAGCTCCTACTTCATCGTACCGAAAAAAGGCAGTGGGTTGCGGCCAATCTTGGACCTGCGAGTACTGAACCGGGCCTAACACAGACTCCCGTTCAAGATGCTGATGCGAAAACGCATTCTGGCGAGTGTCCGGCATTAAGATTGGTTCGCGATGGTAGACCTGAAGGACGCGTACTTCTACGTCTCGATTCTTCCTTGACTCCGACCCTTCCTGCGGTTTGCATTCGAGGGTCAGGCATATCAGTACAAAGTCCTCCCTTTTGGCCTGTCCCTGTCTCCTCGCGTCTGCACGAAGGTCGCGGAGGCTGACCTTGCCCCGTTAAGGGAGGTGGGCATTCGCATTCTCGACTATCTTGACGACTGGCTAATCCTAGCTCACTCTCGAGACATGTTGTGCGCACACAGGGACCTGGTGCTCTCACACCTCAGCCGACTAGGGCTTCGTCTTTTCAGCCCTTGGACCGACCTCTCATTTCTATGGGCAGGTGTTCCTCTAGAACTGGTCTCCAGGCATGTCGTGGTCATGAAAGACGCCTCCAAAACGAGCTGGGGCACTGTTTGCAACGGGCACGCAGCCGCCGGCCTGTGGATGGGCCCGCGACTGCATTGGCACATCAACTGCCTCGAGTTGTTGGCAATTCTGCTTGCCCTGCAGAGGTTTCGGCCGTTCATCCAGGGCAAGCACGTGTTAGTTCGGACAGACAACACGGCAACGGTAGCATATGTCAACCGCCAAGGCGGTCTGCGCTCTCGTTGTATGTCACAACTCACCCGCCATCTCCTCCTCTGGAGTCAGCAGCACTTCAAGTTGCTGCAAGCCACTCACATCCTGGGCAACCTCAACACTACAGCGGACACGCTGTCATGGCAGGTTACCCTCAGGGGAGAGTGGAGAATCCACCCTCAGGTGGTCCAGCTGATTTGGAGTTGATTCGGATGGGCACAGGTGGATCTGTTCACCTCCCAAGAATCCTCCCTCTGGTACGCCTTCACCGAGGCTCCCCTCAGCATAGAGGTGCTGGCACACAGCTGGCCCCCTGGCCTGTGCAAATATGCATTTCCCCCAGTGAGCCTACTTGCACAGACCCTGTGCAAGGTCAGGGAGGACGAGGAACAGGTCGTTCTGGTAGCACCCTACTGGCCCACCCAGACATGGTTCTCGGACCTCACACTCCTTGCGACAGCCCCCCCGGCGAATTCCAGCGGTGGTAGACACGATCACTCAGGCTAGGGTCCCCTCTACGAGGCGCCTTAATGCCTTTAAGTGGCGTCTGTTCGCTAAGTGGTGTTCTTCCCGACGGGAAGACCCCCAGAGATGCGCAGTTGCATCAGTGCTTTTTTTTTGGAAGGGAGGCTGTCCCCTTCCACCTTGAAGGTGTATGTTGCTGCCATAGCAAGTCCCTAGGGAAGCACAACCTGATCATCAGGTTCCTAAGAGGCACCAGTAGGCTGAATCCCTCCAGACTGCGCCTCGTTCCCTCATGGGACCTCTCTGTAGTTCTTCAGGATCTACAGAGAGCCCCCTTTGAGCCTTTGCAGTCAGCAGAGCTTAAGGCACTCTCCTTTAAGACTGCCCTCCTGACTGCGCTAACTTCCCTCAAAAGAGGGTAGGAGACCTGCAAGCGTTCTCTGTCAGTGAAATGTGCCTGGAGTTCGGTCCGGGTTACTCTCACGTGATCCTGAGACCCCGACTGGGCTATGTGCCCAAGGTTCCCGCGACCCCTTTTAGGGACCAGGTGGTGAACCGGCAAGCGCTGCCCCAGGAGGAGGCAGACCCAGCCCTGTCGTTGCTGTGTCTGGTGCACGCTTTACGCATCTATTTGGATCGCATGCAGAGCTTTAGGATCTCTGAGCAGCTCTTTGTCTGCTTTGGTGCACAGCGCAAAGGAAGCGCTGTCTCCAAGCAGAGGATCGCCCACTGGCTCATTGATGCCATAACTATGGCATATCACGCCCAGGACATGCCGCCTCTGGTAGGGCTACGAGCCCATTCTACCAGGGGTGTAGCGGCTTCCTGGGCCCTGGCCAGGGGTGCCTCTCTAACAGACATTTGCAGAGCAGCAGGCTGGGCAACACCCAACACCTTTGCGAGGTTCTACAACCTCCGGGTGGAACCGGTTTTGTCCCAGGTAGTGGCACGCAATGCAAGCGGACAAGCCCAGGGTATCGCCAGCCGGGTGTATTGCTTGCACATAGTGCCTTCCACCTCCTTATGAGCTGAATACATGCTCCATTAATTCCCAGTAATGTTCACAAGTTTTGTTCCCTGGTTGACTTCCTCCAAGCCCTGTGGCAGTCGAGTTTTTGGAGAGACTCGCTGCCGGCCCAGTACACGTGCTAAGAGTCCTGTTCTGGGGTAGGTGCTCAACATATGGCGGTTCCCTGTAAGGCTAACCCCATGTGATATATATCTTCTGCTAATTTGTTTCCCTGTTGGCAAACTGCATCTTCCTTGGGCAAAGCCCCTCTGCCTCAGTCTCCATGTTTGTAGTAACTCCTCCCCCATTGGGTAGGATCTACCTTGAAGACTCTCCACATGGTCGAAAAGACCATGTGACGTATTCTTCCACTTAAATACCCCCCCCCCCCCTTTGGGTGAGGTTTGGTCTCCATGGTGTCTTCCCCTTGGGAGGGACACTCCCCGACTGGACCTGGCGGCCCAGTCAGATAATCCTCCTTCTTTTTTAGGGAGTGGAAAAAGAGAAGGGGAAAAGAGGCCAAGACTGGTTTAAACCTGTTTCTATCTTTTGGGTAGTCGACTTGTCCCCAAAGGGCTGTTCGACACTCATAACTATGTTGGGGGAGGTTACGTGTCGACCTGGTGTGCTGGCACATTAGCCTGCCCACCACACACCGCCAGTTCACATAACACAGTTCAGCCAGTTGTGGTATTTCGTATAAGGACCCCTAGTGTCACTATATCCACACCATGTCAAGGGAGTGACAGATAGGGAACGTCATGGCTACTTGTGTAACCTCCGTTCCCTGATGGAGGGAATGAGACATTGTGTCCCTCCTGCCACAACGTTGAACTACCCGCTGAAATGGTCGGACCTTATATCGGCTCCTCAGCATAAAACCTGAATGAGTGGTTGCATACCAGCTCCTTTTATACCCGTATGTCCGGGGTAGTGGCATGCAAATACCATTCGCCAATTTTCATTGGCCTTTTATAAAAGACCAGAGGTGTCTCGGGCTCCCAAGAGTGACCCCTAGCGTCACTACATCGACACAACATCTTGTTCCCTCCATCAGGGAACGGAGGTTACACAAGTAACCATTACGATTGCCACTGTCCACATATGTGGACATCAATTTTTAGGAAAACTACTTGCTCTAGAATTTTTTTATTTTTTGCATGTTTTTTAGGTGCTACTAGTTACAAATCAAAAAGGGAAATTAAAAATGCACACAGCACTCAAGCTCGGGTCTCAGAAGGTTATACAAACATACTAAAACATACTGAGACTAACCCATCAGAATCCAGTATTGTGGAGAGCCTTTTATTAATGTGTTATCATGGCTATAGTATGACACATTTTCAATGCTGTTGTGTCTGTAACAAACAACAGAATAAACATTTTCATCCCCATCACTCACTTTTGTCCATGAACATAAGGTTTGATGCAGTGAATCTCCTTTGAATTCTTTCAGTAGACTCTCCTGTTTTTTGTGCAACACAGGATAGAAGAGGTTCTTGCCATTACTTTATCCTGTAAAGTAATATTTGTAGGTTTTAGCCTACTTATTAATGTGAATGATGGTGCGTTAACAGATTATTTATATTAGTGAATGCTCTTTTAATCTCCTAAAGAGACAAGGTGCTTACGAAGGGACAGTCAGCATCCATGTCTTCATGCTGACTGACCTAGCATTAAGAAAGACTGCTGCTGTGAGCTCGTAATTTAATCCAACAAGGTTTGCTTCAGCAGCACTCAGTTGCACTGGTTTAGAGTCAGCCATCAGCTGAGCTTTATTCTTGTTTGAGTAAAGGGTAGAATCCAAGTACAATCTGTTCTAAATTACGAAGTGAACCACTATTAATGACTCATAATTTGCATCTTTTCATGCTACCTGTCACACTTATTATGGTATAATACATTTTTCATAGCTACCTGTCCCCGAATACATTTTCTTCTGAGAGCATGCATTTTTTTGCATTTCTTATAATTCATCAGTGGCAGACAAATGCACGTGATGTTCTGTGCATGTACAGTATTGGTGGTAAATCCAAAGGAACAAAGCATGAATAAAACAACGAAGTTGGCATCTTCTCATCCAAAGTTGTAACCTTGCTACAGAGGTAAACAGCAGGCACTAGTTCTCAGTGGTACTAATGCTGATGGCACACCGTACTGCTGTTTTGACCCAAAAATACAATGTTTGGACGGGGCAATCTAATCAAGTGTGAAAACAATGTAAGTAGGGTTGCAGCGGTATTCCGGTTTATAATTATTCTGAGGCATAAAATGACACAGATCAGCATATATCTTTGTAACTCCTTTGTTATCTGCATATTAACCAAGAGTTCTAAATCAGACACTAAACCGAAGCTTTCCAGAGGTTAGGGTTAGACTAGAGGTAGACTTGGTAACACTTTACATTAACATTAACTTTGTAAAGCGTTTATGAAGGGGTTCATTAATGATTAATACCTCATCTACAAATGCATTATAAATAATTTGTGTGCAGTTATAACAACACGAATAAAAGGGCAACTTTTATGCAATACTTGCCAAATAGTGAGCCAATTTTAACTCACAAGTTATAAATGCTTAATAAAGGTACTTGTTCATACTTATTTTAATTAAAATCATGAAATGTCATTATTAATCATTTATGTAATAATCTAGCAAAAATAGACTAGTTTAGAGATTAAAAGGTGTTGTTTCTATATTCATTATTGTAATGTCTATAGCTATGTCACATTCCTGGTAATGTTAATGTAAAATGAATGGTGCTACTCCGAGTGGTGTCTTACACAGTCCTCTGCAAGACTTCACGCTCACACACAGCATTGTTTGACAATTCTAATTTTTTATTGTTTATAAAAAAGATTGTTCATGAATCTTTAATTGCATTGGCTATTTACGAACTAACTTTAACTGTAACTTATAAAGCTTTAAGATGAATATATCAACCTTGTAACCTCAGAAAGAATACCTTAATGCAAAATAGATACTTATGTTGTTTATTCATGAGTTAACCATGAACCATTTATTACCAACATTATTAACCTATGAAAATGTACTTTATATATTAATAAGGTACCAACATTAGAAAGCTGAAAGTGTATCTTAATGTAAAGTGAACAACTGTTAAGTGATGTCCGGTGCCAGCCAGACATCATTTCGGTCTATTACGATAGACTTCAGAGGATGAACTGATGCCAACTCCAACCATAAGATATGGGATACTTTATATGCCTCTGCCTGAACCTTAAACTTAGGATAGACCTCACCAAAATGACCTGCCGGTTGAACTGCGATACACCTCACTGATCTCTGCCTGCATCACCTCGGTCTAATGATGGACTACACTCTTAAAATGGAATACACAGACTATCAATTAATTGCCAACAAAAGCCTTAATTAGCCAACTAACAAAGGGCAATGCATCTATGTGAACTTCTGCAGTTAATCCAGGATGAACTTCAAAGACATTAGTCATTAATCTTACAGTTAATACAAAATCATTGTTTAAACACTGGCCGTTAACACTTACTTAGTTTATTATTTTTAAACCATGACTTGCACTGCACACAAATAACTAATATTACAATTATATTCATGCTGTTTAGCCAGAGGTGAACTGGCCCCAGAGTGAGCCTGGTTTCTCCCAAGGTTATTTTTCTCCATTAACCAACAACTTATGGAGTTTTGTCTTCGGCTTGCTCACAGGGGTTCTAAATACAATTATTATTTAATTATTCATTCTTATACACAATTTACAATCATATTTAATCAAACTACACAATGATCACTGTAAGATATTATAGATATTACAGTTACATTTTCTGTTAATGCATGATTTTCTGTAAAGCAGTTTTGAAACGATGTGTGTCGTGAAAAGCGCTATACAAATAAAAATGACTTAACCATTTATTAAATGAGTTACAAATGTTAGTAAATGAAAATGTGTAGTTAAATGTAAAATGAACGCATTGTGAACCATTTATTAATGAGTTACAAACATTAGTAAATGAAAATGTGTACCTTAATGTAAAGTGAACAACTGTTAACCATTTATTAATGAGTTACAAACGTTAGTAAATGAAAATGTGTATCTTTATGTAAAGTGAACAACTGTTAACCATTTATTAATGAGTTACAAATGTTAGTAAATGAAAATGTGTCCCTTTATGTAAAGTGAACAACTATTAACCATTTATTAATCAGTTACAAATGTTAGTAAATGAAAATGTGTAGCTTAATGTAAAGTGAACAACTGTTAACCATTTATTAATGAGTTACAAATGTTAGTAAATGAAAATGTGTACCTTTATGTAAAGTGAACAACTATTAACCATTTATTAATGAGTTACAAATGTTAGTAAATGAAAATGTGTCCCTTTATGTAAAGTGAACAACTATTAACCATTTATTAATCAGTTACAAATGTTAGTAAATGAAAATGTGTAGCTTAATGTAAAGTGAACAACTGTTAACCATTTATTAATGAGTTACAAATGTTAGTAAATGAAAATGTGTACCTTTATGTAAAGTGAACAACTATTAACCATTTATTAATGAGTTACAAAAGTTAGTAAATGAAAATGTGTGGTGTAAGACACTACTCGGAGTAGCACCATTCTTTTTACATTAACATTACCAGGAAAGTGATATAGTCATAGACGTTACAATAATTAATATAAACACAACACCTTTTAATCTCTATACTAGTCTATTTTTGCTGGATCATTACATAAATGAAACAATATTTTTAGATTCTGATTCATTTGGGTATATTTCAGTTATAATGTACATTTTGCTTACATATGAAAGTAATTGTAATTCTTGGTAATTAGAAAGTAATACTTACAGGGAACCTATGTTTTAAAAATTAACAACAGGGCCCAGACTATGCAGTTCAATTGCTAATAATTTAACAGATAATAATCAACGCAACCACAGCTGAAGTCAGTTTTTAAGTAAAAGTTCGATCTTGGTATTTTAAGATTGATCAGAATTTCTTTTTTTTTTAATTATTATTATTAGTATTTATTTTTTTTTAACCCAGCCCTAGTTACTTTCATATCGTAATTTAGATGGGCGGGTTTAACCTATGTATGATTATAGGAGCTAGATTTATACAAGATTCAGAGTCTTGAATGAACATTTCTTATGCCTTCCCATCTGTAAATGTTCTTTTGTATTAATATTTTATAATCCACAGAAAATCCAAGAAAACAGATTAGATGATAGTGTGTTAGGAGTGAAATTGTAGTGAATTATGCACAAAGTAGTATATGTGTTACTTTTGAGCCTGTTATTCCTCTTCAGTGAAACGCAATAATTTGAGATGATAATATTATAAACATAATATCAGATGAGCTAAAACATCACTCTCTGTATATGTATTTCTTGCCATCTGAATATTACAAAACCCTGTCCTTTGCAAAACTGGGGCTACAATGTCATCTGCATCTATATCTATAGCCTTGACTTGACTTTGCACTGCACTCTAACAGGCCATTATGCCCAAGCAGCCCTCCTTTACTGGAGAAGGCAAGAGAATACTGTGATGTTCAATATAGACACTTCATCCCCATTACTGGCACTCATTGGTGCCAAAAACCAACACATCAATGACTGTAATGTCTCCCTTGCTTTTCACCCCCATCACACCCTCCCTTTTCATTGTCTTAGTCTGTAACTTGAGCACCAACACTGCTGCATTTTACGGCAAGGTCATTTTCATTTTCGCAATCGGTCTCTTGATGAACCTCTTTCTGCAGGATGTAAAGAACTTTCCAATAATAGCATGAAGGAGAAGCGATTTTTGTTGCACACCATTGGAAATGGATTTGTGGATTTTTTTAAGTGGTAAAGATGGAGGGAGGACAATAGTGTGTGTTCTTTTTCAGATATACAGTATGTGATGCCAATGTCCCACAACTACATCTGCCCTTAGATAGTCTATTCACATACTACAGACCAATAAATCTGTTCAGAGAACAAGAATCCAATATGTCATAAGGGTTACCCAAATAATTCACCCACTGTGAAGTCCAACCAGATGGATGGGCTGATGTATTTTTCTATACAAACACCCCAAAACACTGTTTCTTCCAGGCTATTTGCTCAGGTTTTAAAGGCTGATTTATCCCGAAGTGAGAAACTCCTTCATCTTGGATGATAAATGATTTAATTTCAATGTACTTACCAAGTAAATATGAGCAGGATACATTTTAGTGAATGTGCAGTGATTTTTCAGTGAGCAAATCTTAATTGGAAAAATTGGAGTAATGCTACAGTGAAACGATTTTATAGTACAAGAACACAGATGCAGCTGCAGGTCTTAAGTAAAATTACATGAGCAAAAGTGCTGCTGTACTGAAAGCAAGCAAGAAGTTAGTAACTTATACAGTATTTTAGACACAATACGGCCAGTTATTTTGTAACAGTGCATGTGTTTATATTCTGTCTATAGAACCCTAACCCTAACATTTCATTATAGGGTTAGTGACATGGCGATACAATTAAAGCAATCGACCCTTTGCTTCACTTGCACTTATGAGGCCATAGGGCACCTCTTAGATCCAGCCCTGCTTTAAACGTTGCTTGTCTAATCAGATTGTGGGAACAAAATTAATTGCTTTAAAAATTAATATAACATGGGCAGAATTCTGTCTGTATTCTGTAAGTTTAATGCACCTCGCAGTACAGTACTTTCTCTAATAGATGCTAATGATAAACAACAAGCTAATGACTGTGCTTTTGACACCCAGACAGGAAGTCTTATCAGATTTTTCTTTTTCCGGCCACATTCACTGGGATCATCTCGACTTTTTCATTTCAACAGCTTTATACCTCTTAACTCTCAGCTTAGCCTCCTGCTATCTGGATAATACACACGACTAACCTCTTTCCGAGCGCCTCCTGCTCTAGGACACCCAAACTTAGACAGAAAATCCTGCAAAACTGTCTCAAGTGGTTATATTTAGCAGGTCTCACAAGCTGTACATACACATCTAGTTTGTGGTAATGCCTGAATCTTCTTACATGGTAAATGAGGATAAAGTTAGCATGCCAAAACAGTAAGGATGTTGAGGCCAAGTACAGACAGATGGTGGTAAATGGACATAGGCTTATCCACAGGAAATATGACACTACTGTAATGGTGATGTTTTATTTGTGTATATATATATATATATATATATATATATATATATATATACTCAAAACAATGAATTAACAAATGTTTACACTCAAAACGCTTTTACACAGAGAAAAGGGTAGTGTCCTCAACCACCTCCAGTTACCAGTACATTTTTAATATGATTATTCAATTGTTTTATCTACTATTAATGTATGTATTGTACTACACCTATCAGATGTGAAACTCATATGGCTGATACAACATCAATTGAAGACTTTATTATTTTTATATTATACAAAACCTACAAAAGTAGGTTTATGCACGGCACACAATAAAACTGTAAACTAGAAATATAAAATGAGGATTCAATAATGATGGGGATGAAAAATACTTTATTAATCATGAAAATAATATGCAGGAATGTGCAATATAACAATTGCCTTAATAAGTTTCCTCAATCATTTCTTTTGCAGTAAAGTTATAATAGAGAGATGATAACTTGTTAAACAAATTAATATATATTACTGTGCTATGAAATCAGTACATTATAAACAACTTGAGATGAGTATATACTGTATTTCGTGGGGAACTACCTTGTAGTAACTTGTTTCTAGAGTGGCTTTTAAACAGACCATATGCTAAAAGGACAATGGAAAGTGATAACTCGTGCATTTCTGCGAATGGGGTCAAAGAAATAAGAAAACAGTGACACACGCACACACACACACACACACACACACACACTTAGGGGATCTCAAAACTGCAGCAATGTTATATAATACCCAGAAGTCAATAATATTGGTAAACATGTTACAGTAGCTTCATTGGAAAACATAGATAAATCATGATAGGTAAACAGACGAGTATTGTTTGATTCATAAAAGCATGACGATCACTTTAAGCTTCAACAACCCTAACAGACAACATATTCAAGCATTATAGCAAGTAATGAACTTTGTCAAACATTAAACAGTTAAACATCCACCCAGACTGCTGTGACGCTGTCCTGAACTGTGGGAATGACTGAACAGCATCAGCGTAGTTTCCCCAGCCAGAACTTGTGTCAGGCGGGCTGCCTTTTCTGTGTTTACGGACACGACTTAAAGACGCAAAGATGAATGACATACAGTAAGCCTGCAATTTCACACCAAATTCGACCTGACAGCTCAAAATACAAATCATTTTTGTAGGCTTACTGTAGTAATTTGGGGTAAAGCAAGAACATTGTTTTAAATACTCTTTTATTTTTTTTTTTTTATGTACACAATATATAATTGAATTTTGTTAATTTTTTAACCACAAAATTTTCCATAGTGCAACTAAAATTACAAATAATAATAATAATCAGAAAATGACATATCAAATAATTTGATTCACTCCTGATTCACTCCTCAAATTGATGGTTTGCTTGTTTATTAGCTTTGTACTTTATGAATATTTTTTTCTGTAGCTATTGTATTTTCAGTTTGTATTGTCTGTGATTGTGATATATCTTGCTTCTCTCTCATCCCTCATTATAACAGCTGGCTTTGAAACTGAGACTTTTCATGTTGGAGACTCCAATAAATTTATATCTAGATGGTATCTAATGAATATCAGTAAGACATGTTGATGAAGAGGAAGATCTGTTTCCTCGCCTCTCACTGACACACAGGTTTTTGATTAAAAGCATCGCTGCAGACTCACAGTCTCAGGAGAGGGAGTGATACTCTGCACAGCATCTGCCTCTGTTGGCTCAATTCTCCCTAGAAGTCATACAGCAGGAAAGCCACACAGCAATTTAGGCATATTTTACATAGAGAATAAAGAGATTTTCATAAATAAAGGACAAAATAAAACCTGTGTGGGCAAAACGAAAAAGAAAAACACATAGCTGCTATATATACATATATATATATATATATATATATATATATATATATATATATATATATATATATATATATTATTTTTTTTTTTTTTTTTTTTAATTCTTCAGTTTTTACACGGCAAACATACATGCGAGCATACAAAAAACTATTTCATGACTGGTTTATATTTTATAGAAATAAGGAAATCATTATTTTAGGTTTTGCCATGTAGCTTCTCAACATGGACGGCAAAATGGCACAAATACAGAATGATGTCTATTTCCCTCCATCCTACATGTGTTCAGCACGACAAACCACGCATGGCCGTTGCCGTGGAGACAGAAGGAACAAATCAGTATTGCCAGTCAGCAGCACTGTGCCAAGGTCTCGACTCAGCTCAGTATGTCCTGCTTGCCCTTGCCTAGGATCTTGTCAGAGCCAGCATTGGCAGGCAAAGCACTATCAAATCAAAATCTCACAGGAACCCAGGCCCCAGAAGGGGTACTGTGTATTGGCTTGAGTGTGTTTTTGTTTTGAGAGGTACCTCTTTTTACTGTGGTAGCTTCATGCTCTCTTTGGTCTGACCAACCTGAATGGTCTGATCTCTAAAATTTCAGATTTCTTTTTTTTTTTTTTTAATGTTTAAACCCATCAGGTCAGAAGAGCAAGATGACTTATTAACAAGAAACTTAACAAAAAAATTTGTTTCCACAGGGATGAATTTTTTGAATAGACTGAACTGCATAACTGTGTTTAGAATATTTGGTTTTTAAATGGAAATCTCCAGAGAGCGAATAGAAAGCAATTTAAAAGGTATTCCTGGACTAAAATAGAGAAGCAACCACTGAAGATATATGAAACCCTCTAAGACCCAATGTAACTGAATAGCAACGTTTGTTTACAGCTATTAAATATTACCTATTTTTTTGTTTTTTGTTTTTGTTTGCTTTTTACAAATGGGTGAAAACTACACATACTGTAACAGTAGCTCCGAACATTAACACAACAACGGTTTTGCATATTGAATGTCACAGTTCACTGAAGTCACACAAAATTCTTCCCAAAACAAAATATGCTTACAAATTAAGATTTTTGTCTGTAAACACTTTCAAAGAGTAAAATTAATTGTCAATATCAATGCTTGGGTCTCTGAGGGTTATGTTGCTGCTTCCCAGGCAAAACATTCAGTAACATCAAAATGATATCAGCATGAATTAAACAGAACATGCGCAATTACATTTACCAAAACTCTTATATATAATTATAGTAAATGCAGCTCTATCCTGAAATGGAAAAAGAAATAATTTTTTTCCTCTTGCATCTCATCGCACTTTACTCTGAATGAATGCCCTGGCATGGATTTTCTTAATTGGCAAAATGCATGTTTGTTTGTTTTGTTATCAGTCCATTATAAATCAATGATTTGAGTCAAGCCACAAATAAAAACAATTTGAGATGCATAGACGTTTTAATAGTTTTTGTGGTTTACTGAGGCTGATGAAGATTGTCACTGATGTCCTGACTCTGTACCTGCAGGAAACTATGGTCTACAGTGGCCATGAAGTGCAAAACAAAACAACAAATCTAAAAACACAATGGCAAATCCAAAGAGGTTATAATGGTGAAATACCCATAAGCCTTTGCGCTTGAATAAGTATGTATGCTTTGGCAATGCATTCGCACTACAAAAATTGTAAAAAAAAATTTTGTTATCAGTAGTTTTGTTTGAAGTCACCATTATGGTGATTAGTGATCTCTTGTGCTGGCACCTTGGACCTTCTTTATTATTATATTATGTTCTTCCAGCCAGTAAATTTATGTTTAAGGAAAACACAAGCTGTTGCACTGTGCTACTTGGAAGACAAAACCTAAGGTCAAACTGAATATCTGATCCTACTTTGCAAATGGCACTATATGTGACAATAGTGATGCATTACACATAAAAGCAAAAACAGTAAAGGTTATTTCAGCAAAATGATATCAGCAAACTGAGTGTTTTTATTTTTCTGATGAACTTACAGCATAACTCGAGTTATTAACAAGACACACACAGATATCAACTCTCGGCATACAAAACGCAACAATAGTGACAATTAACAAACATATTTTATGTAAAAAAGTAAAAGCTGAACATTAAAATACAAGTAACCTAGACTACAACAAAAACAACGTCAAAATAAACAAGTAAATAGTAAAAAATCGAAGTAAATTATTTATGCCGCAGTGCATGCTGGGAACATAGCTGTTAATTTGAACAACAGTAGATAGTATGTAATTTGACAGCTATATGCTGCTAAATTACAGTTGTATACTCTAGCTGTAAAAACAGTATCTAGCTGTTAATTTCAGCAACATCAGGACACCAGTAATTTTACAGTAACATGCTGGCAACCCTGCTGCCAGTTCTTTACTGTTTTTTGACGAGAAAATATTTAACAGTGTTGGTGGCATCCAAGCGTTCATTCATCTTGCATGTTCTAACTTAAAAAAAACACTGTTGTTTAAAAAAATAATTAAATATAAATAATTATAAAGGTCCCGGTTGCTGTCAATGGATAGATTTTCCAAGTATATCCAATTATATGGATACAGTATTCAATTATTATAGAAAAAACACAATGTAATTATTACATTACAAAGGTTGTAGCAGGCTGCCAGTGGTGTGAATGACTAACTTACTAAATGACTAATTGTTTTTTGTCTTATAATTGAATACTGTATATGTATAATTCCACATCCTGTGAAAATCTCACCTAGAGTAAGTCAGCATATCTAATAGCAGCATTCTACAACCTTTACAATATGAAAATAATATCTTGGTAGAATTTCAGCAATTGTTTTTTCTAAAATAATTTAACACTGTACTCATAATTGGACATGCTGGCTTCAAATGTAGAAAGTAAGCCATCCTTTAGAATGTGAAAATGCTTTTTTAATAACAGTGTTTATGTTCATTTATGCAAGTTAATTGAATGAACGCTTGGACACTGGTGTTTTAGCGCAGTTTGTGGAATTTTTAGAGGTCCCTTACCCGATGAAAATCTTTCCCCGCTTTCTGTTTTTGCTCTCTGTGTTATAAAATGTCCCATCACTGATTTACTGAGTGGCAAACCACTCACAGATTTCAGTAATTGAGCATTTGAAATGAATTTTGAAATAACCACACAAGTGAGCAGAGAACCAGTCCTGAGGAAAGGACTGTATTCTCCACACAGCCAATCAGGTGAGAAGCTATGGTACCTACCCTTTCCGTTTTGACTGAATTGCTTTTGTGTTTTCTGATTTGCTGTTGTGTTTTCTAACTTGTTGTTTTGTTTCTGGATTTGTTGTTGTGTTCTAAATTGTTATTTTGTCTTTGGATTTGCCATCGTGTTTTTAGATTTATTGTTTTGTTTTTGTTTTTTGCACTTCACGACCACCGTAATACAATCTATTCATTGCATATTTTTCAATAATGCATCTATCAGCTGTGGTCTTTAAATCATCATGTTTCACACATATTTCGCTGTGGAATGAATATAAGGATACATGCATTTCCTTGTATACAGTCTGCAATAGATTTTGTTCAAGCTGGCGGAAACCATAATTTATTTATTATTATCTCACACGAGTAATGTCAATCTTAATCTGCAGGACGCAAATTAGTCTGTTCACCTGCACTAAAGCTGTATGCACTCCACACTGCATTCAGAACTATAAGATTACATATCTATGGCTTCTTAGAAGCCATGTTACACTTTAAACTAATTGCCTGTAGAGTGTGTACAGTGCAGATGGAGGACTTTAATTGGCCATTGTTTTGACAGTTTCTCTCAGTGAGTTAGGCTGATGAGGACAACTGTGTGTGTGTGTTTGTGTGTGTGTGTGTGTGTGTGTGTGTGTGTGTGTGTGTGTGTGTGTGTGTGTGTGTGTGTGTGTGTGTGTGTGTGTGTGCGCGAATGCCTACTCTGGAAAACGGTAAACTCAGCTGAGCCATGAGTCATAGACTGAAGCAATCTAAAAAATGTCCCTTATCATTGCATGATGCAGGATAGCTATTAGGAGGAGAAACACCTTTGGATCATTTACATCTTGCCAGGGTTATTAGTTTTAATTTAGCTGTAAATATTTTTTTCTTTTTAATTGGTCTTTTCAGTTCATTAGTTGAACAATTAGATGTTTGTTAGTTTCATTTAAGTTTAAGTTTTTCAGTTCTTTTTGTATTTTAGTGCTGCAAAAGTTTATGCATTCACTGATATAATTTAAATATGTTTATTGTTAATAGTGTTGTCACTATCTAGTGGCATTTTCATGTTAATGAAGGTGGGTTGTAAAGATTTTAAATTGTATAAAATGTGTACAGGTATATAAAACTAGAGCTAATTTTAGAGCTAGGCCATTTTAATTAGTTTCTGAGTATGTATATTAGTTTAGATTCTGTTTTATTTCAGGTTTAAAATAATAACTCTGTGTCTACCATTGGCCTGCCCATAAGGGTTTAAAAATCTACCAAAAAGCAAAGCAAAAAAAAAAAAAAAAAAAACTCCACTGGTGCACAGAGAGGGTGAGAGAGAAATGGCCACACACCAATCAATTACACACTCTCTAATGACTGCCTGTTCCACACAAACTAAGCCCATAATGGCCATTCTACTGATGCTTATCTAAAGGATAAAACTGCCCTGTCTGATAAGGTGAAGGCCAGTTATAAACTAGCCATGATTTTCAGGATTTACTGCAAATCCAAAATATTTCAAGGCCACCTTTTAAAGGTAGGATAAAACATACAGCAGCTTTTATTTGACAGCTGACACTGTAGTTGATGAAAACCATTTTAATCAACCAGAGCCAACTTTCATCAGAGGACCACATTTATTTAGTAAACACTTAGTGGTGAATTCACAAAATACAGTAGCTGCACCACTTTTGTGGATGGTATCTCAGCACAAAAAAAAACTGTTTTATTCACTTACCACCAGTGGCGCAAAAACGGGGTGTGCAACATATGCAACGCATAGGGGAGAGACACAAATAGGGCAACTAATCAAACCCAAAGGTAGAAGCTCGGACGGTGAAACACTGAAGCTGGCCCCCCTTTGACAGAGATATGGGAAATCAAATGCTTAGCTAACAGGTCAATATCTTATGGTATATCACTCTCAGAATCAAATAATACTCATGAGTAAGATGCTTTTTATAAAATTTGCTGATGCTTCTATGGAACCAATGACCAACATCATGAGTATAATAACCTAAAGAAGATACCCTGATATGAAGTCATTTGTATACGGTTATTGATTCTGTCATGAATGAGATCTGCAAATTCTTACTACATCCCCTTTATGCCTTTTAAAAACTGAAGCGTGTTGAATCAGAACAAATTAATATCATAATCGAGCGCAGTCCTTTTATTTGGATCCTTTTAGCTTCCCTTGATTAATCTGATACATTTTTTGGATGACACTGACTGATGTGATTATGAATGCTAAAACAGTCTTGCATCCTCCGCATTATTAAAAAAGAAAATATAAATAGCTCACCCCCTTTGGTAATGCAGAGACATCACAGCTAGTATCTTAATCCAAAATCCAACATACTGTTCCTACAAGATACTTGTTTGACTCTCATTCATCACCCAGTAGTCCAAAATGAGGCATCCTGTCATCATGGTGTCTCAGCCAAGCATCCAACCCTGATTATCCTTTTAAAGTTCCCCCACTGAAGGCAGGGAGGTTTAATTGGCTATGCAAATACTTGGCACACCAGACTCATTACCTATGAGGATCGTGGTATGCTCACAATGGGAGAATGACTAAGAAACAAACAGGCATTTTACAGACTTGCAAGTGTTTTCTCCCTAAATACAAATATTCTAGATAGAATATGGTGCGAGAAAAAGAAAATCAGCTATTCTCTTTGTTACTGCAAGAAGTGCTGGATCCCTGTTTTTAAATTCCCCCTAGTCAGAATTGGGTTTTGTAGCTCATTTAGAATGACTGCAGTGGTGTAAAAAGCATTGGACAAGGTTGGGGTGTAGAGAGGGAATCCCCATGCTAAGTCTTTAGCACAAAACATTAGCATGTCAATAAGAACACAGTGTGCTTCCGAAGACATGAGTGGACAAGTTTGCTACTGCACAAGTTTGTCGATACATCAAGCACTTTTACCTCAGAATTCCCACTGAAATGTTTTCACTGCAGGCAAATCTATTTGTTTTCTGTTTGTCGCATTTAGCATTTATGAAACAATTTAACAGCGTCAAAGCCTATGCACCCCTCCATCATTAAACCACATGGAGTCTTTAAGCTAGTCTGAGTCAACAAACCCTGTAAAAAAAATTGTAAGTGCATCCAGTGGCATGCAGTTGCTCGTGACAAAGTCTGTACATGGCTGACACTTCTAAAGACCCCATAAAATCAAAATTGGGAGTTTTATGGCTTTTTATTCAAGGTCTGTAAGCTTTGAGGCCATATGATAGTTTACTCTTAAATGTTGACATAACTCACTTTCAGCAGATATATACAGTACATTTAAATGCTACATTCCCTTTCTTATCCCTTTCATACTGCACATTTTGTCCAATAAAATGCTCTCTAGAACAAGATTGTCCCTCCCCCTATACCTCGTTCTTCTGACTACTATAGCAGTAGCAAGTAGCAAATCATTGCTGTGATGAAAAAGAAAAGCTTTTGGCTATTTTTTTTTTTTTAAAAGGGACTAGCCCTTTGATTTGTCCAGCCCCAACTTCTTGTTTCAATAGTAAATACATTAACACAAGAAAGCAAACAGTGCTCATCAAGCAAGTTCATGGGGACTTTAAATTATACATCCCACAGAGAGCTGCATATTGGCAAGTGGTCAGAATCGAATGTATTTAATGCGTTATTTATTTATTTATTTATTTTATCTTATTGGTACGCATGGTCATAGACATGCTTTTCCAACCCCTTCATTCTCCCAGCAATAAGCGCTCACTTCTCTGGGGAGAAATTACCGGCATACCGGATGCTGTTCAGTGCTACTTTGTAAACATAATTTGTGCAACTGATGGACTTTAATGGGATTTCTCCGACACTCATTAAGCCACAATAGCCATTTCAAAAGCATATGTGCTCCCTTTATCTCAGCACCTAGAGACTGGACATCAGTGGCAAGAGGTCAAACAGAGTTCGACAAATCAAAAGTGAAAAGCAGCATTAGGAAGTGCTGACATGACATCTCACTGTGGTTACAAAATCAATAGCCAGCAGTGGAAAGTTGTCAGCTTTAATGCTATGTACTGTATACAAACTTTCAACATGGCATTGCTTTCAACATGCTCTGAATTTGGTAACATTCTCTGAATTCTGTTCATGTGCCTAAATATAATCTGCCAAATAACTGAAAAAAATTACAGATATGCCAGAATAATTAGCGACTATAATTTTTTTTTAGACACAACACAAACATATTTACAACTAATTTAGTATTTGAAAATATTTCTAAACTATTGCCAAAGCAAGATTAACCATTGTGTGTAGCAAGCAACACACACACTGTCCTCCTGTCTGAAATGCATCAAATCAGACTGATCTCACAGTGAAATCGGGAATAGTACGTTGACTATTCTTTACTTAAAATCGGTCTGTGCTTCCTGAAATGTGAAACACTCCCCATAGTGGTCAAAGCAGTAAGTGTTGTTGGGTGTATGGGCATGTGTCAGCTCCTTTTTCTGGGTGAAATGTCCATGGAAGGCGCTAAAAGCGGGTTGTGAGGCAAGTAGTTTTCAGCTGTACAGGCTGTAATACAGTGAAGCGAAATGCATATTTTAAAAACTGTATCCTCCCAACTCAAACCCAAAACCTAACCATCAGTGGAGTAAAAATGTAATGTTTGAGGTTTACATTTATGCATTTGGCAGACGCTTTATATCCAAAGCGACTTACAGTGTATTTATTACAGGAACAATACCCCCGGAGCAACCTGGAGTTAAGTGCCTTGCTCAAGGACACAATGGTGGTGGCTGTGGGGATTGAACCAGCAACAGATTACCAGTTATGTGCTTTAGCCCACTATGCCACCACCACTCCTGTCTCAACATACAGTGGCCACTCCTAGGGTATCAGAACTCTCGGAAACAACATGCCGACATTCGTTGTGATCATGTCGATCAAACACATATGCAGTGTTATGAGTTCTACATGACCATTCAAGCAAATTTTAAGTTATTTTTATGTTAATTTCAATGCCAATTTTCAACTCTGATTTCACTGAGATGCAGGGTTGGGGAGTAATGGAATACATGTAACGGGATTACGTATTTAAAATACAAAATATAAGTAACTGTATTCCACTACAGTTACAATTTGAATAATTGGTAATTAGAATACAGTTACATTCAAAAAGATTTTGATTACTGAAGAGATTACTTTGCATTTTATTGTCATTTGTTTTATTTAATATTTAGTCCTTTCAGATGGAAAAATGTATACATATAAATGATGTGATCCAAAGTGCATTTGAACAGTGGTGAAACACTTTCTTATGATGTGTTACATTCATACGAGCAGACGGAGAAGTAAGTTTGAAGTAAGTTTGGAGCAGAAGAAATAGAAATAAACCTTGTATAAATTGTCAACTTTACGCTAAGATAAAATGCTATTTCTAGCCATTTTACATGCACATGTTACCAGGCACGAATATATTTTTTTATCAAGAAAATTCACACAACAATTATATTCTTGATAATAATTTTTGTATTGTTTTCCTGTAAAAATATCTACAAATCCTTAAAACAAGATCAGTTTGATTGATCTTGTTTTAGAAACAACAATGCATAAGATATTTATGTTTTTCAGAGAATGTATTTTTAACATGTTTATTTTTTCTTACTGTACTGGCAGAGTTTTTATAGTCAAAACAAGTGAAAAAAATCTACCAGTGCTGAAGAAGTAATCCAAAGTATTTCGAATACATTACTGACCTTGAGTAATCTAACGGAATACGTTACAAATTACATTTTACAGCATGTATTCTGTAATCTGTAGTGGAATACGTTTCAAAAGTAACCCTCCCAATCCTGCCGAGATGCAGACATTTTAAGTGATTTTTTCATAAAAAGTTATGCAAAAAATGTTCCTCCTCCCTGAAAGATATTAATGAAATAAGTGTCCTGAGGTATCTCACCGGTCTCTGTGACAGCTCTAGACTCTGTAAACGGCAAACAAAACTGTCGATAATTTTGCACGTTTTCATTGTGTAATATGCATTTTTATGCCATGTTGTTCATAACTGTTGTCAGTTGAGTGCGCCATTTTGCAGCTGTTGTTTTTAACAACCGTTTCTGCTCTCAATAAATCTCATTTGTTATCTTTGGCGTGCCGGGTTTTGGAAAGAGGGGGCGTGGCTAATGCAACGGCTCAGTGCTGTGAAAGTAGTATGTCTGAAATCGCTTACAGCACCATTAAGTTAAGTTGGCTGTTACAGTAACCTAGTTTCCATCCACTTTTACCTCTGTTTTGTTATTGACAAAGTGAAAATGCGTAAAAAATGTTTTGCAAAATTTGCCGTCTTCTGCCTGTTTCCATTCAAATGGCCTTTTATTGATAAAAATGGTGTGCATGATGACGTCATGCTTAAAAAAACACTTTGTCGCATAAGTTTTGGTTTATCGCAAAAGAAATTTGCCCTTATGCCTTTTCCATACTGAAATGTGTGTGTATCGCTAATTGTGTACCTTTCGCCTCCCAGATGTCACTAATTATTTTTTTCGAAGTTTTGATAAAATGGGGAGAGTATTGAGACAATTCATTGAAATAAGCCAGCTTACTGTCATTTTAATTTCACAAATGAATGCAATCAGAAGAGGAGGAACTGCAATCAAAAGGGAACATTTGCTCTTCTGATAGGACTTTAATATTGGTCCTGATGTTGCGCCTATCACAGGTTGCCACCGGTTCCGACCCGAAAGCAAATCGTCATGGCCCTGTTCAAGCTGGCAACCTGCACCAAGTAGTGGGGGAAACTTTTGGTCTTAGTAGGCTATAAGGACCATCCATCGATGTGTATATGCTGTGTGCACAGCTATTAAAGTAAAATTTATGTGGTGTAATATCAGGGTTTACATATATGATACATTCCTGATTTGGCTATTTTGAACACTCATCTAATCTAAAGCATTGCAATCACAATTGCATTATGTCCCGCATATTTGTCCAGCAACTTTTAACGACCAACTGAACTTGATTGTCATCTAAAATTCATTTTAGCATCATAATGCAATTTACATTTTCTGAAGAAGCTCAGCAAATGTGATCCGAGGTAAAGAGGGTTCAATTTAAAATATTTAAAAGCTAGTTTTCTGAAAGTGAACTGCATTGGACAAATGGTTCTGATAGTTTATAGTCTTGAAAAAGTGTAGAACATTCTGAGAATGTCATTCAGCCGTCTACAGAACAGGGTAAGGCTAATTTAAATTTGTGTAAAGAAAAGGCAATTATATAGGCCTAACAATATAATTTTTTCGTTTGGTAATTATTATTTTTAATTTAATGCTTTATTTGTTTGTTCATTTATTTTAATTTTTAATTAATAAAGGAATTTTGCTGGCATTTTTTTAAAAGTAAGCTAAAGAATAATTTAATATAATTGGGCTATATGTTAGTGTTCCAAAAAAGCACACTGAAGCTTCGCTCCTAGTATTGTGTATTTATTTTTTATTAATTAATTAATGTATTTATTTATTTATTTTTTATTTTTCCCCTTTTTCTCCCAATTTGGAATGCCCAGTTCCCAATGTGCTTCTTTTTTTTTTTTTAAGTCCTCGTGGTCGCGCAGTGATTTGCCTCAGTCCAGGTGGTGGAGGACGAATCTCAGTTGCCTCCGCGTCTGAGGCCGTCAACCCGCGCATCTTATCACGTGGCTTGTTAAGCACGTTGCCACGGAGACATAGCGCGTGTGGAGGCTTCACGCCATCCACCGCGGCAACCATGCTCAACTCACCGTGCACCCCACCGAGAACAACCATATTATATCGACCACGAGGAGGTTACCCCATGTGACTCTACCCTCCCTAGCAACCAGGCCAATTTGGTTGCTTAGGAGACCTGGCTGGAGTCAATTGGCTACTGCGATTAAGTTAATTGCAAATAGTGGCCATTCATTTGTTCTCCATGCACTTACGAGACATTTGTGTTGGCACTCCTGAAAGTGTCATGACGCAGATGTGTTTGCAGCATCAGATCTGTGCACGTATGCCATTAAGACCAATCCATAACAGTGTGAGTAATGCTTCACAGACACGTACAATAAATTGGCTTTCAAGGATGTATACCTTGTTGTCATGATTATCACAGGCTAACGACTGGGGTAAATTCTGTCATGTGACACTTTAATGCCTATTTTCTCTAAGTTTTTCCAAACCAGTTTTTCACAACATTTGGAGTACCAACATAGAGTTTATGCACTAGAGTTAAATGGAAAAATATTATGTTGACACTTGTGATGTTTTAGCGATAATTTGCGTTTCCATCAGCTTTTATGGTAAACTTTTTGATTCGCTACACCTTTTGTCGCAAAAAAAAAACCTTTGGATGGAAATGTAGTTAGTGTTAATGGGGGCAGAATCATTTTATTCTCTCACACCATTCAGACGGACCCTGCATCTGAAAATGTAAAAATGCTGCCTTTGGAAGCTGTATACCGAGGTAGAGAACAGAAGACTGTTCTGAGACCAGTTTCTTGAGAGTTCCATTCATTAAAAAAAGCTGTGGGTTAGACCATTAACTGATAAGGCAGCAAATCAACTGCTTAAATTTTCAGATGCAGCATAAGAGACCACAGAACTGAGTGTGTTTGTGTGTTTGTGTGTGTGTGTGACCCCTGTCCTTTCTTTAATAACCTGCAGATGTGGTCCATCAAAGACAGTGGTGTCTGTGATCTATTTGTGTTGTATTTGTGGAGATTAAGTCCGCTACACACATAAGTAGTAACACAAACAGTGAAGCATCTCAGTGCTGTTATACTTCAAATCAGCATTCGTGGACTGGAACTAACTGTTAATAAATATTTATGAATTATCTTTGCTGGCATTACAAAGCAGAGGGGTGTAAGTGTTCATGCTTTCCAGGTCAGTGAATATTTTGTTGGTGCATCTGCAAAGCTTAAAGGGATTGTACACCTAAAAATGAAAATTCTCTCATCATTTACTCACCCTCATGCCATCCCAGATGTGTATGATTGATTTTCTTCTGCTGAGCACAAACACATTTTTTAGAAGAATATCTCCACTCTGTAGGTCCATACAATGCAAGTGAATGGTGATCAGGCATTTGAAGTTCCAAAAATGAGATAAAGCAGCATAAAAGTAATCCATACGACTCCAGTGGTTTAATCAATGTCTTTTGAAGAGATCCGGTTGGTCAGAACAGACCAAAATATAAATCCTTTTTCACTGTACATCTTGCCATTGCAGTCTCTAGGCACAATCAAGATTTCAAGCTCCGTTACACTTCCTAGTGGTTGACGCATGCGCAGAGCGCTAGATGGCGCTATAGGAAGTGTAATTGAGCTTGAAATTATGATCGCCAAAGAGACTGCAGTCAACATGTACAGTGAAAAAGGAGTTCCAACTGGATCGCTTCAGAAGACATTGATAAAACCACTGGAGTCTGATGGATTATGTTTATGTTGATTATGTTTATGTTGACTTTATTTGCTTTTTTGAGCTTCAAAAGCCTTTTCAGCATTCACTTGCATTGTATGGACCTACAGAGCTAAAATATTCTTCTAAAAATCTTCATTTGTGTTCTGCAGAAGAAAGTCATACATATCTTAGATGGCATGAGCAAATGATAAGAGGCTTTTCATTTTTGGGTGAACTATCCCTTTAAAGTAGCCCAGCACATGAGGTTCTACGAAATTCAGCAGCGCAATGTTGCTTTACTGTCAGACATAATGGGAGTTCCTCTTTGTTGGTGTTAAGCAGAGATGTCTTAAAGTGTCTATTAAATAGATAGGTAGATAGATAGATAGACAGACAGACAAACAGACATACTTATATATATACATATATATATATATATATATATACACACACACACAATTAAAACCATACATAAGTTAAAATAATTGCATGTAATAACATACAGTTAGTGCAAGTAGCACTTGAAATTAGCTTATTTGCAGTATTTTTATTTTTATATTTTTTGGGCCTTTCACTGACAATTCATAAAGACCAGTGTAAATTCAAATACTCTCTCAGGGCAGTGTGAAATATCAAGCCAAAGCAGAAAATAGTCCTCTGTGAATAAATCTAAGTAGCATATTAAATTGAAAGGTAAATCCTAGTTTCAAAGATGGACTGCACTTTACAAGTCATGACTGAAAATTAATTTGTGTGATACAGCAAGCCCTTTAGCTCACAGCCTAATATTTCAGGATGTCTGTCTGTACACATCTCTAATGTTATAAATTTTACCTTGACTGACCTGAGAGGTAGACAGCTACAGTGCAGCACCAGTTGTAATAGGTCTACACAAAATCCATTTTTCTATATCTGAACTGGCTCACTCAAAAAGTGAAACTGTTTATACTGAATTAAATTCAGTTTCAGTTTTATGCTCAAATTGCAAATTTGATCATCTTTGTCATGGGTATTATTAGAGGCATCTCTGTGCTCAATTACATACAGGATTTTTTCTGTAGTAAAATAACAGGGCATCCACAATCAGATCATTTTGGGGACAGCGGCTATTTGCCCATAAGTTATACATTTCAAGCTAATGCATAGCGTGTCCTGTTTTATATATATAATTAATTTTTGCATATTTACATTTGAGGAACTCACATGGTAATTGAGTCCCTACCTCAAAGTTAAAGAGCAGACTGATTTAATTCAAGGCCAAGCATACTGAGGTTGACTAAATCTATTTTTTTTTTAAACTGATAATTAAAGCCCAAGGCGAGAGTATGAAGGCGTCTTAATAATGAAGCAATGCTTGAACTCTGCCACATCTTGTTAATCCATTAATACACTAAATCCTATCTGGTTTCATCAGTTTATATGTCATATACATGCAAGGTCAAAGCAAGTGAGGTTTGTCACAGGTCATCGAAAACAAAACCCAGAGGCAGGCTGAGAGCAGCCCAGTGTCTCACATCAGACGCTACCCAGCATTCCTGTTGACACTGATATGATTTGATGCGATGTCCCGACCAGATAATTACACAAAAGGTGAGCAATAGTTCCTAACGGCATGTTAGAAAAACATTACAACCAGTCGACAGCAGACAATAGCTTTAAAGAGGCAATCTGTAAGTACATTAACTGGCAGTTTATTAGAGGAGCTACAACAAAAGGCAACCTGATGACAAACAAAACCACTTTCTGGAGTTCAAGTTGTGCTGCTGCACATTTATGAATACTGTTTTAAAGGGCTGATTTGTCACATTTTAGATAATATAACAAATGTTGATTAGCAAGCATAACTGATGGTACTCCTATCATAAAGACCTAGCATGATTAATCAAATCTATGCAAATAATTTGAATAACATTATTTAAAATGAGTATTAAATCAACTACTGTAGGTAAACAGGTCTCACAATTATAACGTCAAAAAGATTACCAGAATACATTTTAATCAGTAATCCAAAATATTTAGTGACTATATTATTATTATTAAATTAATTGTATTTAAATACAATAACTGCAAAAAAGTCATACACTGTAAAAGATAAGTAATCTTAAGAAGCTATTTCTACTTGATCTAATCCTTAAAATTTGTTTTGTTGGTGAATCAAAAATGTATTCAGGTTGATTCAGTAATGTTCAAGAATATTTTTACTTGAATAAAACCGGTTAATTTAGATGTTACCACATGAAGCACATTTTGTACAGTTGGTGAAAAGAATTTCAATGTAGACAGATGCCCTAGAAAGTATTTAGACAGTTTTGGACACATAAGTCACAATTTTCTGAACGTAGCTAATTGCAATAGATACAAAATATGAAAACAAATGTTAGAACTTTTTACTCAGAACTAATTTCTCTTTTCTAAGTTAGTTTTGCAATGAGTTTTAACCAACTGATCCCAGCATAATTTTTAGTACCCCTCAAGTCTACGCAGATGTCCTAGCAGAGTAACCACAAATGTAATTCATTGCGTTAACAATGGACATGTTCCTCAAACACTAAAATTATTTTCATCTTCATTTTGAACAAAATATCTTTTAAATGAACCCAACAAACATCTGTTTGTGAAATGTTCTGTTTGAAAAGTGTTTTATGTGACTTTATTTCTGCATACAGAACAGTGTATTGAGTGTTTGTCTTTGAGTGCTAGAACTGAATTTACCCAGTATGCTGTTTCCCCACCCCCATCCCAAATCAAAACAGAAAGAGAAATCATTAGGCCAGATGCTCTGTTGCATCAATCCTGTTTCATACTGTAAGGCCTTGTCCCAAATAGCACACTTGATGTGGACTTGCGGTCTCGTGGCCTTCATTTGCGTGTTCCTGCGAAGTCCACGAGACGGTAGGGTGTCCTCCTTTGCACTCTCAATGCACCCTTTGACTGAGCCCACATCAGTGCGTGCTCCACAGCAGATTATTACCCAACAGTCATCGCTACTGATTCTCTCGACCAATCACAGAGGACTGGAGTTTCCGAGCCAGAGGAAAAAACATGGCGGACGAGTTTTTCTTGATATAGCAACATTAAATTTATAACAGTGATATTTATACCTGCAGAAGTGTGACTGTGTATTTTATAACTATTTTTGCAAATATATGGTGGTATGTTATTTCTATACATTTTACTGTGTTCTAAGCACCTGCCTGTAACCATCCATGTGTCTGAATCATGTTTATTTGTTCTCTAAAGATTTAAAATGATGGAGTTTTGTTGCTGTTGTTATGTGCGCTTTATTTTTCAGAAGTTTTTTATTAAATTATCTAATGTTTTATTGTCAGTTGTCAGGATTTCTGGCTGATCGGTCGGTGAGTTAATCTTTTGTCTGCATGCTTCAAGTTATCCCTCGTGTATCCTTTGTTTGTTTTCATTCGCCATGCGCTCGCCTCTCGCAGGCTTCCTGGTTGAGATCTCGGGCTCATTTCCCTGATTAGGCTCACCTGTTCCTCATTTCCTCTTTGTTCCTTCTCCCTATTTAAACCCCTCTTATCTGCTGTCTTGTGCCAGATTGTCTTGTATTTTTCGCTACAAGCAGTCACACTCCACTGAACACTTTCCCCACAAACCCCCTCCACCCGAGAGACAGCCACCACTGTCATGGATCACGTCTTCTGCATCCATGGCCTCCCGGTCGACGTGGTCCTCAGTTTGTCTCTCACTATTGGAAGGAGTTCTGTCGGCAGTTAGGGGTTTCCGTTAGTCTGTCCTCAGGATTTAATCTCCAGACTAACGGCCAGACCGAGCAGGCAGAATCTTGCCTCCTGGTGCCAGCACCTCTCCTGGGTAGAGTATGCTCACAACTCCTTTCCGGTGTCATCTACAGGGCTGTTGCCCTTGCAGTCATGTCTCGGTTACCAACCCCCTTTGTTTCCTTCCCAGGAGCTGGATGCTGCCGTTCCCTCCGCTGTGGCATTCATCAGGTGTGGTTCAAACTTCCTCCCTCCCTGGGTCGAGTCCACCCTGTCTTCCATGTTTCCCTTGTTAAACCCTTTGTCCTTTGCTTGAAATTATTTAATAAAAACAAATATTCAATAGTGAGTTTAAAGTGTGCTCCTTAACTATCTATCAGTGCCATGACTTTTTCCAAATAATAATTTGTAAAACTTCATGTACAGTGCATCCGGTAAGTATTCACAGCGCTACACTTTTTCCACATTTTGTTAGGTTACAGCCTTATTCCAAAATGGATTAAATTCATTATTTTCCTCAAAATTCTACAAACAATAACCCATAATGACAATGTGAAAGAAGTTTGTTTGAAATCTTTGCAAATTTATAAAAAAATACAAAAATTAAAAAAAATGAAAAAAATCACATGTACATAAGTATTCACAGCCTTTGCCATGATACTCAAAATTGAGCTCAGGAGCATCCTGTTTCCACTGATCATCCTTCAACTTGATTGGAGTCCACCTGTGGTAAATTCAGTTGATTGGACATGATTTGGAAAGGCACACACCTGTCTAGATAAGGTCCCACAGTTAACAGTGCATGTCAGAGCACAAACCAAGCCATGAAATCCAAGGAATTGTCTGTAGACCTCCGAGACAGGATTGTATCGAGACACAGATCTGGGGAAGGGTACAGAAAAATTTCTGCAGCATTGAAGGTCCCAATGAGCACAGTGGCCTCCATCATCTGTAAATGGAAGAAGTTTGGAACCACCAGGACTCTTCCTAGAGCTGGCTGCTCGGCCAAACTGAGCGATTGGGGGAGAAGGGCCTTAGGTACAGAGCTCCAGCATTTCTCTGTGGAGAGAGGAGAACCTTCCAGAAGAACAACCATCTCTGCAGCACTCCACCAATCAGGCCTGTATGGTAGAGTGGCCAGACGGAAGCCACTCCTAAGTAAAAGGCACATAACAGCCCGCCTGGAGTTTGCCAAAAGGCACCTGAAGGACTCTCAGACCATGAGAAACAAAGATTGAACTCTTTGGCCTGAATGGCAAGCATCATGTCTGGAGGAAACCAGGCACCGCTCATCACCTGGCCAATACCATCCCTACAGTGAAGCATGGTGGTGGCAGCATCATGCTGTGGGGATGTTTTTCAGCAGCAGGAACTGGGAGACTAGTCAGGATCGAGGGAAAGATGAATGCAGCAATGTACAGAGACACCCTTGATGAAAACCTGCTCCAGAGCACTCTGGACCTCAGACTGGGGTGAAGGTTCACCTTCCAACAGGACAACGACCCTAAGCACACAGCCAAGATAACAAAGGAGTGGCTACGGGACAACTCTGTGAATGTCCTTGAGTGGCCCAGCCAGGGCCCAGACTTGAACCCGATTGAACATCTCTGGAGAGATCTGAAAATGGCTGTGCACCGACACTCCCCATCCAACCTGATGGAGCTTGAGCAGTCCTACAAAGAAGAATGGGAGAAACTGCCCAAAAATAGGTGTGCCAAGCTTGTAGCATCATACTCAAAAAGACTTGAGGCTGTAATTGGTGCCAAAGGTGCTTCAACAAAGTATTGAGCAAAGGCTGTGAATACTTATGTACATGTGATTTTTTTTTTCTTTTTTTTTCTCCGTTTTTTATTTTTAATAAATTTGCAAAGATTTCAAACAAACTTCTTTCACATTGTCATTATGGGGTATTGTTTGTAGAATTTTGAGGAAAATAATGAATTTAATCAATTTTGGAATAAGGCTGTAACATAACAAAATGTGGAAAAAGTGAAGCGCTGTGAATACTTTCCGGATGCACTGTATATAAAAACATAATGTAGAAATTGGGTCATCTGATTGAAGTCTTGAAGTCTGCCCCAAATGCACACTTTTACCATTCATGCACCTTCATGGACTTGCTGACTAGTGCCCCACTGGTATGCACTCGCTTACGTCACCAAAGTCTGCACAGAGGATGACTGCAAGGGCGGAGGGTGCCATTCGGGACACGGCCTAATAGGGACTTGATACTCAAATTAAAAATAAATGCTCTTGCTGTCTGTAGATGAAATGGACATGGTCACTATATAGTGAGTCTACAGGATTGTAAAATCTGATTAGGCTCAGATATTTCACAGTGCTTCTATCATGGGCACAGCAGCAGCTGTGGTGGGACTGGGAGGCGTTGCCAGATGGAATAGCACAGGTGGGAAGGGGGCACAATGTATTACTACTGCTGTTTCAGTGGACAGGCATGCCGGACAGCTACTTGGCAGAATCAGATTTACTAAAGAGAGACTTTATTGTTTTTAAAGGTCATTTGCTTGTTATCCCCTTGTGGCTGTTGGTGCATTCCCATCAAGAATGCAGTTTTGGCTTCTGTAAAACACAGGATGTCTTTATAGACATTTAGATGGTTCAGAATTTCTAGCTGTGTGAAAGTGAGAATAGACATGATTTGTACCCTAAACATTCCCTTTACCCAGTGAAATAACACTCTCAAAAAATCTTAAAGGAGAAGTGTGAAAATATTTCATTGTTAAAATATTATGGACAACATAATATGCAGAGACAACTATTTGTAAGCCATTCATAGGTTGATTGCTCCTCAAAGTGTAAACATTGGATCTGTGGTGCTATCAAGACATTGCTCAACCAATGGTGTGAGTTTGGGACAGGACTATCTGCTTATCCAACCACTGGCAGATGTGCTGAGTGTTTGGGAAATGTTTTGAAAACAGTAATTTTTTGCAATTCTGTTTGACGCTAGTGGAACTAAAATTTCACACCTTAACATTCAATATTTTTGAATCATTATATGGTGGATATTTAAGTTGTACTAATTGGAACAGTAGCCAGTGACATTTAATAACAGGTGATGGCAGATTGGGAAAAGAAAAGTTGCTTGCGTTACGGGCTCTCAACTCCATAATGGCTTTTCCCATTTTCTTTTGACAAACATGTGAGGGATGTATGAAAAATCGTGGTGCTTAGTGGAACCCTGCAACTCCTGTGCTTCAGACAGGAGTCATGAATACTCATCAGTCATCTTATGAAATGAATAATGTACACATCCATATATGTGCACAACAGGAGGTCATGAAATTGCTGGTTAGAATGACCCTGTTAGCCCCTGCTTGTAGATGTAGGTGCTGGAACTACACAATATGGTGCCAAAAATCATGTTTCCCCATTCACATCCATTCAAAAATAACCATGTATTCTGTCTAAATACATTTTTAATTTCCAATCAGTATATAAATCAGAAGAATATAATATTATTGCAGATGCTTTACAAAAAACAGATTGTTTGTGGAGTAAGGCTAGGTATTGAAACATATTTCCCAATTCGACAGTGATTCACAAGCTCTCTTTTCTATTCCGATTTCGATATCGATTCATATGGGTATATTTCAGTTATAGTGTCCACTTTGCTTACATATGAAAGAAATTCTCTCCCAGATAATGCTGTTAATTATACTGAGGACCTTCTTACTAGGTACATTATGAAAATATTAATTTTACTTATTATGTTTTATTAGTTTTTCACCATTTTAGTCACATTTGAGTTTTTTTAAAAATGTACAAATCCATATATTCCATCAATAAATATGATGTTATACTGCATACAGTATTTTGTTACGTGTTACAGGACTCAAATTGCTTTACCATAAATCAGGTACTGATTACAAATTACATGACAAAAAATGCAATCAATAACGTAATTTCGTAGATTATATTTCTGGAGTAATCTTATCCGATAACTTTTGGATTATTTTTGGATTACTTTCAACCTAATTCTATTTTATTTTATATCACATGCATTTGAGTAGGATAATCATTTTAACATAAAAGCACAAAGAGGATGTATTTCATTCTTTATTACTATAAAAAAAGCCTCACAAAAAGAGCTCCTTATGAATAATAATAAAAAAAAAATGAATTAAACATTAAATTAATGAAATAAACATTAAATCTAACAGCAATGACTGTGCCAAAGTTTATAATTCAAAACACTGAGACAACAAGTTCATTTTAAGAGTATAAAACAATAACAGCATTACAAACATTAATGACCATTTACGATCGTAAAATGAACTAAATTGAATGACCATAAAATCAACAGCAACAACGTTGCCTAGGTCAAAGCTTTCATCTAAAAAACACTTTTAACCCTTACTGCTAACTGATTGTCCATCGCCTATTCCAAATCTGAGGTGCAAGATATTATCTTTTTAATACCAAGTATATTCTAAAAGAGCAAAATATTTTAAAACCGAGTCAAACAAGGAACAATTGTGTCAAGTTTTATGTCAAATTTCATGCAGTGGACTCAGCTTTGGCTTTGTTCCATATTGCTGCACAACTCTGACACACTTACTTTGAACCCTTACTACTTAGTAATAGTCCATCACCTATTGCATATCTGAGGTGCATATCTTACTGTTGTAACGTAAAAGGAGCACATGCTCAGAAAGTTCATCTGTGAGACTATTGCGCTTCGGGGTAAGAATATGATGATATTGACATGAAAATGATCAATAAATTATTAACAATTTAATGCCATTACTTTGTTAATATGTAATCATGTAATCTATAAAAAAGTAACTGTAGTCCAATTACAAGGATTTAAAAATGTAATTTATTCCATTTACAAGTACTTGATTTTTGTAATCTGATAACATAAACCAGATTACATGTAATCCGTTATTACCCAGCACTGCTCATCCGGGCTATGCATTATTAAAATTAAATGTTGATGTTTTGTTGTTCTTGATCAGAACAAAAAGGATATTAAAAGTGACATTATTCAGTGACAAATGAATTGCATGGATCTCGTCTTTGGACAGACACATGAAACCAGTCAAACCAAACTTTTACTATCAACATGGTGCTGAACTTCTCCAACTTAATGTGTGACTGCACAATCACTGGTGAGTGAAATCTGAACATTTACCAGCCAGTGGCTAGTAACAGACATTTTTAGTCTCATGCCACAACATTTTAGTTGCAAATGTGGGTGATTTACACACATTGTAGAGAGTTGCCGCATACAGTAAAAGATCGATCTTGGGATTTAAGAATCAATAACGAGATCATTCAAATAAAGATTGCGATGCATCAGTAAATTTATATTTTTACCCATTTATATTTTTTATCAGTCATAGGACACCTAGTGCCTAAACTCAGCACCCATGAGGAAAGATGGCAGCTTTCAGATGGCGTACCAACCGAGCAACTGCCATTTAGGTGAATGGGGATGCTAATGGATAGCTCTCTACAGGCATAGTAGAACTTTGTTGTTGCACACACGCATACACTACCATTCAAAAGCTAGGAATCACTATGAAAATGTTTTGTTTTTGAAAGAAAACAATATTTTCATTCACCTAGGTTGCATTCTATTAATACAAAATGTACAATAAAAAAAATGTATGTTACAGGTGACTGACTAGTCTATTTAAAATCAATGTTGTAATCTTGCTCATGAAAGAATCCTTAATTTTCAGCCATGACAGCTGTGCAGACTTTAGGCATTCTAGCTGTTGGTTTAAGATATTCAGTTGACTTTTGTTGATATTCAGTTTGATCCCATGCTTACTGTGGCACCCATACAATTGGGTTGTAGGAACTTCAGGATCAAACTGTTCTCAAAACAGCTCAACATCTCAAACTTGGATTCATCTGTCCATAATATTGTTTTCTAATTGTTTACAGTCCAATCTGTAAGTTCTTCCCCCATTCTACCCTTTATTATTTGCAAGTTTGCAACTCTGTTTAAAACATTAAATTTCTCCCTGATTCCAAACTTTTGAATGGAAGTACTGTATATACACAGATAATAAGTACTGCCACCTCACCAGCATAAAGAACAGAGAAGAGCAAAGCAGGAATCAGCATAATAGGATTATGCAGTAATTGTATAGCTGCCAGACATCATTAAGAAAAAGGTGAGCCATACATGAATGAATGGTGTTCTTTGGCACATGGAGGGTGGGCAGCCCCATGAGACCCCGCTGAGTAAATATGGCCTGGCACCCTCACTTTAGCATCGTACCCCTTCTGCTACTATGAGCCTAGCTCTTCCGGGGTAACAGCTGCTGTCCCTTGGGGTGTTATGGTTCTGTAATAGGAGTGTGTTTGTGTGCAGGCGTACGTGTCTATGAGTGCACAACTAAAGTGGGCCAGAGATGACAGCCAAAAGCAAACTCAAAGCCCTGCAGTGCCGAAACAACAGGCCAGCCTTAGGCCTGGCAATCTGTTTTCCTGCCTTTTCCTCTCTTCCTTCTTTCTTATTTTGTTTCTCAGCTGTTCATTAGATGGCCACTGAGAGAGAACTATGGGTGTTGGCGCTCTGCTATGGGCACTGTGAGCTGGTAGAGTTGATCTCGCCATAGCAGTGTGGAACTCTCTGTGGCAAAGCTGGAATGAATGAATAATGCATCCATGGTAGTGTCACTCAGGGAACAATTGTGCTGGTTAATATTCATGGCATGGAGATTCAGATGGCCTTGTAAATCGCTTTACAGTCTTTAGAGAGCCAAGACTCCACCAGCAAACTAATAGCCTGTGTGGCACATATGAAAACAGTTTTTTCATGTGGGTTTTTCGTGCAAAAAAGTAGGGAAATTGGACACAGCAGTTGCAGTTTGAATCAGCGTGTGTCTACTTCATGAACAAGTTGTTTGCATATGAGTGAGAGAATGAGTGTGTGTGATGGAGGGCAAGAGTGTCGCTAGCAGCCCTTTCTTAGTGTGTTTTTAAAGGCCAACATCAGGATAGTTTACAGCATACACACTGTAAATTTTACCCAGAGGACTTCAAAATGTCTAAGAAACCTACTTAACCCCAAATCTCTGCAACTGAACTGCTTTATCTGAGAAGCTGACTGATATTGTTGGCTTGTATTATTTTCTTTTGTGCCCTTAGTCCTCTCAAGTGTACCATGATCACTTAAGTTAAGCACTTAAGTTTTCATAAGTAATGAAAGTCATTCGGGGATTTCATTGCTTACTGTATTACATATACAGAACGAATGTTCTGTATGTGACTTTTAAATATTGTTGCAGGTGAAATACAAGCCATCAGTGCTACGTGCTGACACCACAAAGCAGAGCGGAGGCTAAAAATGTATGAGTAAGTTGAGAGCAGCCACATCACACTATATTTCCCAGTCAGAGAGATAGCTTTACAGCACCTGGTAATATAATAATATAATAAAATGTAATATAATATAATGATATTTACATATATAATAAAATAAATAAATAAAACTTACTCTGAATAAGGAGATAGGGAATGTTAAAGTCAAAATTACCAAATGGACCCTATTTATGTTCTTAATATATATTACTGGTCTTTAGACCACACAATTATCAGTCCATGTTATTCTAAATGAAAACATGTTTTTCTTCATAATCTATACTCAAAATCTAATAACTTGATCTGCCTCTGAAATGACTTTCCTCTACTCACATCCACTAGGCTGTATATGCTTTTGGTTTTGGTATGTTCACCTATAGCCAAATTTCTATTAAGCATTGTTTGAGGCAATTATTACATGTAATGCAGCCTTTCTAAAACCATGGCAATATTTGATGCAGTAATTTAATGCTGGTTAATGTTATGTAATATATTTAGGTCAAAAATATCAAATAACAATATATTTAAAAATAGACGTGTTGCCACTGATATGTCAAGACACTCTGGAGGGTCAACTTGAACTTAACCCTTCACATTCCAACCAAAAATCCTCCTCAAAACCCTACATTTTCTCTTGTTGAAAATCATGTCGCTAGAAAATACGATAGTAAAATGGGTTGCAAACTTAATGTTTTCTGTTGGTAATGATACTGAATACTACTTTTATTTGAAAAAAAAAATAAAAATGGTTTTATCAGGTAACCTAAAAAAATAGGCTACATGTGGTAACATCTAAATTAACTGGTTTTATTCTTGCCAATAGTATTAAAAAAACATGACTAAATCAACCTGACCACATTAGGTTACATTAACAAAAGTCATTAAGGGTTATATCAAATAGAAATAGATCCCTACTGTAACAAGAGACAACTAATCAGGTGATTAGATTAATTTTGACTCCCGTCAATGGCTCCTCTCATAGTTGCTTACTTGTTTTCAGTAAAAACTTTGCTCATATCCTCTGTCACAAATCATTTGAACTAAAACAGCCCTAACTTTCCTGTAAGACTTTCCCATTCTGTTCTGATGCCAATTTTTTGATGTGGGTAAATGAAGGCTCTTAGAGATGTATTTTCCGATGACATCGTTGCTACATGTCTCTACTAATGGCTTCATAGTCTTACCCTGGAGCGGCACCGTTCCTGCTCTTATGTAATGTTTTACATATTTAGCTATGGGTGTTATTGCATCCGCAGTTGGCAGAGTTGTGTTTTACACAATAAAAGAAAGTGGACGGAGTGCTGATGGTACTGAGATTCGTTAAAGCTTTCTCTGTCTAATTAGCATCACATCTAACTCACGTTTTCTGCATGCTTTGTTCCTGGGCTTGTTTTCAGTGTGCACTGACACTGGGTCAGGTGGGATGAGGGGCTCTAAACTAATCCTTTAATGATGGAACACTAATACCCAGGTATAGATTAGGACTAGCAGTGCAGTGTAACCTTAGCAGTGAACTATCCTGGCATTAGCATTGTCAGTTCTTCTGTTATGAGTGGTGCGTTCTTATTGCAGTGCAGATATGACATGCATACTAAAATTACACTTTTTGTCTAGTCGCAGCTATATGACTAAAATACAAGGATAAATGGACCAAAATCAAGTTTCAAAAGTGGTGAGTTTCAAAATAAAAACACTGTTTAGAAATGTTTGCTACATTCTGAGTCTCTGCTCCATTATTGTCAAGAGATCACATAGAACCACAATGGATGCATTCTGTGCATTGACTCTGTACGTCTGATGTATACACAAACACGGCTATTGCCCAAGGTTCCCAGCTGGTGCCTGAGTCTGCCGAGCCGACACCACGAAGCTCTTTGAGCTCTGTCAGGATTATGAGTGATCTTTTCTTCAGGCTAGCCTCAGGACTCTGTCAAAACCTCATCTCCATGTACATCTTAACATATGCATGGCTTATTCTCCAGGGCTCATCCACAAAAACCATCTCTCAATTTGCCACGCAGGGGAGAAACAGCAGTCTCAGCCTACAGTGACTGATTGCTCGTCACCACAAATTTTTGCCTCTTTGTGTTGTGCACTATGTGCCTGTGACAAAGAAGGTTTGTCTTACCTTATGTAGATGCAGCTATTTCCACCTCATGCTGTTGGATGATTCATTCACTTAAAAAATCCTCTCTCTCCTTCTCCCATTCTTTTGTCTCTATTTTTACCCTCCTCTACTCTTTTAGTCAAGTTTTTTTTTTTTTTAAATCATTGAGTGCATCCCTCTGTTTGTTTGTGCTGTGGCTTCCAGATTCGGGTTTGGCATCAAAGTGGAGACATGGGGGGTAATTAGAAGCCTTGGGGATGAATCTGCCGGTAGATTTACCCCGTTTTCTTCTCTCCCCAATTAGACACTCTTCCCTTTCATTC